>NC_133121.1:157864498-158187207 GCF_033568475.1 Henckelia pumila | reverse complement strand
TCTAAAGTTTTGTTTTGCCTTTTTGAATCTTAAATTCATGTTTGTGATATTTTAAGGTGTTTTTAAAGATTTTTCATGTAAAGATTTTCTAGTTTTGAAGTTTAGAACAAAGAGAACGACTCGCGTGGATCGGTGACACTATGTAATGCATTATAAACTATTATTTTCTCATGAAATTTATCTTCTATACGAAAGCATGAAATTTATGAAATGTTTAATGGACATGCTTATCTCTTTTAATTTAACATGCATGATTTCTAGGACAAGAGATTCAAAGAGCATGACGATGATGTTTTATGAAACATGATGATGATGACGATGTTATGAAGATTCATGAAAAGTTAATTTTGATGTTTGAAGTGTACTTGTAGTGGCAGCATGGGATTGGTGCCTCAAGATGAGCTCCGGAGAGGTCCTTTCGAAAGAATGAAAGTTTATGAGCATATCGGTGATGACCGAAATGAGACGGTACGCATATTGGCTCCAGCTAGTATGGGTTGTACCAAATGTTATATGATGTTACACAACTATTTACATGATCATGGACCCAATAATGTGCTCTAATTTTTACCACAATTACATGAATCTCATCACACAAAGGAAATGAATGCCATGTGTTTATGCTATAGTCACGTCCTATGCATGTTTTAAGACTTTATTATGTATACATTATTACTTAAGTATGTTTTTTGAGTCTGTAGACTCACTATACTTGAATGATACAGGTGAGAAAGATACAGTAAATGATTACGATGTCGGACAAGATGTGGAGTAGCCGAGGAGGCGAGGAGTTGAATGCCAAGACTGTTTATGAACCGCGTTTTAGCAAAGATTTTATGCTTTCCAAACAGTTTCCTTATTATTGGTATTTTGAAATGGGTTTATACATTGAAAGTTTTTTTCAATTAGCATATTGATAGCTTGGAACACACAATGCTTTAGTATGCAAGTTGACACATATTTCTTTTTCAAATTTATGAAAAGTATATTATGCAAAATTTTCTTTTCCGTATTTTTTTTATTTATGAGAATGTATGTTGGTAACGTCGTGAGAGACGTCACATATGTGATTTATTATGTATACCATGGAATCCGCCTGATGGGTTATGACCCAATTTGATTTTCTCTCGTGTCCAAGCCCAGTGACTCAATTCATCTGAGTTTAATATTATTTAGTTATTTCTTTGGACACTTTATCAAGGCCCATAAATTCTTAAAAGCCCATAAAAGGCTTAAACCCATGAAACTTTCCAACTATCTATAAATAGCTCAAGTCCTCTCATTTTTAAGGTACGCCCTCTATAGTCACATGATCTAGATCTCTAGAACTTTTATTGGACAAATACTGACTTGAGCGTCGGAGTGTCTTCGCCAGACAACCTCGACGCCATTCACTTTGCTTTGTGATGCAGGTAACAGTTCACGAAGTTCTCTCTCTGGAACTGTTCGAGTATTAATCCGGCCACCCTGATCTCCACAAATTACCCAAACTTTCTCTAATCAGGTAATATCAAATTTTGGATCATCACCGCCTATCGACACCTAGTCCCCCCCCTAGGCACCTCTGATGGGATCAATTTGGGGGGGAGGGGGTTAAACTTCTTTGATGTCACTTGATAGGAATTGGTTTGGTAAACTGATTGGCACTGTAGCAGTTGACACCTTAATCTTCAAGATTGAGTTTAGTTGAGGTTGTTCAACTGAATTGTTTCATTCTCGAGTGTCGATGTTAATTTGAAAACAAATAATATGTGCAGAACGACGCCAACTAACAAATTAGAGTTGTGATCAAGTGACTTAGTGAGTAGGTGAGAGTGCTCGACTGAAAGTAATATACGCAAGTGTTTGTTTCTGGATTTTCGGAGATTTCAAAACTCCTACGTCACCCATTCTTCCACCTCAAAAGGATTCACTCTAGAAAACTTTGGCTATTACAACACTTTACAACAGCGCATTCCAAGACTAGGACTTATACACAATCGCCTATCCCAGAATTCCTAGACTCGAGAACTCAGCCCTCGACTTATTTTTGTTACAACAAGGTTTGCAGTACCTCAACTGATAAACGTAAATACAACACTTGTATTACAACTCAACACTTAGCACAAAATAATCCTCACTGATCTTATACACTGATATGCATGCTTGTGTTCTTCGGTTCTTTGAAATATTCTTCTAAGTCAGCTCTATTGAACGTTCTTGTGGGTAAACTGAAAGTGTTCAGTTTACCTCTGATAGCTTGAATATATGCGTGAGTTATTTTCTAAGGAGCCGGATGCATTTTCAAGCATCCCTTGATATGTATTTATACTTGACGGGCAACTACTCTTTCAAATTCAAATAGTGGTTGTTAGATTGTCTTTTCTGCGTACATTCTCTAGCATGATAGTACACTGTTGTGCTTTGGTTCTGCGATGTCGGATATGTACGGAAAAATCTATCCACAAGAGTTAGGTTGATTCAGTCTTCCTTACTCAGTCTCTTGGGCAGTTCAGTCGAGTATTCGTTTAGCTTTGATATTTTTGTTTGGCTTGACTAAAGAACTTTAGTTTGCTGGAGCAGTTTAGCTTAAGGGAAACTGATTCAGTTTAGCTCCTTAAACTGAATGCAGTTTACTTTATATCTTCGGTTGAGATTTTTTTGTCAACGGTCAACTCAGTTGATGTCTACAATTCAGCTCGTCCAATCTATGTCTTTGCTTCGCTTTACTTTTGATGTTGGGCAAGATCAGTTGACCAATGAATTTAGCTTAGTTTTGCCAATATCCAAAACCGCGTATGTTCCAACAATTTCCCCATTTTTTTGTATTGAAAAAACTCTCTGACAATTTTCCTTTTTGACGTTTATCTAAATTTTGTTGTGTTGGTAGTTCTTTGAATGCATTGATTTTTTCGGTACTTGACTGCTTCTTCATTTCTTCTGGCAATCCTTGATTCTGGATTTTATATCTTGCAACATCTTGACTGCTCTTTGGTCTATAACTTGTAGTTGTTATCTTTTGAGCATGGCATTTCCCCTCAATTAATGATGTCCTTCAGTTGAGACATTTGGATTTGATGAGATTAGTAGAGCTCATCGACTGACATTTCTTGTTGGGGTTTGATCTACTCAATTAACTTTTATTTGTTGACCATTGCAACACGTCTTCATTCTCCCTTAATCAATGAATCTTCTGCAACAAATGTGTTGTGAATCGTGTTATCTCTTCATATTCTCATGAGTACCTGAAATGTTTATAGAGAAATGTGAGAACGTGAGTGCTCTTCGTATTCGCAACTATGTCTATAAAAGAGACGCTCAAATATTTTTAGTTCAACTACAATATTAGAAACGAGTAGAATAATTTATCATGGAGGCGCTAATCAAAAGGTATGAAGATGATGTTGCCAGTAAGACAGATTCAGTGAATGCTAAAGTGGAGATGCTGCAATTGGTTTATGCTCCTCTTTTGCAGAATGAAGACAAGAAGCTAGAGAAATATAAGCAACGACTTGGTTCTTCCAAATCCGTAGATGTCTTCATTCCTGAAGGCATCTTCCTTTTCATGCTTATAACGGAGCTTCAGATGCTGAACAAGATTGCCGCTGTTCCAGAATTCCAGGAGGCTTCTGCTGGTGAACTGGGCCTCTGGATGGGTTTCTCGATGATGGCTTTGGAGTGGAAAATATGTATTACAAAGAATCATCTATATACAAATTAATCTTTACTTATTGTGTTGTTTCTCTTTTATTTTAGTTTATGCAACGTCTAGCTTATAAGTGATTGACACTAATATTACATAATCACATTTAACAGTCGTGAAGTAAATTAAATTAATGAAGTCAACTAATGCTTAAAATTTAAAAGGATAAGGATGAAAATGGTTTAGTCTTGAATCAAGATAATTGATTCATTTGCTGTCTTCAAGATTTAAACAATATTCTGCAAAGAATTTCACAATTGATGTTCCCCCTCACTTCAGTTTCCCTCCTAAATTGATATTCTCTCTGTTTAGTCAACTTTTGTATGATTAAACTGACTTCTTGAAATCTTCTTTGCCATATGTGACTTTAGTAGTGTGGGGACCTCGGGTGCTAATCTCATCTTAAAGGGCGATTAATAACAAGAAATATTCAATCAGAATATTAATCTGCTTAAAAATCAAATAAATAATACAGGATATTTGGCGACGCAAAACCACACATTTGGCGACGCGAAAACACGTCGCAAAAGATCAACAAATTTTTTTTTTTTTTTAGTAGACCTTGAGGCGCGGGTGCGCCTCATGTGGCGCGGGCGCGCCTAAGGCTCGGACCAAGGAACCCAAGGTGCCTTGGTTAGGCGCGGCCGCGCCTCTGGGCTGGGCGGGCGCGCCTGGCCCTCGGATTAGGCTTCCAAATAGCAGAAAAATAAAGGTTTTGCCCCTGTTTTGAATCTCAAACATCCTCTAACTTATTAAGCATGAATTCAACATCCAAATCTAGAAGAAAACATGTAAATCCATGAGCTAATCAAGCAACTAAACATGGAACTTGAAATACAACCCATAAGATCTTACATTGTTCTTATTCTTGCCAAACATACAAGTCTTAATGTGTAAGTGTTTATAACAAAACATATACAAGATCTAGATACAAAGGTTGACATCGACTCTACTGCATAAACCCGAGTTCACCACATGCTACTCTTGATCTCGTTCTTCTTACAATCTTCTTTGTCCTGTGCTCGCCCCATCTATTCCCATGCACACATACAAACATAGAAATAGCCGGATATCTCCGGTGAGAATTGAATCCCAGTATAAAACAACTATATCATGCATATCATAGAGTTTAAGGAAATACTCATATAAACATCTCAACAAGCATTAAACCAATCTATAGCAATGCATGACTTAAAAATCTGCTATCAAGTTCTATATCGGTTCTTGGGATCTCGGGGAATAAGAACACAACAAATCTCCCACCTACTCTCCCTTTTGGGGTGGCGTTGAGCTCTTTTCCTGGACTTTGGCATACTATATCAAGTTTCTAACCATAGGAGTTGATCTATCTCCTAGGTTCCTTTATATATATCCAAACGTCCGTATTCTTTTGGCGAATCTGCCATTTCAAATCTCAAAGGGTTTTTGGCTCAAGATGAATGCATCAAAATCTAGAAGCATAAGAGTAAAAGCCAACTAATAACAAGCTAAGTCAAACAAGCAAGTAAATGTGCAAATACAAGATATATAAGCACATAGTATGTGGTTTTGGAAAGGGCATTCAAGCAAAATCTCTTGAATATACAAGCCCTTATTCAAAGGTTATCTTATACCTTTCAAACTTGGTTTCAAAGCTCTTCAAATCTGATATAGCTGCACAACAAGAAAACAATCAAAATTTGCTTATACTCTTCTCAATCTTCAAGGCTAACAAGTCACAAACCTTGTTCTTTCGTCGATCGGTTTCGAAGTCGTGATTCTTAACTTAAAGTCCCATGTTTTCAATCTGAAAATACATCAAACATGTCTAAGAACATCAGCAAGAACTCACATAATACTCAGCTCAAACAATCTAGACTCAAACTTGATCATTTTTTAAACCGACGGCGTAACGGTACGGAATCGGTAACCGAAACTGAAATCCAACCAATCTATCATTCATATCTACTTCAAATACATGATATACCAGCCAAAATACATCAATATACCAGCATATCAGCAGCTACCATTTCGAAATACATGCTGAAAAATTCATAAGAAATAGAAACGGCATCCAATCTTCGACCCGATTGCGATAATACAACACATAGAATCTCAAGAACATATATCCATACTCAAATTCTGAGTTCTTCACACACACAATTTCGAAATATACTGAATCTCATCAATACTTACATCAATTCATATCTCTTGACGAGAGGATCGTAGAACTATGCCCGGAATTGAAATCGGCCGGACGGATCTTGAGATATTGAAGATTTAAGATGAAATCTCAAAGAAGAAAATGGGAGCTATCGGTTCTTGGCTGAAGGAGTTGATAAATTCTGATGAATTTCATACACATTACACGTTATTATGCAGGTGTAGACAAGTGTCCCACTCAAAAAGCCATAATTGCACTTTGGCCCTTCATTTCTTCACTATTTGAAAATTAGCCCTCGAAACTTCTTTTTAATTCAATTTCAATCCTAAATAATTTAATAATATTATAATTTAAATCTAAACTCCAAAAATTATCAAATTAAATATTCTCGGATTAAAATTAAATAATCTCAGGCCTTACAGGTAGGCTTTTTAAAGCGGTTAATATCTCAAGGCTAGTTGTAATGTTGAGAGATGAGGATTCGGTAGACATCTTCAAGTCGGTAGACATCCTTAAATCGGTAGATACCCTTAGTTGGTCGGTTGAAATCCTGAGCAGTTGACATCTTCATATAAAGCGGTTGACGATCGGTTGACATGAACCTATGTTACATTGAATTGGCGGCAATCCTATAACAATGATATATTGTTTTGTTATCACCAAAAATTAAAAATCAACAATATAAATACAATAAAAATTGAGTTAAAGATTATAAATAAATTAGATTAAAATAGAACAAACTGATAGTATTCTTTAAAAAAATATATAATAAAAATAATTTTTTTGGTCCATTAACTTGTCTATTTTTGGATTTTGGTACACTAATTAACTTTTAATTTTCGGTGATTTTGGTTCAATTGCTGACGTGACAGCTTGACAAGTCAGCATTTTCCGGTACCACGTTATATTTTCTCGATGTCACGTCAGCATTTTCCGATGTCACATCAACGTTTGGACCAAAATAGCCGAAACTAAAAGTTAGTGTACCAAAAATAAACATTGAAAGTTAATAAACCAAAACAAAAAATGAACAAGTTAATGGACCAAAAAAACTATTTTCCCAAAAATATATTACAAAGTGTGAAGAAAATGGCAAATCCGCGAAAAAAAAAATCTAAGCCAGTCATCCTCCAAAAAAGATACAATAGAGATTGAAAATGATGAGAAGATTGCTGATTTTAATTGAAGGATGAAGAATTTGAAACAAAACAAGGACATGGTTCAAAAAGTGAAAATTAATTAGCAGGAGAAGAATTTATAATGCTTTTTAATATCAAGAGTTTAGAATGAACACTATTCTTTTCAATATTAAAATTTCTCAATGAAGAATTAATCTTTTGTTTTTTCAAATAAATCTATATAAGTATCTATATTCCAAATATTACGTATCCCAATTGCAAATGGAGAATGAAGCTTTTGTTGTCACAAATAAGTCTATATAAATATCTAATTTTCATTAGCCTAAAAAACTTAATGTTAATTACCATGGTGTATCTCATGTGCAACGCACTTAACACTTACTAGGTACCGTTTGATACATTGGATGAAAGTGAGGTGATCCAAAAAATTTTATGCAACCCATTTTCTCTCATTTTTTGTTAACTCAATTATATCTCATGGCCCGGTATGATATTAGATGTTGGCTTGATAAGAAATACCTTCTAGCCCATGGTATTAGAAAAGGATGAGTTTCATATTGCTGAAATTTTATAGATTTACCCCTCTCCACAAAACCCCACACAACGTGATAAAACACTACACAACGTGAGAGACATTGAATCTGCAACCGCTACACATGGTACTCTGTCGACAATGCTTAGTAGAAGCGGAGTTGGGTGGAATGAAACTGAAAAGATGATCTATGCCACAAATGAAGCTTGGGAGTTCATTATTAAGGTAGTATCTATTATCTTTCTTTTCTGTGTTATGAATAAGTTATTTATTATTGCTTGGACTAATGCTTTTACTCTCTTATATTAAATTTTCATACAGAATGATGCTATTGCACGTATGATGTGCTACAGGCACTGGCCATATTAATATGATTGGTGCAAAATTTTTGGAATGACCGTGCCAATGGAAAAAAAGTGGAGACCTTCACTGAAATTAAGTACTCAACATGACTAGTGAAGTACTAGGGCTGGAAATGGAAGTTGAGCCGGATGACGTGCTTCGTACCATCTATGCTACTAGTGAATCTATGTATGGAACAAATCCACATTCATGGACTGTAGATAGCAAAAAGAAGAAAACTAAAAAGAGACAATTAGAAACTCAAGGTGAGGAGCATTTTATTGATGCAATCAATAAGTTCATTGATATGACCAGGGATACCATGTATGATCTTATAAAAAAGTTTGGCCATGAAATAGATGCAACAAATGATGTATATTATGCCTTAAGAATGATTGAAGAACTGATCAGGGAGGAGAGGTTGGCTGGTGCTGAGATGTTAGTTGAGAAACCAAAAAAGTTATCGCTGTTCTTGAGTCTCCCAGTTGAGGAAAGGCTAGCTTTGGTCAAGAAGCTACTGAAATCAAGCTACTGAAATCAATTGGGATGTGCTACTGAAATTAGGTTAATAAGCTACTGAAATCAGATAAACTGGATTTGGATGCTTTATATGCTTTTTGGTACCTTGTATTTAGCTGCCATCTTTCGATTGCTTTTGACAATCATGGTAACAATTTGTTTTGTCAATGCAAACAGCTAGCACAATTTCTTGATTCTAATAAGCATCGAACTTAATATCCTTTGCTTGTATGCTTTACTTGCATATGTTTCTTTTTATACAGCGTGTACTTGGAATATTTTAGGAGGTTTGAGGATGTAAAGGACTAAAAAATTGAGGAAATATAAAAATGTTCATGAAATGATGTTGTGAAAATTATACATGTTTTTTTAATATAAAAATATACTTTTTTGTTTTAATATTTTTGTTACTGTAAAGAAATATTTTGTTTTTTTATATAGATATTGTTATCCATAATTTTTATTTTTTTATGTTTCAATTCATGCAAAAGAGAACTTCAAAATTTAGGAAAATCTAAAAAAGTACAGGCAATGTTTTTGTAAAAATTATGCATGTTTTATTATAAAAAAAAGTGCCTCTAAATGTTTATATAAATATATTTATTTATTTAATATAATAATACTAAAAATAAATCGAGACTTTATTTTAGTAGGAAAAATTACCTCCCACATAAATGATTTCATATAGATCAAAAAATTTCACTTATTCTCCAAAAAAATTTATCATTAAAAAAAAATAAACTTTTATATAAGATTGTAATTGTGTGAAATTGGCAAGGGCAATTAAGAAAATAAACATAATAATTCTACAAAATTTAAAACATACAAAACAATATATTATTCATATCTATGTATTGATTATTCATACCTCATCATATTTCGATCATACTTTTACTTATCTCGCATACATCTCATCCATGATACTTAACGGTGTCCTAGTAGATAATAAAAGGAACAATTAGTTCATTAGTAAGTGTATTAATAAAATTTTAACATGACAAAAGACACATGTATATTCACGATTATGTAATTAAAAGCTTAAATTATATTTACAATTGCATGAAAACATAAAGAATTTAAAGAAAAAACGTTTTTTGGTTTATTGGTTTCGGCCAATTGGTTTATGGGATCTATTGTTTTTTTTTTTATAATGCATTCAAGTATTCTGAATTCAGACTTGCAGCAAAATTCGAGAATGTTAACTTCGAATAGAAACTGACTGTTAGACTCTCATTTAGTATCATTATTTGACATGATTTCGAGTTAATTCATCAATTAAAAGTCTGAATTAGCAACTTACTATTGACACATGCTGCTGAATTTCTTTGTTAGATCCAGTGGAAATCCATATGTGTCCCATAAGTCTGATTTAGCAGCTTATTACTGACACAGTCTGCTGAATTATCAAGTACAACAGAGCATTGAAGCGGATATATGCCATGCGAGATAAGGTCAATCCTTTATTTTTGTTAGAAATAGATGATAGTAATGAATGGTTGTTGGGAAAGTTGGATGATATTGATAAAGACAATGAAAAGATGATGATTTTGTCTATGAAGATGATGATTGGCGTTGGAGTGATGTAGCACTAGTGGCTGGGGTTGGTGAAAGTGCTTATGGTTTTCGATCTCGAAATGCATCTACTTCAAAAGGAGCATCATCATCCACTTCAGCAAAAAGAAAGCAATCTTCAGCTCGAACTAGTCTTGTTGATGAAGAAGAGATGAACATTGATGATGTAACTGAAGAAGAAAAAGAAGAAGAAGAAGACACCGATGGATACAAATCAAGCGATGGTGCTGATGACGTAGATTTGGAGAATGAAGATGATGACTGTTATGATATTTGATGTTTTCTATCACATTTTCAAAGACTTATTACTCTATTATTATTATTATTATTATTATTATTATTATTATTATTATTATTATTATTATTTTGTTTAATGTGATTTTTTCGAAAAGCGCGCTCTTCGCTTTGCGCTTTAAGCCCCAAGACAATTGAGAGCTTTTTTGTGCCTCACGCTTTTGAAAACTATTCGGACTTTAGAAATTGCTCATATTATTTTATCTAGAAATTATACGTGTAGTACGAGGTTAGAAGAAATCTCGGCTTCCCCACCAACCAGACGTGTAGTACGAGGTCGGGAGAAATATCGGCTTCCCTACCAACAAGAAGTGTAGTACGAGGTCGAGAGAAATCTCGGCTTCTCTACCAATTCAGATGAGCAATGTGGTGTCGGGAGAGATCTCGATATCCTTTCCGGCATAGTACTGTAACCATTGATCGATCAAAACTATAGTCACAATCGAGGATCTAAATTCGCAAGATAATTAAAAAGGAAATGTTCATGAATGTCATGTTTTCATTGCATATTGTAAAGGTTCTACTTCGGGCATGAGTCGTGTTTCATTCGGGTGAGTTCATCGTATACTTATTATTATTTTTAGTATGATGCATGTATTTTGAACCCTCGTTATTCATAGTACAATCTTGTTGAGTCTTTAGGCTCACTACTATGCTTGGTGCAGGTTAGACTTTGTTGAGATCGAGGGGCATGACTCTCGAGTGGACTACGATGCGGACACGACATTCCTCCAACCTATATATGCTAGTCTTCCGCAGAGTTTATTCAAACTTAAATGTTTAGAAGTAGTTATTTTGTTTGTTGAGTAAATGTAAATGTAATAATCTTTAGATTTGTTGTTGGCATGAAAATATTAAATTGTTAAATCTTTGGATGTTTGAAATGTCGTATCCCTTTTTTTAGATTCTCATTCATTTTTCTCGTTCTTGTCTATCTGTGTTGTTGTTTGTATTTTTAGGTTGCTGTATGTGACTAAGTGGGTTTTAATATAAACAGATAGGTCATGTCGAAGATTTTTAATTTTTTATTTATTTATAAGATTGAAATTTGTATATTATTTTTTTAATTTTTTGTTTTTTTTATGTGGAAAACGACAACGGATAAAATCTGTTGTCGTAGGGGGTCTAAAATTGTTGTAACTGATTATATTGTTAAAAGCACGCCCCTACGACAACGGATAAAATCCGTTGTATTTGCCCTCAAAGACAACGGATTTTATCCGTTTTTGTAACGGTATATTTTTAACAACACCATCAGTTACAACAATTTTAGACCCCCTACGACAACGGATAAAATCCGTTGTCTTTTTTTCTTTTTTCTTGTAGTGCGCATCTTTCTTTGGGAAATATGACCTAGTCTAGTGTGTCATCTATGCGCAGAGTTTTGATTATTTTATTTTCTTTTGTTTGTTGTTCTTAACGTTTGGACATTGTTTAATGAAATATATTTCAATTTTAATTTATATAGATCATTTTGTAATTTGTCAGTTCCAATCAAATATTCATTCTTGTGATAATTGCAAACACTTTTAGCAAAAACACAAGAATAATCATCTCTAGATCAAGCATTGAAGTAGAACTAATGTTTCTTTAACATAATCAGGAACATATAAAACGTCTCTCAAAATTAACTTAAAATTCATTGTTTAAAAAAACGTCTCATATGGTCTTGGAAGCAACCATTTGCTCATTTACCAAAATCTCATAAAGCTCTCTCACTCTCTAAGATTCTAGTCATCGTTTGAAAATCATTGCAAAATTGATAACCAATCTGGTATCCAATACCCAAGAAGAATTTATTGAGACATTAACAAAACACAGCCAGACCACTTCTGGATTAGATATTCCTTATAATGTCCATATGCTTTTCAATGGTAAATAGATTTGTTCAGTTTTGTCGAATTCGGTGGACTTTCTTGTTGGTCTCATCAAATGAGTTTGTGCACCATACAACTTCTGCATGTGAAAATGAATTTCAACTACATCCACAATTCTTCGAACCATCTCTATAGTTCTTTTGATATAGAAATCAACATATAACACTTTGCTTGCAGATCATAGTCTCATTATTTCTCAAGCTTTATCAGTTCTACAAGATTGACAATATTGATCATGTGCATCCGTTGGATGGCTTTAGTGAGTTCATATGTGATTCTTTCCGACATTAGAACAATCTTCAAATTTATTGGTCAGTCTTAATTGTTAGTTTTGGTTGATAATTATGAATAATGAATTAAAATAAATCGATTCAAACTGATTATGAAAACATATAAATATTGCCGACTATTTTAAATAATTAAATAAGATATAAAATAAGAACTTTAATTTTATAATTTTTCCTCCCACTATTTTTACATTTTCACCACCCTCTAATGAAAACGGAAAATCGTATTTTCTTAGTGAGCATGTGGAGTCCAATGAGACAATCATGATCTTGAATAATATCAGTCAATCATAATTTCTAAAAGGTATAGCCCAATTGCAATCCCATGCAACCTTCACGTGTTTCGCCTCACTCTTAAGAAGGACCCAATAATATGACGTCGTTTATCTTTGAGTGTCAAGCCGACCCATCAATGTTGAATTGTAGTGGACGGTCGTCATATGTTCCCTCAATAATATGAGCGAAGTCATGGGAGTTCCACCCAATTCACATCACCTATGTCAGTGGAAGTCACAGCTTTCCGATGTCCATGTCTCCCCAATAATATGAGCCAGACGCTGACCGCAGGTAGCGTTCATCATGCAACAGCCGTCGATGGAAGACAAGAATATTAAATTAAACTCTTTTAATTTTTACTTTTGTGGCTTGATATAAATTTTGAATCTTATTCAAAATGAGTGATTTTAAATTTGGAATTGTCTCATCATTTTATTTTAAAAATCGTGTGCCATGATGTTATATGTTTGTCAGATTCATGCAACTATATTATCTAATAATATACATACATTCATACTACTAGATATCATATATATCATAATATGATAATTAAATAAACAAGGATGATCGATTGCCAATACTATTTTGATCCATGTGAGCCAAATATGGATCCAAGCCCAAATCCTAGGTAAATGCAGGGATGCAAATGCAACTTATTACATAAGCTTCCAATATTTTACATGTCTTCATCTTGATCATTGGGTCCACTATATATCTTCCAATTTGATCTCCCACTAATGCTAATAATTACATTTGAATAGCCATGACACATAAGGGATACATCTCATGGGGGTGGGAACGGACCATAAACCAGGCCAACTTTTATTCAAAATAAAAGAAATAATAAAAAACAGTAAAATATCCTAACATACAACTAGCACTTGGTCATGGCTTTCGATCATCCTTCATGCATATAATATCACATATTATAAAATCCATCAAATCATGTATCTTGTAATTTTATTACTAACCGCCATAATTATTAAATGAAGTAATAAATTAAATAAACTCCTTTATTTAATTTCCAATTAATTCAATAATAATTTCCAATTAATTCAATAATAATTAATTTCTTGTAAAACCCATTTTACTATAATTAATTAAAATCACATTTTAATTATTTATTTCATAAAAAAATATTTATAATTTTACTAAAAATTAATTTTAATATAAATTAGTCAAATTTTCATAAAATTTTCATTTTAACCCAAATTAATTCACAAATTATCAAAATGGCATCGGGCCCGAACTTCTCATCCGAGCCCATTGTCGGGACTGCCCAAAAAAATTTTGGGCAGCCCATTTTTACCCCAAGGGATGCCCGAACGATTCGGGCAGCCCCAACGGTTCGGGCAGCCTCCATGATGTCACTGCTTACAAAATTCCTGGACAACTGGCATTCTATGACGATCGGAGCTTCCGATCCACTTCGGAACTTCTGAACGTACCAGAGCTTCCGAACCCAAAACTATGGCTCCGATCACTTCTGAGCTTCCGAACTCTGTTCGAAACTGCCGATCCTTCCGAAGCTCAAATTAAGCTCTACCGGACGATTCTTGATCTCTCTAGATCCATTCATCAATTCCTTAAACCCATTTGAGTATCCCTTAATCATGTATTAGCCAATTCAACATAATTAAGCATTTGATTAACTTAATTTGGAGACGGTTTACTACATATCTAAAAAGGGTTTGAGTGGGTGAGCGATATGATCGTCAGTCGGTAACCAGGGGTGATCCTCCAGTAATGAGGGGTATCCTCCCAGTTTTTAATTTTTTTAAAAAACATAAATCTCATATAAAGAAATCAGAGAAGATATCACACATTTTTCAGAAATAATCAATATTAATTTTATGCAAACGAAAAATTATGAGTGTCATGGCTAATAAACTGATATCAGTCGTCTCTTATATTTTAATCCTCTAAAAGGTGAGGCCGAATTTAGGAATTAATATGAATCAAACGTATTCAAAATTTATATTTCTACCATTTGGTCGTAAGTTTCAGTGCTTCATGAATATTTACATATTTCAAAATCCATACTTAATTTGAACACACGATATACAAGCTGGGACGGATTTAAATCATATTACAAGGTTTGAAACAAAAAATACACTTATTGTACTAAAATGCTAAACAAGGTTTCGGATGTCACTTGAAAAGATAAGCTCTTGTTACTGGACTGCTGCTCGAAATGCACTCCTATGGCTAGCTCGAAAATTATATATGCTTCCGAATTTAGATATTTTCTCAAAATTTGTTTAACACCAACTCAGAATTTAGGTGTTATTTATAGGAGGAAAACTGACTGTTAGACTCTCATTTAATGTTATTATTTGACATGATTTCGAGTTAATGAATCAATTAAAAGTCTGAATTAGCAACATAATATTGACATGGTCTGCTGAATTTCGGATGCGGAATTCTGTCCGCTGAATTCCATCTGATGAGAAATTATGAGCTGTTCAATTTGCTAGGTGCTGTTGAATTAATTGGTTGAAAATTTGGGTTATTCTATAATATATGATCATGCATGAGGGATGATTTTTTTTTATTATTAATTCTAGAATATAATTTTTAGGTAAAAGTGTATATATTACTATATATTGTTTGTTAATTGGTCACACACGCTATAAAATTTTATATAATTTTATAGATAATGAAAGGAACATTAATTTAATTCATTAATTTTAACATGACAAAAGAGACATGTATATTCACGATATATATATTATGTAATTTTAATTAAAAGCTTAGATTGTAGTTACAATTGTACGTACGCATGAAAACTCAAAGAATTTAAAGAACAAATGGCAAAACAGATCGAAAAATAGCTAGCTAGCTAGCACGCATGCACTATATTGTGATTTGTGAATAAATTCGATCAATTGACAATCCTGCAATTTTTTCTTATCTCACCATTATTTCCAGTAAGGACGTCAATGGAGCCCATTTTGATCATGGCATTGGCGAACTTGTTGACCCACAAAGCTCCATTTTTGGCGTTGCTCTTCACCATGGAAGCAGTGGAAGGACTAGTGGCAAGGGTCTGGTCGGAAGTGAGCAAACCACGTTTGATGTTTAGAAGGGAATAATACTTGTTATCCAACTTGTTGGGAGAAAGGAAGTCTAGAGGCACCGTTGGATCATTTCTAGCATTAATAATACTAGGGCACCTTCTTCTCAGTTGTCTAGCAAAGTTTGGGTCCATGGAAGGATCAACGGGATGAGTGGAATTGAAATTGTAGATCCTGTTGGAGAAAGAAGAGCAATGGGAAATTCCGATGGAGTGTGCCCCGGAAAGGGTCACCATTTCGTCGGTGGACAGTCCTTTTCTTGCGAAGTTTTGAACAAGTTGTGGTGCGTTGAAAAATGGTGGAGGAAGGTTTTGAGTGACTTCGTCTTCTATGGATACTCGTCCGTCCAGACGACCTGATGGGACCGCGTAGTTTATGCCTGCACCGAGCTTGTAAGCGCTGTCACGAGCCGCAAAGGCGAGTATATCAGCACACGAGACTTTTCGTGGGCAGGCTGATTCCAGCTCAGCCTTGGCTGCATCAATCACTTCGAAGCCGCGCAAGCTCGGGTTGTTGGCCGGGTGTTCTTTCTCTGAACGACGGCCTGGCGTGGAATCAAGGAGAACCGATGCGTCGCAACCCTGTACTTAACCAAAAAAATAAAAGGAAATTAAAATCTTATAAATCAATATATATATATATATATGAGATTACTAAAATTGTAAGATATATATGCATCATACCCTTACAAAACAATCATGAAAATGCATTCTGATGATGCCCGCACCGAGTCCAGGGTTTCTTGCCAGAGCTTTGTCAACTTGTTTTCTTATAATGGCTTCAGCAGACGGGCAACTATACTTGTAATAACCCACTTTAAGTGAACCCAATGATACTGGGGATATGATGGATATTGTAAGAAACAAGATTAAGAAGCCCAAGCCTCCCCAAAATTTATTACCACAAATCATCATCATCTTTAATTATTATTAAGATAAAAAGAAATCAAACAAAAGATTATATATAATCCCAAATATATATACTTTTTCGTAAGAATAGAGGTGATAATTAATGAGAATGGTTAGAAGCATTGGCAATTGAGGGGTATATATAGAAGAAAAAATTACTATAATATATAATATTATATCATACTCAATGAAACTGTAGTCTTAATTGTAAGGTGCATGTACTTTTATATAATTTAACAGCTTCTTGTTAGCTACGTAATTAAACAAATTGGTGTTTTATATATTTCTTTTACCGAGTACGGAATTGAAACCTTCTTTTACGATCCATTCGTATATATGTACGTAGACTCGATCAACTAACCAATGTCAGCGGTTTATTTCATATATTATCAAACTTCATTATATTATATTTTTTGTTCATAGTTGATCAATTGCTACAACCAACGGCGATGACATGACGCTTTTGAGACCTAAGTTATTATAAGAAAGAAAATCATTAATTATATATAACTAACGACAGAAGCACACGCAATTTCTTGTGTGATGTAAATCATGTAATCTATAAATATTTTATGAATTTTTTTATGAAATAATGTATTATTTAGTAGTTGAAAATTAATTATTGGTAGGATAATATAAATTTAATATGCTAATTAATATAATCAAATTGAAGTTTGAGAAAAAAAAAAGTTAAGAAAAAGGTGTACCACAAAGGGTAGAATTGGAAAATTATTTTTGGTGTGTCATGACGTACCAAAAAAGAGTTATTATATATGTCACTCAACCTTTATATAATAGTATATATTAATTACGCCTTTAATTTGTACGTACACTTATTATTATTATTATTATTTTATTTTCTACTTATGATTTAAACTAAATTTTATTTTCAAACCGAAATAATCTTATAATTTTTTTTATTTTATACTTTTGTGTATTTAGTTCAATTATCATTGAAGTTTTTGGTAATTAATATGTCAGATATTCGATGTCATGTCAACACTTCGGCGAATATCAGATTTACTATTTTTTTTAAAAAAATATGTTTATTGTGTTGAAAATAAATATTAGCCAATAATTGGTTCAAAAATTCATATAGACCTGCTTACAAGACTAATTTTATATTTTTAAATAGTTTTGATTTGAATTTTTTTATGTTAACCTTGTGGTTGATTTCGATATCTTGAGGTTAATGAGATCCTACACTATGAGTATTACCCAAATCATATATCCGACAGTCAATATCTGTACATATGATCATAATTAATAGTATATTGCATGTTCATGTAGCAAATCATGAGACATTAGATTTATGATTAGGGTAAAATCCTTAAGGTAGGTTGAACTCCACCGAGATATTGACTGTCGAATACATGATTTGGGTAATACTCATAGTGTATGATCTCATTAACCATGCTCATGTGTAGAGATATTAACTGTTGGATACATGATACCCATAGTGTAGGATCTCATTAACCCAATATCTCTACACATGAGCATAATTAATGGGATATTGTTGATGTGAAAAATTATAGGACATTGGATTTATGATTAGGCCGGGTAAAACCCTTAAGGTAGGTTGAACTCTACACTTGAGGTTAATTAATGAGATCATACACTATGAGTATTACACAAATCATGTATATAATTAATGGAGGTAGAGTTCAACCTACCTTAAGGGTTTTACCCAAATTACCATAAATCAAATGCCCCATGATTTGCCACATCAACAATATCCCATTAATTATGCTAATGTGTAGAAATAATGATCATCGGATGCATGATTTGGATAATACCCATAATGTAGCAAATCATTAATAGGATATTGTTCATGTATCAAATCATGGGAACATTGGATTTATGATGAGGGTAAAATTCTTAAGGTAGGTTGAACTCTACCGAGATATTAACTGTCGGATACATGATTTGGGTAATACTCATAGTGTAGGATCTCATTAACCATGCTCGTGTGTAGAGATATTGACTGTCGGATATATACAAGATTTGGGTATACCCATAATGTAGGATCTCATTAACTCAATATCTCTACACATGAGCATAATTAATGGGATATTGTTGATGTGAAAAATCATGTGACATTGGATTTATGATTAGGGTAAAATCCTTAAGGTAGGTTGAACTTTACACTTGAGGTTAATTAATGAGATCCTACACTATGAGTATTACACAAATCATGTATCCGACAGTCAATATTTCTACACTTGAGCATAATTAATGTGATATTGATGATGTGACAAATCATGAGACATTTGATTTATGATTAGGGTAAAACCCTTAAGATAGATTAATAAAAGTTTAGCGTCTCTTTTTAGCAATTATTATATATAGAAGTTAATGATCATTATTAAATTATACTCGTAATACTCATATACAGGTGATGATGAGAATACAGGTGATGATGAGAATGGTTAGAAGCATTGGCAATTGAGGGGTATATATATATATAGAAGAAAGAATTACTATAATATATAATATTATATCATACTCAATGAAACTGTAGTCTTAATTGTAATGTGTACTTTTATATAATTTAACAGCTTCTTGTTAGCTACGTAATTAAGCAAATTGGTGTTTTATATATTTCTTTTACCGAGTACGGAATTGAAGCCTTCTCTTCCGATACATTCGTATATATGTACGTAGACTCGATCAACTAACCAATGTCAGCGGTTTGATTCACATATTATTATCAAACTTCATTATATTTTTTGTTCATAGTTCAATTGCTACAACCAACAGCGTCACAGCGATGACATGACGCTTTTGAGACCTAAGTTATAAGAAAGAAAATCATTATATATAACTAGCGACAGAAGCATATGCAGTTGCGTGTGTGATATAATATATAAATATTTTATGAATTTTTTTTATGAAGTAATGTATTATTTAGTAGCTGAAAATTAATTATTGATAGGATAATATAAATTTAATATGCTAATTAATATAATCGAATTGATATTTGAGAAAAAAAAAGTTGGAAAAAAGGTGGACCACAAAGGGTAGAATTAGAAAATGATTTTTGGTGTATCATGACACAAAAAAAAACAGTTATTATATATCACTCAATATTTATATAATAGTATAGATTAATTACACCTTTAATTTGTATGTACACTTATTATTATTATTATTATTATTATTATTATTATTATTATTATTATTATTATTATTATTATTATTATTATTATTATTATTATTATTATTATTATTTTATTTTCTACTTATGATTTAAACTAATTTTTTTTTCAGACAGAAATAATCTTACAAATTTTTTGATTTTTATACGTACTTTTGTGTATTTAGTTCAATTATCATTAATGTGTCAGATATTCGATGTCATGTCAACACTTCGGCGAATATCAGATTTACTATTTTTTTTCTTTTCAAAAAATATGTTTATTGTGTTGAAACTAAATATTAACCAGTAATGGGTTCAGAAATTCATATAGACCAGCTTACAAGACGACTAATTTTATATTTTTAAATAGTTTTGATTTGAATTTTTATTTATGTTAACCTTGTGGTTTAACTCTACCCTTGACGTTGACAAAAGTTTTAGCCTCTCTTTTTAAGCAATTATTATATATAGAAGTTCATGATCATTATTAAATTATACTCGTAATACTCATATAGTCACAAAATTTTTTATTTTGAATTTATTACTCCTAAATTTATGATTTATAACGACATATATATTCTAGTGATATTTATTGGTTATTTTTGTGATGGACAATTATATCTTACTTTCCAACATCATTAGTCCTACTTTATACTCATCCAATCTAATTAATGAGCAGGTTGTTTGTAAACCGGTTTACATATATATATAGATTTGTGAGACTGGTCAACGAGATTCTGTTTATAATGATTTGATAAAAAAAACATTTTTTTTTTACAGGTCGGGTTGGGTCGTAGATCTGTCTCACACAATTATACCGTTAAACGATGTCATGGGATTTTTGAATTTAATCAAATAGATGACAAAGATTGTGCAATTGAACTTGTAAGTTGGTTTTTTTCCATGTTTTTGATCCTAAAATAAGTAACTTCTCAATTCCAGTATAATAACTCTATTCATTTTGTAGGTGGGGTTCGTTGCACCAAAATATATACCCTATGAATATATTGAAAATGCACACTTCACTTTTGTGAAAATTAAATGTGTATTAGCCTTTGTATTCTTATAGGTTAGCTAAACAAGAACAAATTTTTCTTAATACTTAAAAAAGGAAAAATTGCGTTTTTGGTCATGTATGTTTGTCACTTTGCGATTTTAGTCCTTTATATTTTCAGATTTCAGTTTTAGTCTGCTATCTTTATTTTTTTGGCAATTTTAGTCCTTTTTCCGACGTGGCGCTGGCGTGGCACCAATTCAATGCTGATGTGGAGCTGACGTGTACAGTGCCACGTAAGTATTTTTGAATAAAAAGGACCGAAATTGCCAAAAATCAGAACATGTAGGACTAAAACTGAAATGTGAAAATATAAAGGACCAAAATCGCAAAGTGACAAACATACAGGACGAAATTTGCAATTTCCCCTTAAAAATGGTTGAACCACAAATATAGTGCAGAAAATGGTCCAATAGCTTTTGTGATGATAATTACTCAAACAAGATGATGAAAGTACTAAGTAGATGACAAAAGAGATTATAGAAGTTCGAAGGAAAAATCCTTCTACGTCTCATCTTCTTTCACTTAGAAGGAATTCATTAGAAGATTTAGGTCTTAAAATTCTTTGCAGCAACGCGTTTCAATCTTAGGATTTATCCACCTCCTAAGTCGAAACTCCTAGTTAACTTCACAACAACGGTTTGAACAACAAGTTACACAACCAATATATGCAGTAACCCGATCCGGATCACCTATTTTTTAAACCAAGACATGCATGCAATTAATTTATAATTACAAACATAATCAGAAAAATTAAGTGTGGAAACTTAAAGCCAAGAAAACAAATCAAACCGGCAGAATACAGCTCGAAAAAAACTGAAAACCAAAAAGAAATAATTATTACAACTCGATTGATCAATCGAAGAAATACCATGAATAACTTAAAAATAAACTACCGGTAACCTCTGCTCCCATGCCATAGTCATTGACCGAACACTGATCTTAACATTTAACCACGTGGACCCAAAATCACATCAAAGATCAACTAAGTTTTTTGTCAAAAATAAATACACAATCATTTTTCCTAGAGGTCAAAACAACAAACACAAGACACAATCTTTATCAACTTACATATCCTATACAACAAGACATGCAAGAGAATAATCAATAATCATACTAAATTAATTCCTTATGATGCAAGTGCATTCTGAAAAAGTAAATAATCCTAGCCATAATGCCCAAAAGTAAAATTTTAACCAAACAATTCTATACCTACACGGATCTAATTTTCAACACAATTAATCAGAATTAACCAAAGTAGGTTGACTCAAATCACGAAACAAGCACTCAGTTTCATTAAAGTAAAATCCTTCTATTAACCCGATTAGGAAAAATAATAGCAGTCCCAAATCAATACTTTCTTCCAATAAATCACTCTTTTTAAAGGATACTCTTAACCAGATCAGATCCACCACCGTCACAAACCAAAAATCCCTCCGCTCAACAAAACATATTTTCTTTTAAATCATGATTATTCATAATTGTAAAAAAATCATAATTATAACTTTAAAACATAAATCTTACAGTCATAGAGGCAGGATCATTCGAGTCCTTGGCAAGAGTGCATGCACGAACTGGCTTACAGAACCAGAATCTCTGATACCAACTGAGACCTTCGTATTCTTGGACATTTTTAAGAATTAATATGTGGAAAATTGTGGTAAAATTTTTAAAATACAGCAGTGCAGGCATGCATCATGCTTGAAATTTATTCAATAAATCATGCGTGAAATTAAAATCTATTTAAATAACACTTAAAAATCTCATGAGTCAATCGTGCATAAAAGAATATAAACAAAATATGCAACCCTACAATCAATGAACGGTTCTTATACGGGCATGTCAAAACTTCTACTTGCATATCACAATCTCAACCGGCAATTAAAATCTTAATAAAGCAGATGAAAAATGAGTTTCAATAAAATAAACTAAGTGCGGAAAATACTTTTTAAAACATTCGTGAAACCAAGAATCAAATTATCATAACCAAATAAAAGACATAAAATGTTGAAAACTCAAAAATATTAAACCCATATTCACGAGACTGTCACTGAAAATACATAATTTAAACTTTTTTACCACTAATTTTTAACAGTCGTGCAACTAAAAATGTAATAACAAAATAACAAAAAACAGATGCAAAACTTCTCTCTTTAAACACTAGAGATTCGAACAGTCGTTTCATGCAATTCTTTCGCCTATTGGACTCTTAAGCCTTTCTACCAAATTTTTTACTTTATTTACTTCTCATTTTTAACTTCACCAATCAAGCATAGTGAGCTAACGACTCAACAAAAATTATTAATATACATAATAATCATCATGTTTTGGACATATAAAACATAAATATAAACATCATGCATAAAAACATAAAAGTATACTTCTTCATTCTGGGGTGATGAAATATGTGTAATTGTGGTAACCACATCTTATGAGCACATGAAATTCCCGTGATCACGGTCTTTGTACAACAAGAATATAGATGTACCGTCTATACTAGATTTGGCTACTATGCGAACCATGTGCACACTAGTCTTGGCCAATGTGCGCACCTTCATTCCTTGGAAAGGCCCTTCCAGAGCTCATCCCGGAGGACCAGCCCCATACTGCTACCACAAGAACATAGACAACATCAAAATATTTTATCATGCATCATCAAAACATCATCATCATCATAAACTTCGTCATACTTTCTTGTCATAAATATTTTCATCATAAAACTTCATAAAACATTATCGTCATAAAATATTCCTATCATAAACTTCATCATGCTTCAAAGATTTCTTTTATAAACATCATGAGACATTATCCCAACATATTAAAAATATCATGTCATCATGTAGGGAGTCTTCTAAATGGAGTAGGTTATCTCATTGTCTCCCATTTGAAAGAGAAACATAAGTTTGAGTGAATAGCCACACACTTCTTAGAAATGTACTTTCTTCCTTCAATCTGTCACTCATTCCTACTAAGCATATCATCCCTTGGAAAAAATAATACCTGATATCTTCCCCAAATATCCTTTATCATTGTAAATTGATTAAGTGGATTCAATTGCTTAATTTATTTACAAAATTGTGAAAGATTAAATGCTTTTCATAAGTTTGTGTATCAACTGTATTCAGCATCGGCATTCTAGCTCTTAAAATTGTGAAGAGAATGAGTAACAGAGGATTTACCTGTTAGACACATGCAGCTGCCATATTTGACCAACCCACCAACCAAATTCATTTCACATGGATTTGTCAAATGTTGAGGCCTACAGGAGTTGTCAGATTTGAAAATTGAATGGAGAAGACCGAGTGCAATTTCTTTGTTCACACTTTTTGGAAAGCCTATAAATAGATGCATCCGTCCCTCATTTCAGATATCCCACAGCGTAGAGAAAAAAAGAGAGATAAGAAACAAAGAGAGTTTCTTGGTATTTTTCTTGAGTGTTTTCTTGTGTGAGTTAGAGAAATTATTTTCTCGGTAATACTCGGGATTGGGATCGTGTGAGAGATATAGTATTTTGTATACACTTGTAATATTTCTCTGGTTATAAATATTGCAGCAGCTCCGTGGACGTAGCCTATATTGGGTGAACCACGTAAATCTTGGTGTTCTTGTTGATTGTTTTATTCCGCAATTATTATTATCGTCATGTTCGCTCCGGCATAATCCTTAACAACTGGTATCAGAGCAGTTACGGTGTCCGGGAGCCTTGGTGAAAAATTTCTTAAAATTCTGAGTATGCTCTGTGGTTGCAGCTTTGTCTGATCTTCCACATCATAAAAGATTTTTTGAAATTTTATTAAGGCAATAGAAGCGATGGCCGAAAATGACGGATCGGGACCTGGAATAAATAAGTTCGACGGTACAGATTTCACGTTCTGGCGCTTACAGATTAAAGATTATCTGTATAGCAAGAAGCTACATCAACCTCTATCCGGGGTGAAGCCAGAAAAGATGGAGGATGATGAGTGGGAGCTTCTTGACCAACAAGTGTTAGGGGTAATACGATTGACCCTAACAAAAAACGTGGCACACAACGTGGCGGAGGCAAAAACCACGGAGGAAATGATGTCCATTTTGTCAGACATGTACGAGAAGCCATCAGCAAATAATAAAGTGTTCCTCATGAAAAAGTGATTCAACTTAAAGATGGAGGAAGGTGCTTCGGTGGCAGCACACATCAATGAATTCAACACGATTGTTTCCCAACTAACATCGGTTGAAATTAAATTTGATGATGAAATTCGAGCCTTATTCTATTGGCGTCTTTGCCAAATACTTGGGAGCCGATGTGGGCAGCGGTTAGCAATTCTGCTGGAAAGAAAAAGTTACAATTCAATGATGTCAGAGATCAAATCCTTGGTGAAGAAGTTCGCAGGAGGGATTCGGGAGAAGCAACATCATCGAGATCTGCCCTAAATCTTGAAAACAGAAGTAGGGGCAGGAGTAGCGAAAAAGGTTCTAACCAATGGCGTGGCAGATCCAAATCAAGAACTGGAAAAGAAAAAAATACCTTTGAAAAGAAATTGAAGTGCTGGAGCTGTGGTGAAACTGGTCACATGAAAAAGGACTGCAGATCACCCAAGAATAATGCAAATGCTGTTACTGAGGATGTACATGATGCCTTAGTACTATCCATGGAAAGCCCGATTGATTCTTGTGTTATGGATTCGGGAGCTTCATTTCATACCACCGGTGATCGTGAGGTATTCAGTAATTACATTGCTGGTAATTACGGAAAAGTTTTCCTGGCTGATGGAAAACCATTGGAAATAGCTGGTATGGGTGATATCAGTTTTGAAAATGTCAAACGGATCCATCTGGAAGCTCAACAAAGTGAGGCATGTACCAAAGTTGACCCAAAATCTGATCTCAGCGGGACAGCTCGATGACGAAGGCCATAAAGTGACCTTTGGTGATGGCTCTTGGAAAGTGAGCAAAGGAGCCATGATAGTTGCTTGAGGAACAAAACTGGAACTCTCTACATGATTTCTAGTTGCAGAGACATGTTAGCAGCTGTGGATATTGGAGCTAACTCAAGTCTATGGCATTGTAGACTTGGACATATGAGTGAGAAGGGAATAAAGATGCTGATATCAAAAGGAAAGCTACCGGAGTTAAAAACTGTCGAACACAAACTGTGTGAAAGTTGTGTTCTTGGAAAGCAGAAAAGGGTGAGCTTTTCAAAAGGCGGTAGAGAACCAAAAGCAGCAAAGTTGGAGCTGGTTCATACTGACGTATGGGGGCCATCTCCTGTGACATCTCTCGGAGGCTCACGATACTATGTCACATTCATCGACGATTCGAGCAGGAAAGTTTGGGTTTATTTTTTGAAAAAATAAATCTGATGTTTACGAAACCTTCAAGAGATGGAAAGTCATGGTGGAAAATGAGACCAACTTGAAAGTGAAGTGTTTACGGTCTGATAATGGTGGAGAATATAAAGATTTTGAGTTCAAGAAGTATTGTGCACAGAACGGGATCAAGATGGAGAAAACCATTCCTGGTACACCTCAACAGAATGGTGTAGCTGAAAGAATGAACAGGACCCTGAATGAGCGAGCTAGGAGCATGAGATTGCACGCTGGACTGCCGAAATCATTCTGGGCTGATGCAGTTAACATTGCAGCGTATCTGATCAACAGAGGACCTTCGGTACCACTTTATTGTAGAATACCAGAGGAGGTCTGGAGCGGCAAAGGAGTAAACCTTTCGTTCTTGAAAGTGTTTGGTTGTCTCTCATATGTTCACATCGATTCAGCCAACAGAACGAAACTTGATCCGAAATCAAAGAAATGTTTCTTTATTGGTTATGGAGATAATGAGTTTGGTTATCGGTTCTGGGATGACCAAAATCGAAAGATTATTCGGAGCAGAGATGTCATTTTCAATGAGCAAGTTTTGTACAAGGACAAGTCAGACATTGCAGCAGGAGATAAATGTCCCGAAGTCCTGAAGTCAAATGAGGTGCCATTGATAGATATTCCTATGAATGAGTCGGAGGATAGTAACCAGGAAGAAGAAACTGCACAAGAAGTTGATCCACAAACTCCGGTGATTGAACTCAGGAGATCGTCGAGAACCATCAGACCACCTCAGAAATACTCCCCTTCACTTCACTATATTTTGCTGACTGATAAAGGTGAACCTGAGACCTTTGAAGAAGCGATGCAAAATGATGATTCAATCAAGTGAGAGTTAGCCATGAAAGACGAGATAGATTCACTGTCATCCAATCAGACTTGGGAGCTCACAGAACTTCCGAAAGGCAAAAAGGCATTACACAACAAGTGGGTATACCGGATCAAAGAAGAAGTTGATGGTAGCAAGCGGTACAAGGCGAGACTTGTTGTGAAAGGTTTTCAACAGCGGGAAGGCATTGATTACACCGAGATTTTTTCTCCAGTGGTGAAGCTGACCACTATTAGAACTGTACTTGGATTAGTGGCGAATGAAAACTTACATCTGGAGCAGTTGGATGTAAAGACGGCATTTCTTCATGGTGACCTAGATGAAGAAATTTATATAAAGCAGCCACAGGGATTTGAAGTACGAGGGAAGGAGAAAATGATATGCAAACTTCAGAAGAGCTTGTACGGTCTCAAACAAGCTCCAAGACAGTGGTACAAGAAGTTTGACGGATTCATGAATAACAACGGTTTCCTGAGGTGTCAGGCGGATCACTGTTGTTATGTGAAAAAGATTGATGGTTCTTATATCATTCTACTGCTATATGTGGATGACATGTTGATAGCAGGATCTTGTCTGGAGGAGATTGATAAACTCAAGAGAGAGTTATCAAAATAATTTGCAATGAAGGATTTGGGAACTGCAAAACAAATTCTTGGTATGAGGATCTTGAGAGATAGGGTGAACGGAGTCTTGAAGTTATCTCAGGCAGAGTACGTGAAAAAGGTGCTTAGCAAATTCAACATGGATGAAGCTAAACCGGTTAGTACTCCTTTGGCTAGTCATTTCAAACTAACCAAAGCCCAATCACCATCGACGGAGCAGGAGCATGCTTATATGAATAAGGTTCCTTATGCATCTGCTGTCGGAAGCCTCATGTATGCAATGGTGTGCACCAGACCAGACATAGCACATACAGTGGGAGTTGTGAGCAGGTTTATGAGCAATCCAGGGAAACAACACTGGAAAGCTGTGAAGTGGATTCTCAGATATTTGAAAGGTACTATCGGTTCATATCTGTGCTTCAGAAAGTCAAATTCAGGCTTACAAGGTTTTGTAGATGCCGACATGGGTGGTGACCTAGATGGTAGGAAGAGTACTACTGGATATGTGTTCACATTGGGTGGTACGACAGTAAGCTGGGTATCCAAGTTGCAAAAGATTGTTGCACTTTCGACTACTGAAGCTGAGTATGTTGCAGTGACAGAAGCTAGCAAGGAGATGATATGGTTGAGATCATTCCTTGAGGAATTGGGTCAGAAGCTTGAGGATAGCACATTACACTGTGATAGTCAGAGTGCTATTCATTTGGCAAAGAATCATGTTTATCATGCTAGGACGAAGCATATACAGGTTCGGTACCATTTCATCAGATCAGTTTTGGAAGATGGAATCTTGATGCTTGAGAAGATTCCTGGAAGCAGAAATCCAGCTGATATGTTCACAAAGGCGGTGACCACTGACAAACTGAAGTTATGTTCGACTTCAGTCGAACTGCAAGTATGAGAGAGGAAGCATGAGCTGCTGCATTGATTGTGTGAAGCCATGATTGAGATCAAGTCTTCAAGTGGGAGAAATGTTAGACACATGCAGCTGCCATATTTGACCAACCCACCAACCAAATTCATTTCACATGGATTTGTCAAATGTTGAGGCCTACAGGAGTTGTCAGATTTGAAAATTGAATGGAGAAGGCCGAGAGCAATTTCTATGTTCACACTTTTTGGAAAGCCTATAAATAGATGCATCCGTCCCTCATTTCAGATATCCCACAGCGTAGAGAAAAAAAGAGAGATAAGAAACAAAAAGAGTTTCTTGGTATTTTTCTTGAGTGTTTTCTTGTGTGAGTTAGAGAAATTATTTTTTCGGTAATACTCGGGGTTGGGATCGTGTGAGAGATATAGTATTTTGTATACACTTGTAATATTTCTCCGGTTATAAATATTGCAGCAGCTCCGTGGACGTAGCCTATATTGGGTGAACCACGTAAATCTTGGTATTCTTGTTGATTGTTTTATTCCGCAATTATTATTATCGTCATGTTCGCTCCGGCATAATCCTTAACGTTACCCACACTGATCTTAGCCTCAACCTTCATGGCCATGTACAGATCATGTACTGTTATTTATTTTGGTTATTATTATGAAAATTATCAAGTGAATTAATTTCTCATGTACTAAATTTTTGCAGGCATGGACACTTTATAAAGAAGGGAGGTCATTGGAACTAGTCAACACTTGCCTTTAAAAAATATAAGAAAGCTATTTATTTTTTTGTTTTACTTATTATTTTTAAAATCTCTTTCTTATTAATAATATAATTTGATACTTGAATATTTTTTATACATGGTATTTTTACATTGAATTTTTGTTTTTTTTTTGTTTGAAATTTTGCGGCTGCACAGGCTGCGGTGGCAGTTGTGAGGCTCACAACCAGGGGAGAGGAGCTTTGATGGGTGGTGGACCGATGGTGTGGAGAGGTTGGCTGCTGTAAAGATCCATAGTGTGTTGAGAGGTTATTTGGAAAGTGGTAATTGGATTCATTTTGGGCGGACTCTATAGAAATTTTAAACTGCAGTGAACACTTCAAACATTATTATTGGCTTCATGTTTTCCCACTTGATCCGAAGACTGAAATTGGTTCTATTCCAGGCCAGAAAATGCCTCAAAGCTCTATAAGGACTAGTGAAATTTCAAGCCATTGTTAGAGGCTATCTCGTGAGAAAACGGGCTGCAACAACTCTACAGAACATTGCATTCCTCGTCAATGTGTATGTTATCCATTAAATTTTGTTTTTGTCTATCCTCAAACTTAACAACATGGTATTTCTTAAACTAAATTGTGAACTGGTTTATTTTGTTGCTACTACAAGTAATTCTATTAGCCAAAATCAGATTACACTCATTGCATTCCTCATCAATGTGTATGTTATTTTCCCTACCAACGTGATAATAATAAGTCTTTTCGAAATATTCACCTTCTCTAATCTTAGTTCTTGATTTTATCAGAAGTAAAGGAAACATTTTTTTGCTACATATATGAGAATTAATTTGCTAGAAATAGAGAGAATCAATTTGTGTGGATTTAGAGAAAATATTAGGAGATTTAAAAATTTTGTCACGATTGATTACAGTCACAGGAGTTCTTTCACTTATGTGCAATGTGTTACTTTGTATTTGATCCTGGTACGTATAAGCTTTTGAATATACAATTGTGGTTTCAGATTTTTTTATTTTTTTCACTTTTCGATATGCATTATTGTTTGAGTACATCTTGGAATCTTGACTGTCAATCACATTTTAAAATATTCAAGGATTTCATGATGGTGTGTATTCAATTGACCAGAGAAAATTTCATTCACTAATTTCTTTCGTAACTTATTTTTCATCATTTTTCATGGTCATCATCATCCAAATTTCATGGCTAAATTTACTTGTGGATTTCCAGTAATGCTCTTATTCAAATTTCATTTGTTAACTTTGCACTTACTCTATCATACAGAACTTATTACAGACATTGGACGACCTAACCCACTATGCTTTTTCTGTTGTGAGTACCACCATCCACACTTGAACTTTACTTCTTTGGGCCTAATATTGTGGTTTGTTTATTCTTGACCAAATTTCATCATTTATCTTTACTCATAGCTCATGGAAAGGGAAAGACAAAGATATTACTTTGTTGTGGCATTGTTTCTTGATACTTGTACTGTAGGGTCTTTTCGAACAATCTAAGTACATAAGAAGATTTTTCATATGCACATTGGATTTAAATTTTGTTTTTGCAATACATATGGAGGAAGTTTAGGGTCCAACTCAAGCTCGTTCACGTAAAAGTCGGTTTATATCGGATTAGTTTCATATATTTTCTTCATTTTGAAAATTTTGGTGCTATTGGTTGTTTGATTACCAATTTATTCTATTGTGTTAATGTTATGATACTGCATATGTGATATCTATTTATACAACCATCGATTTTAGCTTCAAAATCCTACGTTTTAGTTAAGCTAATTTTCTGCATTGTTGTCTCACTGGTGCCACTAATAACCAACTGCGTATTAGACAATGAAATGTTAAAACCGTTGAATTTTACCGGTTGTGGGCTATGGGCATACAAAATTTTATTATCTTTTGGAGTTTGTGGTATATACTTTGTTACTTAAATTTGTCTTTTAAGATTCATTACTTGAATTGTGTTCATGGTTTTTGTTTTTCAAATAATTTACAGTTTGGATAGACAATTTAAAGGAAAAAATATTGATGGGGCTTTTATGAAAATCTCGGGTCAAGAAAGTGTAGTTATGAAATCAGTACTATTTCGAGCCGGCTGGTAATGCCTAATCCATGCTGAAGGAAGGGTTTCAAGTATATCAAGATTAGTTTATAGCTCTGTTTTTTAGTGTGCATTGAATTAGAATTTTAATTTTGAGTGATTTGTAATACTAGAAAATTGTATATTAAATATTATTTTTGAAATAATTTTGATTAATTTATAATATTGAAATTTTATATATTAAATTTGAATGTTTTTGTTTTTTTTTTGAAAAAAGACAACGGTTTTTCACCATTGTCGTAAGTAGTTTAAAACTTTTGTTGAAAGCATTGTTGTTAAAAAACGCTCAAAGTTTTCACTCTTTGAAGGAAAAGACCACGGTTTTTCACTGTTGTAAAACTATTGTCTTTGCCTTCAAAGACAACAGTTTTTTAATTGTTGTCTTTGAGCGACCTCTTTAACAACATTGTATTTAACAAAAGTTTTAAACTACCTACGACAACGGTTTTTCATCATTGTTGTTAGGATTTTTTTCTTGTAGTGTATCTCGAATAAAGTGCTTTAAAGCCTTGTACCAGCTATTATGATCAACTATCGGTACGTTGAGATATGCTAGGATTTTAGAACATCAGTACTTGGTCAGTTCGGAAGGTTCGAACTCTATCGACATCTGTGTTGTTCAATCACAGGAAACGTGTTTGGTGGCTAGAGATCGGAAGCTTCGATTAGGAAAATTGGAAGTTTCGAAGAGTGTTCGGAAGCTCCGAACAGAGAATCAGACGTTCCGATCGTTGCTTATATATAGGGTCGGACTTTCACTTCCATTGCGCATTCTTCTCTTCTCCCCCTCGTCCCTAATTAGTTATTGGGGGGTTTATAGGAGTCTTTTCGGAGGCTAGTAGATAGCAAGGTGCTACCGAGATCGTAGTGAAGTTATGCTTAGAGTTTGGGTCCATCGCTATCAAATGGCTGACGACGAAATCATGTATAATGCTAGACTATGATTAGCTTTTGTGAGTAGCTATTAGTCTAGTTAAGGCTTTTAGTGAGCAATAAGTGTTATGATATTATCTTATCTTGTAGGCTTGGACTGTAGACAATTGTACGGCTAGGCCAGTAGTTGTGGTACAGACGTACTATCAGAGGTATCTTGGTTGAGTATGGATATTCTATTTTTGTGTGGCTCGTAATATTTATGTTTTTGTTATAATATTCCTTCGTTCTCATCGTTTTAATATGCTTAATTGCTACATTTTTATGTTATTTTGTTGTTAGAGGGAATTTTCAACAACTTCAAATGCCATAGAAATCACCTTTTTATGTTATTTTGTTGTGGAGGGAATTTGATGGCCTTGGAGAAAATTTGGGCTAAAAAGGTGATTTCTATCGCATTTAAAGTTGTCAAAATGGAGTTTTGAAAGAAGGACAAAGACAGAAGAGGTCCTGAAGCAAGGCATGAGAACGCCCTGTGACTAATTTGCAGCTGCTTTAGACTGCATGGAAGTGCTCGAAAATTTGGAAACAAATACCATATTTTAGGAGTCCTATATTATGGTATTTAAAATATGAAAGACTTTTGAATATGAGAGTTTTTGGATAAAGAAATATTGTGGGGATTTTTATTCCATAAAACTCTCTAGATTATCTTGTAGATAGATTTTATTTTTTTCTAGATTTTATCTTTTCTTTATTTTTATTTTTTCCTACGCTCAGTAAATATTTTCATATTGGAGATTTTCTGCATCTTGTTCTGCATGTTCTGAACAGCGAGGGAGAAGGGCATAGACGCAACATTTTCTTCTTATTTCTTTTCCATAATTTCTAGGTTGGATCTTTTTTATTTTTAAGAAATTATGAAGCCAACTATGCTTGACTAAGGTTTTAATTTTGATTCAATGGAATTTTTTTGTATTTCAATTATATCACTGTGAGGTTATGGGTTTAAATTGATATTCTTGACAACTTGCAAATGTGATAGAAATCAACTTTTTAAATTTCAAAACTCCATCTTCACAACTTCAAATGTGATATAAATCACCTTTTTAGCCCGAATTTTCTCTAAAATCATAAAATTCCCTCCAAAAACAAAATAACATAAAAATGTATCAATTAAGCATATTAAAACGATGAGAACGAGGGAATATTATAACAAAAACATAAATATTACGAGTCTATCAGTTTGCATGTTTTATGACATGGTTTATATGCATATATTATGTAATGATTATTATGATGCTTGTATTATCATGTTGAGCATGTACCTTCATGTAACTCATACATTTGTACTGAGTGTGGTTATCGCTCAAGTCCGTGTATTTTATTTGGACACCCTATTCGGCGAAGCAGTTTCAGGTTGCTCAGGTTTTGGATTAGTGTGTAGTTGGCGACCAAGGGTTTTGGTCTCAGTTGATGCCAGCATTTTTAGTTAGGATTGATCCTCTTGTACCTAGGACTTTCGATTGGGTTGTATATTATTTCTGGTCCTATTTATGTTACTGGTTGTATACTGTCGGGTTAGTATTTGATTTCATTTTTCCGTAGTTACCTATTATTATTGTTGTTAAGTTTAATTGCGTGTTTAAATCTCTGTTAGTAGGTGATTCCGGAGTGGGTCAGTACAGTGACGAACCCGGACAATCCTTCCAGTCCCAGGGCTCAAACCGAGGATTTAATGATTGTTTCTGGAGAAATTCCAAACTACGTGACACTCAAATACATCATCAACTTCGTGCCGACTTAGTTGAGCATATTTGGGCACAATACAACAACAATCCGTGAATTTAGTTTATTACCAATTTCAAAACGTTTGATCTATATGTTGTTTTTTTATTTAATGCAATTTTTTTTTTCTTATGTTGTACTCCTTCATTCAAAATTATAATAAAATTTTGACTTTAAATAAATGAATCTCGTCAAATTATTAACAAAATTTTTAAACAATTTAATTATAAAAACATAATATTATATTATTTTAAATAATTATAATTTATATTTTTAAATGATAATAGTTAGAGCCCCAAAGGTCCTTTCATATTTTTAAATAAATTTTATTAATAATTTTATTAACATATTGGGCTATATATGTTTATTGAGATTCATCTCATACAAAGAATAATTGTTGACTTATTTCATATAATTATGTATCAAATGATTGAATATTAGAATCCCGAAATAACATTTTATTTTTTATATATATATTTTAAAAAAATTATTAATAATTTGATTAATTCATATTTATCGATACAATACAATAATGTATGAACCCCTTAGAATAACCACCTTGGTCAAATTAATGAATGGACAAAAATATCATTGCTACTTATAACTACCTTCTTTCAATTATATTTTTGAATTTTAAAATATAAAAAAATATTCATTATTTTTAGATATAATATAAACTATTTATGCACGCCAATTTTTGCATGCGTAGATTACTAGTAATTATTTAATTATAACAAATATAGAATAAAATATGCAAATCGTCCTTCATCTATTTAACAAAATTTAATAGTTAATCTGTATTTTGAATGTAATTTGTACCCGAATATTTTATCAATAATAATTATCTGATGCATAGTTGATGTTCTTCTTCGACAAAAATGTGAAAATACAAGATTTTCATATTTTAATCACTATTTTTGCTGTTAAATTGGGTTGTACATGAAAACATTTCGTGAAAAAATTACTTGATTTTAGTTTTTGCGTACAATATTTTGAGTTTTATAATCATCAAATTTAATAATAAACATATATAATGATCTTGGTATTCACTAATATGTTTTTAGTTGAAAGTATGATTCTTATAAGTTTTTAGATAGTTTTTTTTTTAAAAAAATATTTAAAAATAGTAACAATTTATTTTAGTTTTCAGAAAAAATCTTGAACTATTATTCTTAATATTTCAATATTATATTTTTCTAATTGAATATTTCTTTTTCCTTTAGACAAATAAAATTATAAATAGTATTTAAAAAAAAACATTAAAAAAAATTTGGACAAAATTTTGAATATAAAAATATTATCGGGATATTCTCTCCCTACCCGACGAGATCCTGAATATTCGAGATCCCGAATATTCTGGTCCCGACAAGTATCGGGTACGAGAGCAGGAGAAAAATAGCTTCTTGATTTTTATCGGGACGTGAATTTGGTAGAGAGATTACGGGATTGATCTCTACCCGATTTTACCCCTAAATGTGAATAGAGCTGTCAAACTGGCCAACCCGTGGCGGAGCGGGACGGCCCACCAAAAACCCACCTTTTGGTAGGTCGATGGCGGGCCGACCCACCATCCTGATGGGCTGAAAATCCTCAACCCAACCCAACCCAAGGTGGGTTGCGGGTTAGGCGGGCCGGCCCGCGGGTTGGCTCACGACAAATAAAAATAAATGAATAATATTATAATTAATTATAAATATCATTTCATAAATAAATATTAATAGAAACATATTAATAAAAATTTTAATTATTGATTTCATATGTGTAAATTTTATATAAAGTAATTAATACAAAACAAATTCATAACTTTTATTCAAAAATACATATATCACAATAAAAATAAAAATAAATTATTAATTCTTCAGGCCCGCGGTGAGCCAACCCGCGCGGGTCGCGGGCCTGGCGGGTTGGCCAATCTAGGCCCACTTTTTGTTGGGTTGAAAAAATTTCAACCCAACCCACTTAAATTATGTGGCGAGCCGGGCCAACCCGACAGGCCTAACCCAAATTGACGGCACTAAATGTGAATGTGTAGTAATAATTGTAATATATTAATATAAAAAGTATGTGTCATGTAGACCTCACATATTTTGAGGAGTTGGAATGTGAATTAATGCGGATTATTAATCCACATAAATACGGGTGGTGTTAGAAATGGTGGACATCAAATTTTTTTTCTTTCAAAATTGCTCTTATACTACATAAATATATAAATTTTATTCTATATTTACGTATTTTTCATAATTTTCTCAACTAACGATAGATAAGATAAATAAATTTTAAATTTATTCATACATTTCTTTGAAAATAAAAAAATCGTAATTAGTAAAATCAGAATTAAATTAATTAATTAAAAATATAATATATAATATTTATATATATAATATAATAATGAATATATTATATTATTACTGTAAAAAATATATATTATATCTAGACACACATCGCGTATTCGCTCTCATCAAATAAAACTTGTGTCATGTTGCACTAAATGTCATATTCACAATAAAGTGGTTAATTTTTAGTTATTACTAGCTACAGTGGCACACGATATGCGTGTGTAATTAATAAAATGTGATAGTACCAATTGTAAAAAAAAAATTAGATTGATGATAAGAAATCAAAAAAATTCACTATAATGAAGCATAAAAATCTGACAAAGATATGAAAGAGAAAAAACAAAAACAGTAGCAACACACCCTTGCATTGGAGAAAAAACTTCCTATATTTGCTTGATATTTTGGCTTTCAGAATTGGACGATTCAATTCTTTTTTACTTTAGTGGAAAAGTGTTGTCATGGATATGTGGGAAGGTGTGAGAGATAATGAAATAGGAAGATGGAGGTAAAACGAAGGTGGCAGAGAGAATGAAATACGAAGATAGAGGTAAAACGTGAGAAAAAAGTTAAAGTGAGGGTAAAATGAGAAAAAAAAAACATTATGTCATCTTGTCATACCAAATACAATTATTATGTATCTCTCAATTATTATAAGATATCATAGATATTTATATATGTTTGAATAAAAAAAAGGTGCCAACCAATAGTCGAAGGATACCTCCTATCTCTCCGTATGCTTCCTTTTTACTGTTGCGTTGGAACGTAATTAAGGCACTTTGTCATCACCTAACACTGATAACTCCACTCTTCCTTCCATTATATATATAATATATATATATATATATATATATATATTATATGTATATGGATGCAAAGTTCGTGTTCGTGTTCAGGTTCATATTCATATTCCTTAAACTGAAACTACCACAACCTGCAATTATGAACCCATAATTAATAACCCATTAAATATAAGCGCCATTTAGCGTTCTTTGTACCTGTACTGTCTCTGTAAACAGAACACCTTTGTTGTCATCCGGATAAGTGTCTTAAAAGAGTGGTGTCCAAAAGTACACTCCAAGAAAAAAGAAAATTCATCGAGATTTTTCCATCGGGGGAGTTGTTTTTGAGAAAATATTCGATTTTGAAAGAGATGTGGGTTCTTTGAGGTTGGGTATACGTTTGGGTGACAGGTTTGCTGACCATTTTAATGGTGATGTCGGGGTTTTCAAGATCTGGGCTTTGAAGGGTCATATTATTTATCTTCTCGGGATCTTTTTGAGATATACTGGTCACTGGTCAGGTACTTTTTCCCCCTTCTTTTCGTCTTATTTTTCGTTCACAAAGTGCATTTTGTTGTTAAAGGGCCTTTTTTTCTCCCCTAGTGTATTAATTTTCTGGGGCATAAAGATGTTAGAGATGGAAATTTATGCTTAATCTTTGTTTACATTGTGCTATTGATGTACTTGATGGTTAATGGGTCCTGTTATGCTCTTGTTCTTTTCTTACCTAGGCAATCATTTTTCATTTATTATATGATTGGTTCGATTTCTGTTGGAAAAGACATTGCTTGAATATGTAGGATATCGACTTTTACGGGGCTGATCTTAAATGCCGAAAGTTTAGGAGCAGGGACACATTTTTAAGCTGCATATTGTGTATCTTTCATGTATAATCTTTAGAAAAATGCAAGGGGCTCCGGGTGATCTCTGTTACTGTATTTTTAGGGGTGTGAAACTTGGACTTCTAAATAAATTACACATAAAATTTAAAAATTTATTCAGTTGAGAGCCTCCCTTGCCACTCATCGCGCCCGTAGGGTCTGCCCGATTAGAATGGTACACAAACCACGTCCTGACTAATGATGATGGTGTGAGCATGAACAAATTTTTTCACCGAGCGAGTGTTTCGATCCCATAGTAAAAGATTGAAATGATTGAAGTCCTGTAGCACTCTATCCATCTCTTGCTCAACTTTGTTGGTTGCATCATATAAGAGTCAATTTTGTGTTCCTTGTGCTGATTTTGATAATTTTATTTCCACATATTAAAGGATGGTTTCCGATCTTAACGCTGGACTCTCTCAGAATTCTGGAATTTTCGGTCTCGAAGTATGGCAAGTAATTGGAATAATGGTTGGGTTGTTAATAGTGGTTATCCTTTTAATGTTGACATTTTATCTCGCTTCAAGAAAAAAATCAACAAGTTCCCAAGAAAAGACTCTTCCCCTCAGCCAAATACCTACTGTTTCAAAGGAAATAACGGAAGTGAGAGTCGAGCGGGTATCAACCAATGAATTTGTTCCACGTGATGGGATTCTTCTCACCATTCATGACAAATCAAGTGACAAAGAATCAGACAAGGTTTTAGTCCATCTAGGAATGCCGAAAATGAGAATTGTTGACAGCAACAGTCAATCAAGTTCGTTCAATCATCTTGATAAAGATCATTGTGGATCAAAATCTGTGGAAGGGAGTTCTGGAACCTTTTCTGTACATAAACCATCTTCATCACACTCGATAGCTGCTCCTTCGCCTTTAAGTGGTTTGCCTGAATATTCTCATTTGGGTTGGGGTCATTGGTTTACTTTAAGAGATCTTGAACTTGCAACAAACCGATTTTCTAAGGAGAATGTTATTGGAGAGGGTGGCTATGGAGTTGTTTATCGAGGACAGCTTATTAATGGCACTCCAGTTGCTATTAAAAAGCTCCTCAACAATCTGTAAGTTCAAAATATTTTTCAGATACAGTTTTTTTAGTATTATCAAGCAATTTTGTCGTATTTCCTACATTGATATATTAATGGGTTTATGTTTTCCAACCAGAGGTCAAGCAGAAAAAGAATTTAGAGCAGAGGTTGAAGCTATTGGCCATGTGCGGCACAAAAATTTGGTTCGACTTCTGGGATACTGCATTGAAGGGACCCATAGGTATATACTATTGTTGAAATACATTTATCTTCTTTGCCATTCGAATCAACTTTCACTTTAAAAATATAACATTTGATATGACCTTATTTAACTTATTCTTAGTGTTTCAGGATGCTAGTTTACGAGTACGTCAACAATGCCAATTTAGAACAGTGGATTCATGGAGCTATGCGTCATCATGGATACCTTACTTGGGAGGCGAGAATGAAGGTGCTTCTTGGCACGGCTAAAGCGTAAGTTTGTTGCTAATTTTCCAGAAACAAATCTTTGGCCTTTTTTTGTTATTAGCATTACCGATATTAATACACGTGACACTTTTCCTGTAGTCTTTCCTACTTGCATGAAGCAATTGAACCAAAAGTGGTTCATCGGGACATAAAGTCGAGCAATATCTTGATTGATGAAGATTTCAATGCTAAGGTCTCAGATTTTGGTCTGGCAAAGCTGCTTGGATCTGGAAAGGATCATATCACAACTCGAGTCATGGGCACCTTTGGGTTAGTTTTCATTTTTCATGTTCGATATTTGATGGCCTTTCCTTGACTTTGGAGCCTCTACAGTGCTCCATTTCGAAGGTTGAATCCCTGTTTTTTTAAGTTATATCAATATAGAAACGTCCGTCATTCTCTTTTCTTTCTTTAAAACTATGTATCTGTGTATGCCAGTTATGTGGCTCCGGAATATGCAAACACTGGGCTTTTAAATGAAAAGAGTGATGTTTATAGCTTTGGGGTGCTTCTATTAGAAGCAATTACTGGAAGGGATCCAGTAGACTATGGCTGTCCTGCTCCAGAGGTATTTGTCTACTTTTTCTAAAGTCATTCTTCCTCTAGTGTTCTAATATTATATGTTGTATTTAGGTGATTGATTTATGCCTTTTGATACACAGAGAGCACTAGTTTTTACCAGAAATATGTTGACTTAAACATCGTCTGAAATTGGAGATTTGAACCTGTGAAGATGCATTCTGAACTTCAGTTGCTTTAAATGAGAAACTTGCAGGTTAATCTGGTCGACTGGCTGAAAATGATGGTGGGTAATAGGCGATCGGAAGAAGTGATAGACCCAAACCTTGAAACAAGACCGTCAACTAGAGCCCTCAAGAGGGCTCTTTTGACTGCTTTGCGATGTGTCGATCCAGATTCCGATAAGAGACCTAGAATGAGCCGTGTTGTCCGAATGCTCGAATCAGAAGAATATCCTATACCAAGGGAGGTTAGTGTGCAGTTTATGTTAACCAATCTTGTCATCTAAGTCGCATTCAATTGAATCAGACCCAACAGTACGATATTGTCGTTTTTACACTAGATTGGCATCAACTGTATTCTTGCTTATAAGACAATACTTTCGCCTTTTTTTTAGACTCTGAAACTTGGCCATAAAATTTCCTCCATCATGTGTCGTATCAACAGCTCTTGAATATTCTTGATTTTATCCATCTTTACAACACTCGAATTTCTTAGTCGAACATGGACAATGACTTGTTCTTGATGGTTAATATACTTCATCGTGTAGGATCGAAGGCATAGAAGAACCCGAGCAAGCAGCACTGAGATGGATACCCAGCAAGAGAACTACGACACTGATAAAAGCGATAATCAAGATCAAAAGCGATAATCAAGATCTTAAGTGAGGGATGAGCAAAAACAGTCGTTGAACAGGATCAAACTTGAAGAAATCTTGTGAATATAAATGTCTATTTGTGCAGCAAAAATATTAGTTCTGGCTAAGAGTTATTTGATCAAGAAATGTGGCCAAATGGTAGAATGAGAACTGTTTTCTTCTCTAATATTTTATTCTCTAATATTTTTTATATTGTGCTTGCTGGTTCCTGTAATTTTTTATATTTCCATTTACCTTTTCTACTAGGATTCTTGTTGTATTTAAAGGCGGCCCTTTTCCCAGTTGATAATTTATTTAAATAGCTTGTGATACAAAATGACGAAATTATCTACTCCCATCTATTATTAGGAGACAAGAAACAAAGGAAAAACCTTATTTATTTCCTATTCTTATCGCATGTGAGCATTCCGTCAGATAGGTTTTATATTTTTGGAGTAATTATTATTTATTTATTATTATAAAAATAATTTTATGAATTAAAAATTAAAAGAGAAATAGTATAGATTTAAAAATTAAATATTTGGAGTAATCAAATTTCACCGTTGTGTCGTTAGTAGAAGAATACGATGAAATCATTTTTTTTTAAAAAAAATTTACGTAATTTTGTGATGATAATCTGTATAGAAATTATCAAGGAAAACAAATTGCTACTTTTGAAATTTATTATTAGATTATTATTTGACACGAAATTTGCAGCATGTAAATGTACCAAATAAAATGTGATAAATGATAATATGACTTTCTAATAACAAGTAGAGCTGTCAAAGGGGCCAACCCTTGGCGGGCCGGCCCACCAAAAACTCACATTTTGGCGAGTCGATGGTGGGCTGATCCACCATCCTAGCGGGCTGAAAATCCTCAACCCAATCCAATCCAAGGTGGGTTGCGGGTTAGGCGGGTCGGCCCGCGGGTTGGATCACGACAAATAAAAATAAATAAATAATATTATAATTAATTATAGATATCATTTCATAAATAAATATTAATAGAAATATATTAATAAAAATTTTAATTATTGATTTCATGTGTAAATTTTATATAAAGTAATTAATACAAAAAAAATCACAACTTTTATTAAAAAAAATACATATATAGCAATAAAAATAAAAATAAATTATTAATTTTTCAGGCCCGCGGCCCTAGGCGGATTGGCCCATCTAGGCCCATCTTTTGTTGGGTTGAAAAAATTTCAACTCAACCCACTTAAATTATGTGGCGGGCCGGGATAAACTCGACGGATCTAAACCAAATTGACGGCTCTAATAACAAGTGCCTCGTAAAATATCCAAATTTCTGTTTATCACATCTCTCCTCTAAAAATTCTAAAAAGAACATAAATATCAAATTATCAATATTGAACGATTAGCGGAAAACATTTTAAGATTCGAATGAGTATCTCTCAGCTCTGAACTGCTATTCTCGCAAGCAAACACTACTCAATCTTCCTTACCTAATGAAATATAATAAGCTTAGAAGCCCAACTAGTTATTTCGTATAATAACAAATAAACATGTAATAAAAATCACATGCATTTCTCATTTTTATAAAAACTTTATATTAAAATAATTTATTCTCAACACGTAAGCTTCAAAAATAACTCATAAGTCATAAACTTAATAAGCCATTGACACCTCAAACATTAATCATAAAAATTCCTCGTAAAATATCCGATAGACCTTTTTCCTCCAAACTCCTTGTATAAACATTTTTAATAAAATGTAGCTCAGAAATTCCATGGGAAATTTAGCTACATAACCCTCTCACACCAACTCTTTAGAAAAATGACTTCTTTTTTTAAATTGGCATGAAGGCCAAAATTACCCCACCCCATATATACATATATTCAAAATTAAACTACTATATCTAACAAAAGAATTTAAAATTTATTTGCATAAACGGGTCAAACAAAAGAAAAGCAGGAAACGGGTCATTAAAAATCTTAAACCCCACCCTTATTCTCTCCGCACCCCTATTCTGTTCTCTCCCTCAAAATTCAGCGACACCCATTTTCTCTTTTCTGGATTCAAAATAACGTTGCTTACACGGAGGTAATATTGGAAAATAATATTTTTATTGTTATTTAATGGCTCTTTACTTGTGGATTTTCATTTGAGAGTTGTTCTTATTTTTTTGTGTATAATTTTTTCTTTTTGATTGGAAGGCGTCACAAGTGAAGACTAAATCAAAGAAAAGTGAGAATGGAGCAAGAAAAAGTTTGGGTAAGTGTAAATATGGCTACGTTTGGTTGCAGGGATAAAGGTAGGATTAGCTTCTTGTCCTGCATTTGACTCGCTGATTAATTTTTCGTGGGATAACCTCGGGCCCGTCATAAAAACACTGTTTTTGGGACAAACTACCGGATTACTGTCCTTTGTGGACCCGTGGTATTACAAAAAATATATTTATCCCACCTTTTATCTTCACGTTAATAATCCCATCATACTTACCAAGCATAGCCTAAGGTTATCGACACCTAGGATTTGTCTTGATGAATATAATTTTATTTACCCATCATTTGTATTTATGGGTGAAAAGAAATGTCATGAGAAATATAATGTGGCGGACGTGAATATGTTTCTGGGATTGAACAAAGTTTTCAATTTTTTTGTATGCATGCACTTTTAATTGGATTCAAGATTGCTAAGCTCGTGAAATCTTTAATTTCACGATTATGTTTTACCGTTGGATCATCTTATCATGAAAATTTAGTTTTGTTTCCTTGTTGAACAGATAAAAAATTCAAGATATTAATTCCTAGTTTCGGTTGCTGTGAATGAATTTTTCAGCCACTTAAAATTAAAATCGGAGACAATTGATACATTTTTTTGTTTGAATATGTTTGATTAATAATTTTTTTTGCTTATCAATATGCATGCATATACAACTAATGACACTATTATCAAGAAATAGACACTTCTATTGTAAAATTTCAGTGCAATCCACGTTACAATAAAATATCAAAAAACTATATTGCAAACTTTTAATGAGGTCGAGCTTGATTTCATGATTTTGAGGACTCAATTTGGAAATCTAATAAACTGTGCTGAAGATTTTAATATATCTATTCAAATTTTGTGGTATTTACTGCTCCAACAGACATATATAAGAAATAAAAAAGAGTTTTGGATGGTGGTCCGCAAGATACTGATAAGGTTTTCGATATTGGAGTATGCTTTGATAACATGATTTGATTGTTCTAATAATTTTCCTATAATTGTGGATAACATGAAATTTTATCAAAGATATTTCAATAGAATGAAGCAAGTATTTTTTTAATGATGTAAAGGCTCGATTAGTAAAAATTAGTGATGAACATGCGGATGATGTAAATCTAGAAAAGGTGAAGTGGTCCTGTTTGTTTTTTATTGCTGATGTTCTTAGGAAAATAAAAAGAATCCATCTATAGATATGAAGTTGATGTAGTTGGTTTAAGATTTAGAAAATTTTAACAAGTACATGTGGGGTACTGTTACAATTATCCCACATTGAAATACTAAACTAATAAAGAGTTAGTTATAAACCCTTGAGGTAACCTCACCCAATAGGCAAGCTTTTTGGGATTGACATCTCATGGGTTTATAACCTAACATTTGGTTCTCTCGTTGAGAGTCGGCGTAGCGAAAGGGGCGACCTAGGAAAGGGGCTACCACCAAAAAGAAAGGTGAGTGAAAGTCGTCTACAGTGGGCCGTCATGCAGAAGGGGTGACTAGGAAAGGGCTACCTCAAAAAAAAAAAGGTGAGTGAAAGCCGTCTAGATTGGGCTGCCACGGACGTCGGATTTTCAAGGGGTCGGCAATGTTACAATTGTCCCACATTGAAATACTAAACTAATAAAGAGTTGGTTATAAACACTTGAGGTAACCACACCCAATAGGTAAGCCTTTTGGGATGAACATCTCATGAGTTTATAACCTAACATGTACAGTAACATTTAAGGAAGTTTTGAGGAGTTTGAGAAAAAAATATGAGTGGAAAAGGAAAAGAAACTTATAAAATCAAAGAAATCAAAAAAATGTGACAAAGGTGCGAGTTATAATCTCAGTGGATTTTTCAAACCATTACAAGTAAGTGAAATTAATGTATTATTCGGTATGGCTTATATTAGTGTTTATATGTGCATTAACTTATCTTATTATTTACTAATTTAAGATACTTGTCTGTGAATGTATACCTGGTATTGCGAGCACCTTCGCTAAGTAGAAAGAGGGCAATGACTTACAACTTTCTCAAATGTGTCGATGGAAAACTAACAAATAAAGTAAAAGGCATCACCGACACATGTGAAGATAGTCGCAGATGCAAACTCATATGAAACGGAAAGTATTAAATTATTTAAAATTTATGTAGTTGATATTATATGATATTTAATTCACATTTATAGATTTAAATTAAATTAAATTAAATGTGGAGGATATTGTTGGTATGTTGACACCAACTACTGATGAATTATTGCCCTCGTATTGTATAAATGGTAAATTTATAGATCCTTCCCCAGATGTAGTTATGAAGAAAATTGTTGAGTTGATGTTATAGGGAAAAGTTGTTTACTGTAGCCAGTCCCCGTGCAGATGATGGTGTATCTACCCAACCATGTCCTCAACACAAGTCTACTGTAAATGATCCATCCAAAATCCGTGATTATGTTGAAACAAAGAGTGCCATTATGGAAACAATGAAACACACAGACTCCAAATTAGAAAATATGGAATACCTTATTGAACGGATGGAACTCCACTATAACGGAAGATTTTCACAATCAGAGAAAAAATTTCAAATAGTGATGGGGCATATGAGAAAGTCCACTAGAGGACTAGAGCACGCACCAGTACAAGAACCCTTGAAGGTAGTTTTGATTCTTTTTTTTTTTTTTTTTTCATATTTCTGTTATTGCATTTTTACGTAATTTAAGAATACTAACAGATCATGGTGTTATTGAATTGGACAAAGCGGTTATTTTCCCGTCACATGATTCTTTGGACTTTGTGACTCCACCAGAGAAACAACAAAAGATAGAAAGTTCACTACAACACATACCTCTACAAAAGGCCCTCAAAGGTAGTTTTGATATATTTTTTCCATATTTTTGTTACGTATTTTACGTGATTTAAAAATACTAACAAATCATGGTGTTTTTAACTTGGACGAAGGGGCTATTTCCTCATCACCAAGGGCGGAGGCACGCTTAGTGCCACCCCGGCTTTAGCCCGGGTGGCCCATTTTCAAATTTTTTTCATGTATTATATATATTTTTTGAAATATTTTTTTTGTATTATTTTTGAATCAATGTTATATTAGCCCGGGTAGAAAAATTTAAAAAATTAAATAGCCCACATGTAGCCCACTTAAAAAATATTAAATAACCCATATGTATCAAAATTGGGATTTTTCGTCTTTGTCATCTTGATTAGATTTGATTAAATTTAACTTTCATCTATGTCAATCTCCGTCTTTTAAATAATATTTCCACTTCTATAATGTAGATTTCTTTTTGCTGAGTAATTTTTTTATGCTTTGTGATATTGCTTTATTTTAAAATTGACTGCATTGCAATAAAAGAATTTTTTTATAATTGCAATTTTTGATTTCATAAAAAAGTTTAATGGTTTTTTCGGTTCAAGTTTCTATTTATATTACATTATGCATCATGCTGATCATATATTGTTGATATGATGTCATATTGAAAACAAATTTGAATTGTGATATCAGTCAAAAAATTTTAAATCTTAAATACGATTCCAAAAAAAATTATCCAAGATTTTATTAATGAAAAACTTTTTAAGACTATAATAAACAAGTATCTTATTCATCGTTTTAATTCTTATGCATTATTTTTTGTTTCTCGTTAAAAATTTTAGCCCGGGTGGATTTCAGATCCTGGCTCCGCCATTAGTAATCACAATCCATTCCAATTTTGGTTCCCATTTAGCTAAACGTGGGTTAAAAGCAACATATGGTTACACCTCAAGCATATGTTAGCACACACAAGGTTTCTCGATCGTTATATTTTCTGGGGACACATCAGGAGGTGGCTCATACACTAGAAAAAAAAAATGTGGATATAGGTGACCAGATCCCGTAACCAAACGGGTCAAACCATCCACTCAAGAAATCAGGACTGAGCGACCCAACTAAGAGTTATATCAAGGTACAGGCTCGATAATCGTGACATAATATATGCACATAAACTATGCCATAGAAACATGCAAACATAGTGTAGTGACCTGCTTCGAAATCACCTACTAATTAAGCTTAAGCATGCAGTAAATATCTTAAAGCACAATAATCAATTAAAACCAGTAGAAACTCAAACAATTTAACCATACCACCGGTTGAATACAACTGTTGCGTATTTTTCGCTCGCAAGCGCACGATGTCAAGTTTTAATGTATGATGAGTGGAGTATTGTTTCCACGATGATTAAAAATTTATATTCATACCAAATCTTATAATTAAAATAATCTCAACTTTGTTTAGAAAATCAAAGTTTTAAATAAAATAAAATAAAATAAATTAAATGAACCAAAATTTCAAGGACGGCTTTAGGTACACGATCTGAGACGGGTTCTAGATACAAGATTTCACTCAATTTTCATTCATGTAAATCATATCAGCTGATAATATCACTTATTCCAATTTATAGGCCAAGAACTCTTAAGTGTTATTTTCTGTCTCTCTCGACTGCCAAGTAAATTTATTCTAATATCAATTTTGATATCCCTATCAGAAATCAAACAACAAAATAATTTAATCAAGTTCTATGGTTATCTTTCAATGACCTCAAAGGAACTTCATGCCTTTCCAAACTCTACAAAACTCCTAGTTTGTGTTTTCCTATGATCCTATTCAAAATCCCCTATTCCGAGTGCCAAATTTCAAATAAATTTAACATTCAATTTATGACCAGTAAATTAAAAGGCAATCAAAACTAGAATACACAAATAAATTGTTACGAACAAATAATAATAGACAAAATAATATTCAAAACATGAAAATCAAATCAAGATCCGTAAATCTCTAAAAACAACCAATAAGTTTATAATGAAATAATTAAACACATAGACATATTCAAAAATCTCATAATAAATCAAGGCAGATAATAAAAATCATAAAGTAAAGTTGATTCTCCGTCCCCAGATGGATTTCCTGTCTCTTTTGATTCGATTATCCCTTGTCGTTTTCTCTCACGTCTCAAATCCGTGTCCCAAGCCTCCTTGAATGCGTAGTTGTGTGTGGTTCTGTTGTTTGGGTGCCGCTTCTTCTTCTCTCGATTCTCACGTGTGTGTTGTTGTTGTGCCGCTTCTCACCTCTCTATTGTGCGTATGATTCTCTTTTATATCTCCCAAAAGCCCGTAGAATAAAGCCCGACAGCTCAAGAATTTTAAAAGTTCGAAAATCTATTGTGTTTCTTGCACAGGTAGCGCTGCAGCGCTTCCTGTCTAGCGCTACAACGCTAGTATTTCGAACTCCAAGCGCTGCAGCTCTTTCTTGAGGCGCTGCAGCTCATCTGCTTTGTTTCCAGTGCGTAACATCGGGTTGAAATTTGGATAGCAGCTTCATAACATCTTATACTTCATTTTGAATATTGGAGATCGAATTTGGATCTTTGAAAAATCGGCAATAAGTTTTGGACAATTGCTGCTTTGTGATTGCTTCTTTCGCCTCTTCTCGGTACTTAACTTTCATTCCTTACATATCACAAAAACAACAAACAAATACGCATAAAATCGCTCGATACATCACAAAAGCCAAGTCAAATCATATGCAAATTAAGTGCATAAAATACATTTATCAAATCCCCCCAAACTTAGACTTTTGCTAGTCCCGAGCAAAACACTATGCGGACAATGAAATTGTTCACATGACCAATAAAACACACATGAAGAAAACATAATATTGTTCAATACAATCGGCCTCCGAATTTTATATTATATAATTCAATGCACAAGTCGGCTAATTTTTTCAAGAGTTCTCGTGTGTGTGTGATTTTCCAATCTCATCTACCCACCTAACTTTTGATAAAATCATGCAATTTGTAAGCTTCATAAATTCATTAACTCCGTCCTCAAGTTTCAAAATACTCTCAACCAAGTTCGACATTTATTTGGACAGATCAAAAAGACTTTTTTGGTTAATATTAGGTGCAAGCAAATTAAGCAGAAGATAAGTATCCAGATATGCATCAAAGAAAACAGGAACTCAGGATTCAAGCAAAGGGAATTGGATATTTTCAATTTTTGCAGTATTGAGTAACTAAAAATATTATTTGCATTGCATTGCCAGATAATTATCTTGGCTTCCTTCTACTCCATACATTCTTCATCTTTTTGCCTTTTATTTGGACTAGAATATGGGAGCCACCTCCTGATGTAAAGGCCCAATGTTCTATATAACATGGCGCCTCTTGTTTGGGCAGAGTTTTCTACTGTGATAGGTTTCCGGTACCCGTTAATTTGCATTAGCATTCATAGCATGTGTATACTCATACTTTCGTACTGAGCATTGTTAGCTCACATCCTCGGTTTTTGATTCTATACACCCCATTTTGTGGGACAGGGATTTGGTTGGATGGACCGGGAGGTAGCGGTCGTTGAGCTGCAGTTGTGTTGGGATTGTTCCGTACCAGATTTATGTTAGTGTATTTTAGTATTGTCATTCGATCGGGTTGTATAACAATTATCTATAGTTGATTTCGGTACCGATTGTATTCCGTCGGTGGTATTGTTGTATTATTTGAGTTTCCGCTGGTTTTAATTGATTATTGTGCTTTAAGATATTTATTGCATGCTTAAGCTTGATTAGTAGGTGATTCCAGAGCGCGTAACTATAGGTTATCTGTTAGAAGAGCGGTTATGTTTTGACTGAAAATTTTATGATCTTGTACTGACCTTGTATCAAAAAATTGTCGATTGCTATCAAATACTTGTACAATTTCATTCGAAAGGATGTGACATTTGGTTTTTCTACGAAAATGGAGAACGACCCACAATGCCTTTGGTGTCAGCTCTGAGATTCTGTCGTGCTTTGGGGTCAGGATTGGAAGGCTACCTTATCTTCACAGTCGATGCAACCACTGGAATTTTGGACATTGAGAACATACCGGTTGTCAATGAATTTTCTGATGTATTCCCTAATGAGATTCATGGTTTGCCTCTAGTCAGAGAAGTGGAATTCGGGATCGATCTTGTACTAGGGACAACTCCGATTTCTAGAGCTCCGTATAGTCTGGATCTGTCGGAGATACGAGAGTTGAAACAACAGTTGCAAGATCTTTTGGAGAAGGGATATATCCACCCTGGCATGTCCCCGTGGGGAGCACCAGTCCTATTCGTCAAGAAGAAGGATGGATCCATGCGTCTATGCATTGATTATTGCTAGTTGAATCAGGTAACCATTAAGAATAAGTACTCTTTGCCTCATATTGATGATTTGTTTGACCAGTTGCAAGGTACTTTTGTGTACTCAAAGATTGATTTGAGATATGGCTACCATCAAATGAGGATTCGTGATCCAAACATCCCTAAGATAGTGTTTCGCACTAGGTATGGGCATTATTAGCTTTTTCGTAATTCCATTTGGGTTGACTAACACACCAGTTGTGTTCATGAATTTTATGAACCGTGTCAAACAACAAATTTTCTGGTTCTATACCAAATTGTCTCGATAACATGACAGTCATGAGTTCAGAAACCAAGCTGCTGAGTTTCAACGGTGACATTACTTACTACTCATATTTCTTGGGAATTTTTATGGAAAGTGCATTGGTGACAACAAAATGGAAAGAACTTGAATATGACACCATTCTTTCACAATTTAGCAACATCGATCTTTCCAATAACAAACTCTTTGGAATCACCAACCTTGCTGGATTGAGATCATTAAATCTATCAAGAAACATCTTAGGCAGAATGATCCCAAAAAATATTGGTAACATGATAGAGCTGGAATCTCTTGACCTTTCAAGAAATAGCATTTCTGATGAAATGCCAAATAGTTTCTCGAGCCTGACATTTTTGAGTTATTTGAATTTGTCCTACAATAAATTGACAAGGCGAATTCCGCTCGGTCCTCAACTCCAGATCTTGACAAAATCCTATTTTACATGGAATGAGCTATGTGGCCCTCCACTGGAAAATTCTTGTGCCATCGTTGGTAAAACATCGAGTCCAGGAACTGAAGAACATTATTATTCAGGTTCATAATGCGAATTTGATTGGTTTTATGTATTCATGGCTTTAGGTTTTGCGACAGGCTTCGAGGGCTTCTGTACAACATTGTTATGTAAGAAAACTTGGAGAAATGCATATTTCCAGTTTTTGGATGAAATTTTTTTAAACAAACTTGGTTTTCCTTGATCATTCAGCTTGATGATGTAGTTGTGCTAGACATTGATGTGGAATTACTTATTGGGCTTTATAGGATAGTAAAATTTAAAATGAGGACATGTCAAATGATTGCACTCCTTCTAACGGGAAGTGTAGATGTCTTAAGCCGCAACTAAACGTAGATTTAGAGATAAAATAGTTTAAGCATATTCTTGATTCTAGAAGACTTAATTTTATATGCGATGATTGACATTAAATTTACTTTTGGGTTTTATGAATAAACAATACTCGAAATTTAAGACTTGCAAGCATTCTATATTTGTTGGTGTGCATGTAAATAGATCAGTTGACGTAATTTTGCAATGAAAAGCAAAGGTTCAACTTGAGGATGTTAAATTTGTTATAGAAGGCTACTATGTGATTGAGATAAGATTGTATATCAATTTTATTGTTCCAAAATATAAATTGATTATAGGGTAAATAACTAAGCATGTGAACATTAATTAAGTTGAGTTATTCAACTTCCAATTTCTTGCTTCGGGAGTAGAACCTTAGAACATCTTGGTTGTAATAAATTTTATAAATGATACTTTCGGGATTAGGATTTCCAATTATACTTCAAAATAAAAAGCTGACGAGCATTTTATGTATAGAATGCCTTGAGATATTGGTATATGTCAAAGAAAGTATATGTTTGAACTTCCATATATGGTACTAAGAATGGTGAGATAAATCTCGAGTTTAGAGTAAAGCGAAACAAAATTAAGTCTTCATAGCTCGTTTAAGGTATGGTTCACAAATAAAGGTTTATAAAAGCTAAGATCGATTAAGATGGGGAAAAGCACATGTGTGCGATAGGGAATATATTATCAGAGCACACAATAGAAGCATGTGTTGATGGGATACTAGAATTTAGTAGACAAACATGTAAGTGAGGATTTTATAATTAGATGGGATGAAAGCCTTAGTTGTTGGAATTTGGGTAAGTCGAATTTCGAGGACAAAATTCTTTTAAGGCGAGGAGAGTTATAATGTCCAAAAATCTAAAAATCCACTCACGAGAATTTAATTAATTATTATGAAAAAATTATGTGTTTAAATATTTAAATTATGAATTCTTATGAAAAATTTAGTTTTTGATATTTGTCAGCTATGGGTTTAATTCCGGTGACGAAGAAAATTGAGATTAGCCTATGAGCAAGATTTAAGAAATTTTAAGTCAAATATGTTTTATGAAAATTTTTATTTTAAAAATGGTGCATGATATTTAATTTTAATTTCTAGGGAGGAATATTTTAAAGCTGTATTTTTAAGTAAATGGGCCAACTTTCGGCCCACAGGTTTTTCCAATTAAAAAAAGTTAAGAGTCCAAACTTTACGCAGTTAAAAACTTAACATGAAAATCATTTCTCCTTTCTCTATTTTTCATGCTAACAGTCGTCATCTCCCCTACCCTAGTTTTGATATTTTCTTTCCAATTTTTCAAGGATTTTACATCGTTCGATCATAAAAAGGCTATAATCGCATTTTTGGATTCCGGATTTCCATACGAATCAAATAAATGGAAAGTTTCTTCAATATTTTGAAACCACCATCCAAGAATATAGATATTCTGATATAAAAATCGTCATGTTAATGTATATGTATTATATATAGTATAGATTTTTTGAGAGGCTTTGAAGAGCATAATGTAGAACTGTGAAACGTGGATCATTCTTGATGTTTTGTATAAAGAGTTTTGGGAATTGATGCAAGAGATGCTAGAAATCTCAAATTTTTGGTGCGTGTACGTTGTAAGCAAAAGTTTTGATTCAAATGTTTTGAAGTGGGTAGTTTTCGGACGAATCCTTTGCGAGTTTTGAAACTTTTTCAAGAAGGTGATCGACTTTTTCAACGTGTGAGTGAATATTTTTTTTATTTAGGATCGAAAAGGACCAAAAATCACGTAATTTTTCCTCTTCGCGCAGCAAGCAGGAGACGAGGCACCAACCAGAGGCGCCTCAGCGCCGCCAAGGTCGAAGCCCTAGCGCCTAGGCGCCTCGGCGATAGGGGCTGCCACAGGTTTCCTTTTTAATTGTCATTTTGAAGTCCTAAATTCATTTTTTAAGGTCTTTTAAGGCGTTGAAGTTTTTATAAGATGTTTCATGGAAATATTTTCAAGTTTTGAAATCAAGAACGGAAAGAACGACTCACGTGAATCAATTTAGCTATGTATGCATCTATATGTTATTATTTATTCATTAAATATATGTTCTTATGAAAGAAATGAAATTTTATGAAATGCTAGGGGCGTGCTTGCTTTTATTTTGATTTAGCATGCATGATTGTAAGCATGAAGAATTTAAAGAGAATGCATTGAAAGAAGTTTTATGATGAAAAAGTTTATGAATATGATTATGTTTTACGAAATGATGAAGTTTAAGTTGTTTTACGAATTATGATGAATGACGATTATGATTATACGATGATACATGAAAAGATAAATCTTGATGTTTGAGTGTACTTGTGATGACAGCATGAGATTGGTGCCCCGAGATTAGATTCGGGGAGGGATTTTTAAAAGAATTAAAGTTTATGTTCATATCAGTGACGGTCAATATGGGCCGGTATGCATATTGGCTTCGGCTAATATGGGTTGTATCAAATATTATACTTACGTTGTGCAACGATTTTCATGATCATGGGCCAATGAATGTACTCTAAGAGTTACCACATTTGCATGCATCTCATCACCAAAAGAAAAAAAAATGTCATGTTTTTACGATACAGTCACGCCCAATGCATGTTATAAGGTTTAATTATGTACTCGTTATTATATATGCTTTTTGAGTCCTTAGAATCACTATGCTTGGATAGTGCAAATGAAAACGAAGAAGTTGATGATTTAAAAGTTGATCATAGGCTGAGTAACCGAGGAGGCGAGAAAGAATTGAATAGCACACTGTCTGAGAACCATATGTCAAGCATGTTCATGAAAATTTTATGCATTCTATTAATGTTATGCATTTTTAATTGAAATCATGTTTTAGCATACTATTTTTGAGATCGAATATTTTATATTTTCAAGTTTTGTATAATGAGAAAGTTATGTCGCTTCCGTATATATGTTAGCATCATTTTTTTCCAAATAGATTTTATAAAAGTTTTGGAGTCAAGAGATTTCTGAGTCGTTTGATTGAACTTAATTTTATGCATGGTATTTTATACCTACGAACACGACGCATGTTTTACAAAAAAAATAAAAAATTATTCTGCATGTTTCCGCATCATATTTTCATAATCATGAATGAGAAATACGGGACGTCATAGAAAACTTATCAAAAGCATCTAAATGTGTTTTATGTACCAAATCATAACATATTCGCGCGTGTGTAAATAATGAATCTCTTATTCCTAATTTCTTATTTGTGTGCCACAAATGTCCAAGATTGTTTCCAATGATTGACAATTCGAACCTAATTTACGTTAGCTCGACAAGGTCTATCTTAGTGACCCAAAATTTTATCCCAGAAAGTAAAATATTATATGCACAATTAATTCGCTTATGTACTCTTATTGCTCATGTGTTGTGCCACATCGCATGATCACACATTTAATAGTGGAGTTCAAATACAAGCATCGACTTACAAATTTCTCTAATCGATGCATAAATATCTAATTCAACAACAGTTTAAATTTAGAAGTACATCTAATTATGAAATTGTTTACATTCGTCAATGGATGATATCGCCATATGCGATCTCATTTTATAATTAACAATATATTCCTTTTCTACATTTGGAAAAGTACATTATATGAATAATACTAATGTAATTGGGTGACGATTCATTCGTGATTTTTTCAAATTAATTTGGAATTATTCCAAAGCTAGAAAAATTCGAAACTAATTTATTTTTATTTGGCAAAGATCGATCTTAGTGGCCCAAAACTTTATCATGTTAAATGGAAAATTTTACAATCAATTAAGTTACATGTGTATTCTTATTTTTTTTTTATGTATTATGCCTTAGTAAGTCGAAATTATTTCAAAGTATTAACCATTTAATCTTAAGTTATAATCAATTTATGTATATATATATATACATGTATGCGATTCTTAACTGTCATTATCAAACTTAACCCGATCATAAATTATTTTTAGTTGGTTAACATTATATATCTTAGTAAGACCAATTTATCGACTAGGGCAGACGAATAATTATACTAAATTATACAAAGTATGTATTATTATCTCAAATTTTTGTACTAAAAATACAAAATACACATACAATAATACAAATTTATTTCACTGAAGCTTAAATAACAGATTGAACTACATTGAATTTATAAAATGTCTTACTAATAATTAATTATTTTTGTACTTACATCAATCCAAACACATAACCATAATAAAAATCATTCATACTTGTTTTTCAGCAATCTATGTTCATCAGATAATATACTCACAACAACACGAGCTCAATAAGTGTCCATCTACATTGAATTCATCTGTGTCACGGGCTAGACACTCTAATGAAACTACAAAATACATTAACAAACAAAAATAACGTAAACAAGAAAAATAACCGCAATCAAAATCAAAACCCTAAAAATTTGGGATTAAAGGACTCAATCGGGAGTTCGAAAAAGAAACAAAAAATCAATACCAAAACTCAAAAAACCTTAAATAGTTGCGAAAACAACGATATTTTGGTCGATTTTCAAGATGGGATCATATTTCAACAAAAAACTTTCGAACCTTTTCTAGATTTCATATCCTTCTTCACATTCGACGATTTGTTTTCCTTCGTAGTGTCTGTGACTTTCTTTAATTTAAAGATTTTCTTCGCTTTGTCATCAATGATAGCGTGTATTGTAAAAATTTTCGCCAAGATCACTGTTTTTTTCTTGTCCATGATGTTTGAGCATTGGAAAATAACCATATTTTTAGAGACTTTTTTTAATTCAAAAACTAAATAAAGAGTATTATGGAGTTTCAACCAAATTTGAGATCAATTAATTTCTAATTTGACCTCAATTAGTGACCTCTAACAAATGACATGATTTTATCAGTGTGTGAAAAAACATAAATTCTGATTTTGGACCGACAACAAACTTTTCTTTTGTATTAATGATTTATTTATAGGGCAAATTATTTTAAACTCCCCACTACCAAACTTATCTTTAACTTAACTCCCTACCCACCCCTTTCTTTATTTTCACTCCCTAGTGGTTCCCATATTTGAATTAAAAATAATTAAAACTAATCCTTTGTATGTGACTTTGTTATACCTATCGAACCAGTCCCGACCATGCAAGACTATTAGTTACGCAAGATTTCCAGCCGATATACTCCAGATTAGGGTCCAACATGCTTTAGTAAGATGAATTGAATTTAAATACCTCTTTGACCATAATGTCGTCGGACCATACCTGTCGAGTTTTATGAAGTGCTCCTCACACTCCAACCACGCAGTAGCAACAGATGGTTTTTGCACAAGTTCCTTCAACGACACCCAGCATATCCTTAATTCATTTTCTACCTTAAGGCGTATGGTATATAAATTTAATTATAATATATGAGCATGAAAAAACGAGGGATTTAGGAAATTTATTCAGACATAATATTATTACATAAATAAACTCCTTTGAAGAGGAGAAGACAACTTGTTTAGCTACTCATAGTAGCCTTATTCTTGAAATACATAAAAGAAAACTTAATACAATAGAAATAGAAATATTAAAACAATTTATTTGTAAGAAAACTGAAGGGAATGATCGATATCTTCTGCTTCCTCAAATGTTTCTATTTATAGCTGTAGTTCCACTCGTTTCACCGAGAAACTTCAGGAAATCTCACAGATGTCTTGTATTTCTTTATGTCATTATTGATGGCATCTTTTACTAGTGGAGGAGGCAGTTGTCTTGTATTTTTTATGCCATTATTGATAGAATCTTTTACTAGTGGAGAAATCACATGTCTGCCACTTTTTTTGGCTTTATTCTCCTCACATGCCTGTTTTATTGTTGTTGGGGCATCTTTTGCTTTTGAAGTAGGCCCCTGTGAAAACGCATCTTCAGTGGTCCTTGTCCACCTTTTCTTGTCTCGGAAAAATCCTTACGATCCGTTCGGGGTCTAAAGGTTTTTCCAAATTCTGGCTCCTTCTGATTTGGGAATTCTGGGCAGATATTCTCTGACCATCGTCCAATATGATCCATGTTACAAAATTTTCTGCGAGTTTCTTTACTCTCCGGCAGCTTGTTGTTCCACAAAAGATTTCTCTTCTTTTCGAAGAGTTCTTCCGCAAATGCTGTAGTTTTCCCTGTCATTGTGTTTAACAGGAACGAACTATTTACAGAATTCTGATAAATTTGAATGGAAACTTGACTTTGTCCATCTCAGTAAGACAGACCCAAATACCACATGCCCTTCTGGTTGAGATCTCATTTTCTTCGAAAGTGGACACCAAGGGTATTTCTTCAGTTTTAGGATCATTAATAAATTTATGACTTTTTAAGTCAGGTCTTCTCAACTTGATGAAATGAAAGGGTTCGTGTGATCCTTTTACTGTTAGTTCTGGAGCTGCACTAAAAAAGTATAACTCAAGCACATCTCCTCTGGACAAATGATCATTATTTGCCCATGTTTCTTGGACTGCTTCCTGGATCCATTTTGGTAACTGTGATATCTCCGGGAATCTTGGTGACGTTGTATAAACTGAGGCCAAAGCCCCAAATTCATACCAGAGTTTTACATCTTTAGGATTGACATTGTTTTTTAGCCAAACCCTTGGATATATTCCTGCAACATCAACTCTGCAAGTGTTCGGGTTGATTTCACTCCTTGTATTCACTTTCTCCCACCTCTGTTGATAAACCTGGAATGGAGAAATAATAGATGAATTAGTATCAATCTTAGATTTTTCCTTGTCAGTGTTGGGCCTAAGATTGATCTCTTCCTCTTTTACCCCAGAGGCGGAGGGTTGACTTGATGAGTTCTTCTCATCAATTGTTGCTTCATCCAATTCATCAAAAGTTAATCGTAGATTAGCACTTGTATCTTGGGTATTAGAATTTTCAACATCTTGTTCTACAACCAGTGGCTGTATTTCTTCTTGTAAAACCAATGGTTTTATCGTTTCTTGTTTATGAGAAACCAATGGTTTCTCTATAGCCCTCACAATTGGCCCTTGAATAGCAGCCCATAGTTGAGTTTGGGCTTGCAAACATCCTGTAATACGATTAGATACTTTGATCCGATCAGCTTGTTGTAACCTGCCAGCCATTTCTGCATTAATGACTAACTGGTTGAACTCGGTTTGAAGCAACCCAAGTTGATCCCTGAGATGCCTCTGCATTTTCATGATGGAATCTACATCACTGCCTTCCATATCTTGTTAAGAAATCTACAAGAATATTTTCATGAGATTTAATAAAAACAATATCAAAAATATAATTTTGACATAATGCTTGCCATCTTAATAACCTAGCTTTCTCAGGTTTAGATTCAATCTTATTTTTTAGGAAAGCTTTTACCTGGGTGTTATCAACCTTCAGCGTGAATTTTTTTAGCAAGTAAAAATAATGGCCATTTTTCGAAATCGCTTTTAACTGCAAAAAATACTTTTTCGTTGATATGTCATCTGATGGCCTCTGATTCTGAAAAAAGACCGCTACAGTATCTACATGGTATTTCTCCATCTGGAGTGATCTTGGTAAGGACTGCTGCCCACCAATCGTCACTGGCATCCGTAAATAATACCAGATCATCTTCATCTACGGGTATAGCCATTTTTGGGAGATTCTTACATATCTCCTTTAATTGGTTTACCCCTTTAGTATGGTCATCGGTCCATATAAACCTAGCATCCTTTTTCAACAAAGGACTGAACACTTTTCTGTACATTGGCTAGGTTGTTAATGAACATCCCTGAAAAATTAACTACTCCAAGAAAACTCTGGAGTTGTTTTACGTCTTTGAGTTTATCTGAAAAATTCTTTATCTTTTTCACAATATGGGGTTGTAGAATTATTCCAGTTTCATCAATCTCAATACCAAGGAATTCAATTTTCCTTGTTGCTATGACTGCTTTCTTTTCAGATAAGACTAGTCCCTCTTGTTTACAAATTTTAGAGAAAATTTCTAAGTGTTTAACGTGTTCGTCTATGTTTTTTGATGCTATTAGAATATCATCAATATAAATAAACATAAAATTGAAATAATCTTTAAAAAGGTTATCCATCTTTCTTTGAAATATCTGGGGTGCATTAGCCAATCCCATAGGCATAACTTCCCAAATATAGTGTCCTTGTGGAGTAGAGAAGACCGTGAATTTCTTACTGCCTTCTTCCATTCGAATCTGGTAAAATCCAGACTTACAATCGAATTTTGAGAACACTCTAGCATTTCGTACATAGCTAATTAGGTGTTCTCTACTCGGTATGAAGTATTCCATCAAACTCCAGGATTTTATTAATACTTTGGTAGTTAATAACTAACCTGGGTTTCCCTCTTTTTATTTCACCATGATTTCTTACCAAAAAACCTGGGATGCTATATGGTGAAACTCCTTATTTGATTAGAACAAGGTCCAAATATTCCTTGATAATCATTCTCATATCCCTTTGATCTGTTATGTTCATCGGGATAGGCTTATATATGACGAATTCATACTCTTTGCCTTCCTTTAGAGTAAGACTAGCTTTGAGTTGATTTCTATCCCACCATGCCAAAGGATGCTCGTTGTAACTTTCTTTGAGCCTCTTTTTGACATCTTCAAGGGATACCTTATTTTTTAACTCTATATCTCTGTGATTTAGAGTTACCTTAAGAAGCTCCATATGAAACGACCCTAACTCTCTAATATAAATAATTATGTGAATTTTTTTTTTTATACTTACTAAATAATAATATATACACACATGCCCATACATATATGCACAGAATAAATAGATTTAAAAAATAAATAACTTAAATAAAATGCAACCTTTAATAAATTAAATATCTGAGTCCAACATTTAATAAAATACTGACAAATAAAATACTGACATAAACGGAATAAATAAAATTTGCATGCACTGAAAATATTTAAATAAAATGTATAACCATGATAAAAATATTCATAACATGACATAGACTCAGACAACGGTCACGGGGTTACTGCATGTCCGCTCATAGGTCCTCGCCGCCGGTGGGTACTACGTCCTCCTCTACGTACTCACCTGCACCATATCAGTGTAGTGAGCCTAGAGGCCCAACATGCTAACATAACAAGGTTTTAAAATAATTTAAAACACTTAAATACTAATACATAACATATACATGAATGAGAATTCTTAAAAGAATATCATGACGAAACATAACTTAAATTCAACTTAAATATCATAATAATACATAAACCATGTTGAACGAAGTATTTTCTAACATCGAAAGGTCGCATCCATAGTGTAACCATACATACATTAAATACTGATCAGCGTGGTAAACCAACGTACGTGGCGGTGACGAATCACCTCTTAAATTGGAAGTAAACTGCCCTTCAATAGTTCACATGTGGGAACAAATCCCCCTTAAATTGTCACACTACTTCAATTTCCAACATAAAAATTATTTTATTTTGCTCAACCTTAAACATTAAATCATCCATAAAAATTATTTCATGAATGCATGTACATAACTAAAATGTGTGTCCTTCATATATATTTAATTTAATTTCATACTAACATATAAATATTAAAAATAACTTCCATGCATAAAAATAACTAAATATATATTCAGGACACATGCAATTTCTCATGGATTGTACTGAACTGCTGGCCCTAACACTCAAGCCCAATTTCTTAAATTCTGGCCCATTAATCCTGAGACTGGCCCATTAACATTCTTTTCCGGCCCAATGAGCCCAAAAGCCCAAAGACTGGCCCAATAACTTCCATGGGCCCCCAAGCCCATAAAAATTATTGGACTAACTTAACTAAATTTAAATAAGCCCAATAATAATTAAATTTAACCCAAATAATTAAATGGAACCCAATTAAATTTTTGGATTTAATTAGGCCCATTTAACACTTAATTATACTTAATACTAAAAAAATAAAAATACCCAAGCCCGACTCACTTAACCTGGACCCGGACCCACTAGACTTGACCCATGATTTATTGAGCCCGACTCGGACCCAACAACCCGACCCGGACCCCTCAAAACCTCTAACCCGATCCCCCCCTTTCCCGACTTCCCCTCGGCCGTGAGCAGCAGGCCTTCATGGCCTGCTGCCGGCCAGCTCCGGCCAGGGGCGCCGCCCAGATGTAGCCCACGTCTGGGCGGTCCTAACCTACCATGGCTCAGCCCGAGCCACGGTCCCTACCTCAAACCCGAAGCCCTCTTCCACCGAACCCTAAACTGCACCCCCCCCCTTGGACCAAAATCGAACCAACGTGCCTCAGCCCCTTTCCAGCCCAAACCGGCCGAACCACACCAACCTAGGGACCCTAAGGAACCCCCTGCAACCTTTGACCAGCAGCCATACAAGTCATGAAGCAAGAAAACGTGAGCATGGAAGAAAAACATGAACAAGGTGCATAACAACCAAAACTAAACAATTTTTCTGAAATTTCCTTGAATAATTCTAATGCATACACACGCACACTATTAACCACTGATATGACACGAAAATTTGAGAAAGAAACATGCCTTGCACCGTTAAAGGAAGAGATAGGAGCGTGTAGAACGAATCCGGGACAACGGGACGACGAGCAACCTTGAAACTTCGAAGAAAAATCGGCTATGGAGCCTTGGAGATTTCTGATCGATGAAGAAGATGAAGAAGAGGGGGAGATGTCGGCTGAGAGCTTGGAGGCGTGAGGGTTGGGTAGGTTTAGGGTAAGGTTTTAAATTTAAAAATAGGTTTTTAGGATAATAAAATATTAATAGGGATTTTTAATTATGAAATATATAACTTAAAAACTCTAACTAATAATTAAAATCTGATAACTAATTTAAAAATCCCGAAATAAATAATTAATGAAATTTTAAAGATAATAAAAAGTCATAATTTTGGCTTATTTTGAATAAAAATGGACTACTAAAATCATATAAAATTAAATACTAATAATTTTGAGAAAATAAAACTCAAAATAATATTTTTGGGTTCTAAAAATGCTCATGAAATAAATTGGATAGAAAGTTGTCATCTCGTCCATCCACGGTCCCGTCTACGCGATCAAAACAATTAATTTCCATAAATCGTGAAAATCACTAATTATGGGTTAAATGCTTAAAAATAACTTAAAACATGCAAAAATAATTTCACATAATTATTTAACCCATAAATTTAAAATTTTAAATAAATAAATTTCCTAATTATGCATGCGAATTTACGTATTAAAAATACCGGGTGTTACAATTCTCCCCCCCTTAAATTGGATTTCGTCCTCGAAATTAAAGTACTTACCCGAACAACTCCGGGTAGCGAGTCCTCATATCTGCCTCGGTCTCCCAAGTAGATTCCTCCTCCGAGTGATTCAGCCACTGGACTCTGACCATCGGTATGACCCGCGTCCTCAATCTGCGCTCCTCCCTAGCCAAGATCCGTATAGGCCTCTCCTCAAATGCTAACTCCGGTGTCAACTGAAGAGGCTCAAAATCCAACACATGTGACGGGTTCGAGATGTATCTCCGAAGCATGGATACATGGAATACATTGTGCACTGCCGCTAGCCCTGGTGGTAGAGCTAAACGGTAGGCCAACGTGTCAACTCTCTCCAAGATCTCGAATGGCCCTATATATCTCGAATTAAGCTTGCCTCTCCAGCCAAATCGCACTACTCCCTTCATAGGTGACACCTTCAGGAATACGTGATCACCTACAGCGAACTCCAAATCTCGTTGTCGAGTATCTGCATAACTCTTCTGACGACTCTGAGCAGTCCTCATGCGATCCCGAATCTGTGTCACAATATCAGCTGTCTGCTGCACAATCTCAGGACCAAGTAAAATCCTCTCACCGACCTCATCCCAATGCACAGGAGATCTACACCTCCTCCCGTACAATGCTGCATAAGGAGCCATACCTATAGACGACTGAAAACTGTTGTTATAGGTAAACTCCACTAATGGCAGTCTAGTCTCCCACGAGCCCTGAAAGTCGATGACACAAGCTCTCAGTAGATTCTCGATAACCTGGATCACTCTCTCAGACTGACCATCTGTCTGGGGATGGAACGCTGTACTGAACAAAAGTCTAGTCCCCAATGCAGTATGCAAACTCTTCCAAAACGCAGACGTAAATCTCGGATCTCTGTCTGATACTATCGACACTGGTATGCCATGCAGTCTAACAATCTCTTTGATGTAAAGCTCTGCATACTGTGTCAATGAGTAAGTAGTCCTCACCGGTAAGAAATGAGCTGACTTGGTGAGTCTATCCACGATCACCCAAATAGCTGTGCATCCTCTGGCACTCCTCGGTAAGACAACTACAAAGTCCATCGTAATATTCTCCCATTTATATTCCGGAATAGGAAGAGGTCTAAGAAGTCCTGCTGGACGCTGATGCTCGGCCTTGACCTGCTGACAAGTCAAGCACTCTGCCACAACTCTCCCGATGTCTCTCTTCATCCCAGGCCACCAATACAATAGCTGCAAATCTCGGTACATCTTCGTACTTCCGGGGTGAATGGAGTACGGAGATGTGTGAGCCTCTGCTAGAATCTCAGATCTCAACTGATCGACGTTTGGTACCCACATCCTACTGAACAATGTCATCCACAACTGTATACAGAAAACCACCCTTGGCCTCATCTCTCTGTCTCCAACGCTGCAACTCCTCATCAGTAGGTTGTCCCTCTCTGATCCGATCCCGTAGAATCGGCTGCACCGTCAATACTGACAAGCTCGGTGCATGACCACTCGAGTAAATCTCCAAATCAAACCTCTGAATCTCACTCTGCAGTGGTAACTGCACTGACAAACACGATACCACTGACGACTTCCGACTCAAAGAATCGGCCACTACATTAGCTTTACCTGGATGGTAGCTAATGTCACAGTCATAATCCTTCACCAACTCCAACCATCTCCGTTGCCTCATGTTCAACTCCTTCTGAGTGAAGAAGTACTTGAGGCTCTTGTGATCCGTGAAAATCTTGCACTTCTCTCCATACAAATTGTGCCTCCAGATTTTCAAAGCGAAGACCACTGCCGCTAACTCCAATTCATGTGTCGGGTAGTTCTGCTCATGAATCTTCAACTGCCTCGACGCATAAGCAATAACCTTACCACACTGCATAAGTACTGCGCCTAAACCTGAAAGAGTGGGTGCCCGGATAGCCAACTTGTGTCTAAGGGCTTTTATGACTCTTTGTGTAAACAATCTTTGTTTAATATAATTTACATTTTATTAATGGCAATGACTTTATCTTTCTTCATATTGTTATATTGTGATATACTATTGTTGTTTTGATAAAGACCTTGAATATACTATAGTGTATGTAAGATGTGGTAGTACATGGGGATGACTATCATGAAACACATCTTATAGTCACTGTATATTCTAAACAGTTCCTAGTCGATTCAGCCGTCCGATAATAAGGATAAGGATCGCTCGAGTTTGAGACTAGCATTTGCGATGCAGAGTACCACGTTTCATTGGTAAGGAACATAGAGATGTTCGAAGCATGCAAATGGATATTAATATGATGAATGATCGAACTACCCTATTCGGACTTTCCAAGTGGTTATCACTTATCGAGTGGATAAAGTCCGCGGTTTTAGTTGTACACCATTAGTCCTTATTACTTGAAACATCATTGAGACTCTATATGCTAGTACTGTGCTTTGACTCATTTACCGACTCTATGGGGGTCATCAGGTGTCGGGATTGGGTACAGTTACGACGCATATAGGAGTCAATGCTTTGTTGTCAAGGATTCACCACATACTTGCGAGTGTGGATATCCTATGCGATCTGAGGAGATATTAGTGTGACGAATCTCTGGCCAGAGTACATGATGTGTTTTAGGTTAATGGTTATCCTAGTAACACATGCGATGTCACTAATAGATCTCCAAGATGTTGTGCATAGTTATCGAATCTCGAACGACTCTCGATGCACCAATGGTTGTTGATTCGATCGGGATATTTGGTTGAAGGGACCGTACTGTACGCTAACCAAAATCTACTGGTTCTTGCAGGCACTATCAGTAATACCTAAGGAATCATGAGGCGATGTTGCTAGATTGTTGTTCCGAGTCACAAGGAGTTGTGAGCCCACGGCTAGCTGTATTCCTGAACCATTGAGGGTTACACAAGTAATGGATTACTAAAACCCCGTAGAGATAGTTAAATTTAAAGAGTTAAACTTAATGAAAGAGAAGTTGGACTTCTTGACTAAAGGAAGTGAGATTTCCTAAAATGACATAGGGATGAGCATTTTTGGAAATCACTGAATTCGGATTCAGAAAAATTATCTTGACTCTAAAAGATGCAGAAATGGTTTCTGTGCACATTGGTGAAATCAGTTTATCAATCGGAGTCACGATGAATTTTATATTAATTTTTAGAACAACGGGCTTGGCTTGTTGGGCTTAAGTTATGGATTGTAGGCTTTAAGGAGTTAGAGTCCTAACACAATTATAACTTAACCTAGTCTAGAAATTATCTATAAATACATGTAGTGGGTTCGAAAATTGTGTGTGATTCAGTCTTAATTTTCGAACACTGCATATTATTTTCTAAGGGTTTTTCGAAAATCCTTGCTCCTTTTTGAGAAAAATTCGGATTGTGATTTTTGTGAAAAATTACAATTCTGAATTAACAGATCATATCTGTTTATTCTCTACGCAAAACTTTTGATTGATTTCTAGTGCAGTCAGTCAGAGGGTTTCTGTTTTCTGTTCGTGGACCTTATTCCGGTGATTGATCGTGACGCCATCGGTTCCCGGGATATACAAGAAGAGCAGATTAAATTATGTTGGTGTCCATAATCTCGCTTCGAGATTGGATGTAAAATATTTAATTAATTATTATTTATTTTACTTGTGTGATTTAATCGTTAAACGTTTTGATACCTATGATATGAAATTGTTTCATATCAAAGAAAAATAAATTTTTTAAACTTCCGCTGCACCGGGTATCGATTCAATTGATCTGAACACGGTTTTCCAACAGTGGTATCAGAGCCAGGTTGCTTAGATCAAACGATTAAATTAATCGATTGTACAAAATTTTTAAGCCTCAGTTTTTGAAACAAAACAAATTTTTAAAATTAAATTTTTGACGGGCAAAACACGGGCAGCGATTGGATCGCTGCCCAATGGGCGGCGACGGGCTGCCCAGCCCGAGCCCCGGTCAGGGCACGGGCTCCCGGGCAGCCCGAAAAAATTAAAAATTGATTTTTGAAAATTTTGAATTTTTGAAATTCTAGTGTTTGATCCGATCGAAAAATGTTTTTGATAAGATCACGAGGCATCGGATCGAATTGTTCGGGTCCGAAATTTTTAAAATTGATTTTTGGATAAATTTGAATTTTTGAAAAATTTAAATATTTTATCCGTTAAATTGAATTTTGAAAATTGATTATTTTGGTACAATTGATGATAAGATGTGATCTTATGGATGGATAAGATAAAATATGATTTTATCTTTTAAATTATGATGCCACAGCATGTTTATCCAATTATTTAAATTTTGAATTTAAAATTGGATAATGGGATGATCGATTGCCATAACCAATTTTGTAGGTGTATGTTAGAAATTTACATTTGTCTTATTGTTGTTGGTGTTTATTAATGGGCTTGGTTTATAGCCCAATATGATTGTCATATGTAATAAAAGTAGGCCTGGTTTATGGCCCGTTCCCACCCCTACAAATGTATCCCATATTTGTCATCGAAATTTATTGTAAATTTATTAGACTTAGTGGGAGACAAAGATTTGAAGAAATGGTGGGCCCAGCAGACAATGAAGACTGAAAAAATGTAAATTGGAAGCTCAATGTAATAGGATTGCATTGCATACCTGCATATTACCTAGGATTGGACTTAGACTTGTGATTGGCAACCACGGGTCGAATAGATAATGGGATCGATCATCCTTAAATAATATATGATATTATTGATGTATGCATGTTTAGAACAAATTGTATGAATCCCGCAAGCATACATAAAAATGAATGATGAGACAAATTTTCAGAAATTAAAAATCCCTCATTTTAAATATGATTTAAAATTTATATCAAGATTAATAAAAGGGAATTTAAATATTGTTTAAATTTTCCTACCTTCCATCAACGATCAATGTATGAGATGCTACCCGTGGATATGGTCCGGCTTATATTATTGGGGGGGCCCGTTCATCGGAAAGCTGTACATTGGATCGACAAATGTTGTAAGTTGGGTGGAACTCCCATGGGATCGGCTCATATTATTGGGGGATCCACATGGCGACCGTCAATCACAACTTAATATTGATGGGTCATCTTGACATGTCACAATAAACGGCGTCATATTATTGGGCCCTTATTGGACATGAGGTAAATACATGGGAGTTACTTTGGAAGTAATTGGGCTCTACCTTTTGAAAATTATGGTTGGCTGATATTATTCGGGACTATGATTTGTCAATTAGACTCCATGTTCTCACTAAGGAAAAAGTTTCCCATTTTCACTAGAGGGTGGTGAAATCGTTAAAATAGTGGGAGTGTAATTCATAAAATTAAAATTCGCCATATTTTATGTCTTAGTAAATTAATTAAACAATCACTGATTATTGTATGTTTCCTTTTCAGTATATCGTTACAATGAATTCGCGTAATCCACTATTTGCAATTCTCGAACAAAACAAACTCACTGGCGCAAACTATACGGAATGGTTCCGTAAGTTAAAGATTATTCTCACTTCGGAAAAGGCTTTCTACGTGTTAGAGAAGCCGCCCCCATAGGAAGCCCCGGCTAATACAAGTCCGGAAGAGTTGGCCAAACTTGATTTATGGTGGGACCATGATATCAAGGCCAAATGCTACATGCAGGCTTCGATGTCTGATGAACTCTAGAGGCGATTTGAGGATGCCGTGAATGCTGCTGACATTCACAAAGCACTCAAGGAGCTATTTGGAGCTCAGTCAAGGTCGGAGAGGTATGCCACTGTCAGAGAGCTCATGACAAGCCGCATGCGAGAGGGGACTTCTGTCCGTGAGCATGGGGTGCGCATGTTTGGGCTCATTGAAAAGTTGGTAACACTCGACTTGACTTTGGAGCATGAACTCAGCTCGAACTTGTTACTCCTTTCACTTCCTTCATCGTATGACGGTTTTGTGGTGAACTTCAACATGAACAAGATAGAGGCCACCCTTGAAGAGATGGTCAATATGCTTGTCACATATGAAGCCACACTAAAGAAGGATAAACCGGTACTCTTGGTTGGGTCCTCTTCTAACTCGAAGAAGGGGCCAAGTGAAAAGGGTAAGAAGCGTTCTGCCCCGCCCAAGAATAGTGTACCAAATAAGAAGGGGAAGGCCAAGGTTTCATATAAGAAGAAGGATGAAAACGTTTGCCATTACTGCAAGAAGCCCGGTCATTGGAAACGTAACTGCAAGGAATACCTCGATCAGTTGCGAACTGAAAAGGGTATGTTTTACATTGAAATAAATGTTTCTCTTAATACTTCTTCTTGGGTATTGGATACCGGATGTGGATCTCACATTTGCAATGATTTGCAGGTGATGACAAGAAGTCGTAAGCTAAGGATGGGTGAGACCCAACTGAGACTCGGGAATGGTTCAAGAGTCGAAGCCAAAGCGATAGGAGACATTTATTTAATTTTGCAAAACAATTTTAAGTTATTTTTGAGAGATGTTTTGTATGTTCCGAATTTAGTCAAAAACATTATTTCTATTTCTATGCTTGATAGAGATGGTTATTCTTGCAATTTTGTGAATGGGATTTGCAATATTTACAAGAATGAATGTTTGATTGGAAATGGACAACTTGAAAACGATCTATATAACTTAAAATTAAAAGACGTTTCAATGAATTATGTCGATAAACCGATAACAACAAATAAAAGGAAAAACGATAGTCAAAACCCGGCAAATCTTTGGCATGCTAGGCTAGGTCATATTTCCTCAAGGAGGATGAACAAGCTAGTAGGAGAGGGCATGTTTGATATGTCTGATATTAACTCTCTACCTACTTGTGAATCCTTCCTGAAAGGAAAAATGACTAAATCTCCATTCAAGGGGAAACCTGAGCGTAGTCAAAATCTGTTGGATTTGATCCATACAGATGTTTGTGGTCCATTTAGAATTGGTACTCAATTTGGCCACACCTACTTCATTACCTTTACTGATGATTATTCAAGGTATGGGTATTTATATTTAATGAAATATAAGTCTGAAGCATTTGAAAAGTTCAAAAAATTCAAGGCTGAAGTAGAAAACAAACTAGGCAAAAGTATTAAGGCACTTCGATCGGATCGTGGTGGAGAATACTTAAGTGCCGAGTTTTTGGACTATCTAAAAGAGAATGAGATTCTCTCTCAGTGGACTCCTCCTATGACACCACAGCTGAATGGTGTTTCGGAGCGTCGTAATAGAACCTTGTTGGACATGGTTCGATCCATGATGAGCTTCACTGAGCTCCCACCATCGTTTTGGGGCTACGCGCTTGAAACGACGGTTTTGTTGTTGAACAACGTTCACACTAAAGCAGTAGATAAAACACCATACGAGTTATGGAATGGCAAAGCTCCTAAGTATTCGTACTTGAGGATTTGGGGATGTCCTGCTTACGTGAAGCAGACAGTGGGAGATAAGTTGGATAGTCGATCCATCTTATGTTATTTTGTGGGGTATCCGAAGAATTCAATCGGATATTATTTCTATCATCCTACTGAAACAAAGGTGTTTGTTTCAAGGAATGCCACCTTCTTGGAGAAGGAATTCTTATTGGATAAGAAAGGCAAGATGATGGAACTCGAAGAAATTCGAGAAGAACCCGAAATACAAATTAACGATCCTACACCTCAAGAATCATCACAAGACACGCCTATTGCTAGAAGATCCGAGAGGACTTCTAGGCCTCCTGTTAGATATGGTCTTCTTCTTGAAGGGGATCAAAGTGAACCCGATATTGGATGTGATCCAAAAAACTTCAAGGAAGCAATTTTTGATGCGGATTCTAATTTATGGCTTGAAGCAATGCAGTCGGAAATAGACTCGATGCATTCAAACCAAGTTTGGTCTTTAGTATATCCTCCTGATGGAATTGTTCCAATAGGATGTAAATGGATTTACAAAAGAAAACTTGGGCCTGATGGCAAGGTGTTGACCTATAAGGCACGATTGGTTGCAAAAGGTTATACTCAAAGACAAGGAGTTGACTATGATGAAACCTTTTCACCAGTCACAATGTTCAAGTCCATAAGAATCCTAATTGCCATAGCAGCATGGTATGACTATGAGATATGGCAAATGGATGTGAAGACTGCATTTCTTAATGGAAACATTAAGGAAGAAATCTATATGATGCAGCCTGAAGGATTCACCTCCATGGGAAGCGAGCATAAGGTATGCAAGCTTCAGAGATCAATTTATGGTCTAAAACAAGCATCAAGAAGTTGGAACCAGAAATTTGATGAAACAATAAAGGATTTTGGTTTCATCAAGAACCCGGAGGAACCATGCGTGTACAAGAAAGTAGTTAAGGATGCGGTAACATTCTTAGTACTTTATGTTGATGACATCCTACTCATTGGGAATGACGTAGGGATGTTGCAGTCAACAAAGATATGGTTATCAGGTAGATTCTCGATGAAGGATTTGGGTGAGGCATCCTATATTCTAGGGATACAGATCTATAGAGATAGATCTAGGAGAATGATAGGACTCACTCAAGCAACCTACATCGACACTATATTGAAAAGGTTTTCAATGGATGAGTCCAAGAGAGGACATCTACCTATGTGTCATGGAGTTTCTCTATCCAAGTCTATGTGTCCCAAGACTGACGATGAGATAGAGAAAATGACACATATACCATATGCGTCAGCCATAGGTAGTATCATGCATGGGATGATATCTACTAGACCGGATGTGGCCTATGCTCTGAGCGTCACGAGCAGATATCAAGCCAATCCAGGTCAAATGCATTGGAAAGCCGTGAAGGATATTCTTAAGTACTTGAGAAGAACTAAGAATATATTCATGGTTTATGGTGGAAGAGAATTGAAGTTGGAAGGCTACACCGACTCTAGCTTCCAAAGTGACGTGGATGACTCGAAATCAACCTTTGGATTTGTATTCGTGCTGAATGGCGGTGCTGTCTCTTGGAAGAGTTCCAAGCAAGACACCACAGCGGATTCCACCACTGAGGCAGAATACATTGCAGCATCAGCTGCTGCTAAAGAGGCGGTTTGGATGAGGAAATTCATCCAAGAGTTGGGTGTGATTCCAGAATCTGTTGGTCCAGTCCCGGTGTACTGCGACAACACTGGTGCCGTTGCTTAGGCAAAGGAACCAAGGTCTCATCAAAGATCCAAACACATACTGAGAAAATACCACATCATCCGGGAGATCGTGGAAAGAGGATACATTACAGTCGAGAGAGTGGCCTCTGCAGACAATATCGCTGATCCGCTTACAAAGCCCTTGCCAGGACCATTGTTTGACAAACATCGCGAAGCAATGAGATTACGTAATATGACTAGTTGGCTTTAGGGCAAGTGGGAGATTGAAAGAGTGGGTGCCCGGATAGCCAACTTGTGGCTAAGGGCTTTTATGACTCTTTGTGTAAACAATCTTTGTTTAATATAATTTACATTTTATTAATGGCAATGACTTTATCTTTCTTCATATTGTTATATTGTGATATACTATTGTTGTTTTGATAAAGACCTTGAATATACTATAGTGTATGTAAGATGTGGTAGTACATGGGGATGACTATCATGAAACACATCTTATAGTCACTGTATATTCTAAATAGTTCCTAGTCGATTGAGCCGTCCGATAATAAGGATAAGGATCGCTCGAGTTTGAGACTAGCATTTGCGATGCAGAGTACCACGTTTCATAGGTGACACCTTCAGGAATACGTTATCACCTACAGCGAACTCCAAATCTCGTCGTCGAGTATCTGCATAACTCTTCTGACGACTCTGAGCAGTCCTCATGCGATCTCGAATCCGTGTCACAATATCAGCTGTCTGCTGCACAATCTCAGGACCAAGTAAAATCCTCTCACCGACCTCATCCCAATGCACAGGAGATCTGCACCTCCTCCCGTACAATGCTGCATAAGGAGCCATACCTATAGACGACTGAAAACTGTTGTTATAGGTAAACTCCACTAATGGCAGTCTAGTCTCCCACGAGCCCTGAAAGTCGATGACACAAGCTCTCAGTAGATTCTCGAGAACCTGGATCACTCTCTCAGACTGACCATATGTCTGGGGATGGAACGTTGTACTGAACAAAAGTCTAGTCCCCAATGCAGTATGCAAACTCTTCCAAAACGCAGACGTAAATCTCGGATCTCTGTCTGATACTATCGACACTGGTATGCCATGCAGTCTAACAATCTCTTTGATGTAAAGCTCTGCATACTGTGTCAACGAGTAAGTAGTCCTCACCGGTAAGAAATGAGCTGACTTGGTGAGTCTATCCACGATCACCCAAATAGCTGTGCATCCTCTGGCACTCCTCGGTAAGACAACTACAAAGTCCATCGTAATATTCTCCCATTTCTATTCCGGAATAGGAAGAGGTCTAAGAAGTCCTGCTGGACGCTGATGCTTGGCCTTGACCTGCTGACAAGTCAAGCACTCTGCCACAACTCTCCCGATGTCTCTTTTCATCCCAGGCCACCAATACAATAGCTACAAATCTCGGTACATCTTCGTACTTCCGGGGTGAATGAAGTACGGAGATATGTGAGCCTCTGCTAGAATCTCAGCTCTCAACTGATCGACATTCGGTACCCACATCCTACCACGGTACTGAACAATGTCATCCACAACTGTATACAGAAAACCACCCTTGGCCTCATCTCTCTGTCTCCAACACTGCAACTCCTCATCAGTAGGTTGTCCCTCTCTGATCCGATCCCGTAGAATCGGCTGCACCGTCAATACTGACAAGCTCGGTGCATGACCACTCGAGTAAATCTCCAAATCAAACCTCTGAATCTCACTCTGCAGTGGTAAATGCACTGACAAACACGATACCACTGACGACTTCCGACTCAAAGCATCGGCCACTACATTAGCTTTACCTGGATGGTAGCTAATGTCACAGTCATAATCCTTCACCAACTCCAACCATCTCCGTTGCCTCATGTTCAACTCCTTCTGAGTGAAGAAGTACTTGAGGCTCTTGTGATCCGTGAAAATCTTGCACTTCTCTCCATACAAATTGTGCCTCCAGATTTTCAAAGCGAAGACCACTGCCGCTAACTCCAAGTCATGTGTCGGGTAGTTCTGCTCATGAATCTTCAACTGCCTCGACGCATAAGCAATAACCTTACCACACTGCATAAGTACTGCGCCTAAACCTGAAAGAGTGGGTGCCCGGATAGCCAACTTGTGGCTAAGGGCTTTTATGACTCTTTGTGTAAACAATCTTTGTTTAATATAATTTACATTTTATTAATGGCAATGACTTTATCTTTCTTCATATTGTTATATTGTGATATACTATTGTTGTTTTGATAAAGACCTTGAATATACTATAGTGTATGTAAGATGTGGTAGTACATGGGGATGACTATCATGAAACACATCTTATAGTCACTGTATATTCTAAACATTTCCTATTCGATTGAGCCGTCGGATAATAAGGATAAGGATCGCTCGAGTTTGAGACTAACATTTGCGATGCATAGTACCACGTTTCATTGGTAAGGAACATAGAGATGTTCGAAGTATGCAAATGGATATTCATATGATGAATGATCGAACTACCCTATTCGGACTTTCCAAGTGGTTATCACTTATCGAGTGGATAAAGTCCGCGGTTTTGGTTGTACACCATTAGTCCTTATTACTTGAAACATCATTGAGACTCTATATGCTAGTACTGTGCTTTGACTCGTTTACCGACTCTATGGGGGTCATCAGGTGTCGGGATTGGGTACAGTTACGACGCATATAGGAGTCAATGCTTTGTTGTCAAGGATTCACCACATACTTGCGAGTGTGGATATCCTATGCGATCTGAGGAGATATTAGTGTGACGAATCTCTGGCCAGAGTACATGATGTGTTTTAGGTTAATGGTTATCCTAGTAACACATGCGATGTCACTAATAGATCTCCAAGATGTTGTGCATAGTTATCGAATCTCGAACGACTCTCGATGCACCAATGGTTGTTGATTCGATCAGGATATTTGGTTGAAGGAACCGTACTGTACGCTAACCAAAATCTACTGGTTCTTGCAGGCACTATCAGTAATACATAGGGAATCATGGGGCGATGTTGCTAGACGCTCTTACCATGATTCGGTTGGTAAGTTAGAAATTGTTGTTCCGAGTCACAAGGAGTTGTGAGCCCACGGCTAGCTGTATTCCTGAACCATTGAGGGTTACACAAGTAATGGATTACTAAAACCCCATAGAGATAGTTAAATTTAAAGAGTTAAACTTAATGAAAGAGAAGTTGGACTTCTTGACTAAAGGGAGTGAGATTTCCTAAAATGACATAGGGATGGGCATTTTTGGAAATCACTGAATTCGGATTCAGAAAAATTATATTGACTCTAAAAGATGCAGAAATGGTTTCTGTGCACATTGGTGAAATCAGTTTATCAATCGGAGTCACGATGAATTTTATATTAATTTTTAGAACAACGGGCTTGGCTTGTTGGGCTTAAGTTATGGATTGTAGGCTTTAAGGAGTTAGAGTCCTAACACAATTATAACTTAACCTAGTCTAGAAATTATCTATAAATACATGTAGTGGGTTCGAAAATTGTGTGTGATTCAGTCTTAATTTTCGAACACTGCATATTATTTTCTAAGGGTTTTTCGAAAATCCTTGCTCCTTTTTGAGAAAAATTCGGATTGTGATTTTTGTGAAAAATTACAATTCTGAATTAACAGATCATATCTGTTTATTCTCTACGCAAAACTTCTGATTGATTTCTAGTGCAGTCAATCAGAGGGTTTCTGTTTTCTGTTCGTGGACCTTATTCCGGTGATTGATCGTGACGCCATCGGTTCCCGGGATATACAAGAAGAGCAGATTAAATTATGTTGGTGTCCATAATCTCGCTTCGAGATTGGAGGTAAAATATTTAATTAATTATTATTTATTTTACTTGTGTGATTTAATCGTTAAACGTTTTGATACCCATGATATGAAATTGTTTCATATCAAAGAAAAATAAATTTTTTAAACTTCCACTGCACCGGGTATCGATTCAATTGATCTGAACACGGTTTTCCAACAAAACCTAGCTTAGACACGTCGGTGTACACCACTAACTCCTCGTGTGGTACTGTCATCGCTAAAACCGGTGCGGTAGTGAGTGCTTCCTTCAGCTGATCGAAGCTCCTCTGACAGTCTGAACTCCAAATAAACTTCACGTTCTTCTTGGTTAAGGAAGTCAAGGGTACTGCAATAGAGAAAAAACCCTTGATGAACTTCCTATAGTATCCTGCCAAACCCAAGAAACTGCGAATCTCTGAAGCATTCTTTGGAATACCCCATTTCTGCACTGCCTCAACCTTCGACTGATCCACTGCAATCCCATCACTCGAAATAATGTGGCCAAGAAATGCCACCTGCTCAAGCCAAAACTCGCACTTGCTGAACTTGGCATACAAACGATGCTCCCTCAAAGTCTGCAAGGCTGTCTGTAGATGCTGCCTATGCTCCTCAACGCTCCTAGAGTAGATCAAGATATCATCAATGAAGACTATGATGAACTGATCAAGATACGGCCGAAAAACTCGGTTCATGAGATCCATGAAAACCGCTGGAGCATTGGTCATCCCGAATGGCATCACTAAGAACTCGTAATGCACATAACGTATCCGAAAAGCAGTCTTGGACACATCTGCCTCTCTAACTCGCAGCTGATGATAACCAGATCGCAGGTCGATCTTGGAGAACACCGAAGATCCCTGCAACTGATCAAATAAGTCCTCTATCCTTGGCAGTGGGTACTTATTCTTCACTGTGACCCTATTGAGCTCTCGATAATCGATGCACAGTCTCATACTGCCATCCTTCTTCTTCACAAATAACACTGGAACTCCCCATGGAGAAAAGCTAGGACGAACAAAGCCTTTCTCTAATAATTCTTGTATCTGCTCCTTCAACTCTTTCATCTTGGTAGGAGCAAGTCTGTATGGTGCCTTAGATATAGGCACGGTATCTGGCACTAAGTTGATGCTGAACTCCACATCTCTCACTGGTGGAATTCCTGCAACATCCTCCGGGAAGACGTCCGGAAAGTCACGAACTACCTCTATCTCTGATAATGATCTGCTAGGTGATTCTGTGGCCATGACAATACTTGCTAGAAAACCTTGGCAACCCCGTTTCAACAACTTTCTCGCCTGAATAAGAGATATCACCTGAGGAATATCACTGCTCTGAGATGCATGAAAAGTAAACGGGTCGCCCCCCGGCGGTTTCACTGACACTGTCCTCCGACGAAAATCAATCAAAGCTCCATTGACTGTCAACCAGTCCATACCCAATATCAAATCAAATCCACTCAATGGCAAAACCACCACATCTGCGCGAATGGAGTGCCCCTGAAGCTCCAAATCCAGTTCTCGAATGACACTAGAGGTAGAAATAATCTGTCCTGACGGCATAGTGACATCATAACCACTGTCAACAATCTCGGGTATGATGCCTATCCGTCTGATAAACTCCAGGGAGATAAACGAATGCGTAGCCCCTGAATCTAGCAACACAAACGTGGAGTTGCCTCCAACTAAAATTCTCCCTGCACGCAGAAGAATCCCAACAATTTCATACCACTACTAAACTTTCCCCCCAAAGATAAGTCACTTATAACCCTTAATTCTAGTCACAAGTAAAACATGCTTCTTATTCTAACATGCAGATAGAAAAATCCCAAATACAAATTATTTCACAAAGAAAAATCGAAATTTTTAACCAAAGGAAGAAATTATAAAATACTAGGGGTAAGATATATCAGTGATCAAGGAGGTGTCTGGGTCTGCCTCCTCTGCCTGCATAACGAACACTCTACCAGCAGTGTTCTTCTTCCTCGGACAACTAGCTATCTGGTTCCCCGGCTCTCTACAGTGGAAACAAACTCCTGCTCCCAAAAGACAAGGTCCCGAATGCATCTTCTGACACTTCGGGCAAGTAGGAAAACCTCCAGTATTAGGGGCCCCGCCCCTCGGCTGCTGTGGCCTCTGCTGCTGTGGCCTCTGCGGCTGATTTGGGCCCTTAGACGGCCCAGTAAACTGCTTCTTCGCAGGAGGCTGCGAAGATGGTCGCTGATACCCATACTGAATCTGTCTCTTCCCCTGCTGCTCTCGCTGTATCTCTCTCCTACCCTCCTCTGACCTCAGTGCTTTACTAACTGCCGCCTCATATGTAGCGACGTCCATCATACGTACATCATGCTTGATATCCGCCCTCAGACCCTCCACAAACTGTCTCATCTTCTCCGGTGGACTGTATGAAATCAGAGGCACAAAATGACAGCCCCTCTCGAACTGGCTCACATACTCAACCACTGACCTGTCCCCCTGCCGAAGACTCATTAACTCCCAGATCATGCGACTGCGCACATCCTCCGTGAAATATTTGGCGTAGAAGATACGCCTAAACTCCGCCCAAGTCAATGTAGGAAGATGTACTCCCCTGGCAACACCCTCCCACCAAAGAGCTGCATCTCCCCTCATCATATACGTCGCACAGTTCACCCTGTCGGTGTCAGTAATCCCCATGTATGCAAAGATGGACTCCAAAGAACGAATCCACCCCTCAGCCACCAATGGATCGGTGGTACCAGTGAACTCCTTCGGCCCCTTCTTCTGGAACCGCTCAGCTACGTCCTCCTCGTGAGACAGTCTAGGACGTGTAGCCTGCTGCTCCAGCAGAGCAGTAATCCCCGCCATCATATTAGCATTGGCCTGCTCCAATGCTGCAAGTGGGTTCTGCGGAGGTGGAGGTGGAGGTGAAGATTCCCCACGTCTGTTCATAGGTCTCGGAGGCATTCTGCACCACCACATATTTTTTTACGTAAATCGCCATACATAACTAAGTGTTTTAACATTAATGCTAGCTTAAATTCTTAAAAGTAAATCATGCTATAAACACTTAAAACTTACAGACCGGTAGCGTGGATTTCTGAGCTCGCATAGCAGTAATGACCCCTCCAAGGACCGTGCTTTGATACCAACTAAAACGACCCTAACTCTCTAATATAAATAATTATGCGAATTTTTTTTTTTATACTTACTAAATAATAATATGTACACACATGCCCATACATATATGCAAAGAATAAATAGATTTAAAAAATAAATAACTTAAATAAAATGCAACCTTTAATAAATTAAATATCTGAGTCCAACATTTAATAAAATACTGACAAATAAAATACTGACATAAACGGAATAAATAAAATTTGCATGCACTAAAAATATTTAAATAAAATGTATAACCATGATAAAAATATTCATAACATGACATAGACTCAGACAACGGTCACGGGGTTACTGCATGTCCGCTCATAGGTCCTCGCCGCCGGTGGGTACTACATCCTCCTCTACGTACTCACCTGCACCATATCAGTGTAGTGAGCCTAGAGGCCCAACATGCTAACATAACAAGGTTTTAAAATAATTTAAAACACTTAAATACTAATACATAACATATACATGAATGAGCATGCTTAAAAGAATATCATGACGAAACATAACTTAAATTCAACTTAAATATCATAATAATACTTGAGCGAAGTATTTTCTAACATCGAAAGGTCGCATCCATAGTGTAACCATACATACATTAAATACTGATCAGCGTGGTAAACCAACGTACGTGGCGGTGACGAATCACCTCTTAAATTGGCAGTAAACTGCCCTTCAATAGTTCACATATGGGAACGAATCCCCCTTAAATTATCACACTACTTCAACTTCCAACATAAAAATTATTTTTTTTTGCTCAACCTTAAACATTAAATCATGCATAAAAATTATTTCATGAATGCATGTACATAACTAAAATGTGTGTCCTTCATATATATTTAATTTAATTTCATACTAACATATAAATATTAAAAATAAGTTGCATGCATAAAAATAACTAAATATATATTCAGGACACATGCAATTTTTCATGGATTGTACTGAACTGCTGGCCCTAACACTCAAGCCCAATTTCTTAAATTCTGGCCCATTAATCCTGAGACTGGCCCATTAACATTCTTTCCCGGCCCAATGAGCCCAAAAGCCCAAAGACTGGCCCAATAACTTCCATGGGCCCCCAAGCCCATAAAAATTATTTGACTAACTTAACTAAATTTAAATAAGCCCAATAATAATTAAATTTAACCCAAATAATTAAATGGAACCCAATTAAATTTTTGGATTTAATTAGGCCCATTTAACACTTAATTATACTTAATACTAAAAAAATAAAAATACCCGAGCCCGACTTACTTAACCCGGACCCGGACCCACTAGACTTGACCCATGATTTATTGAGCCCGACCCGGACCCAACAACCCGACCCGGACCCCTCAAAACCTCTAACCCGATCCTCCCATTTCCCGACTTCCCCTCGGCCGTGAGCAGCAGGCCATGACAGCTCCGGCCACCCCTGGCCGGAGCGCCACCGCCCAGACGTAGCCCATGTCTGGGCGGTCCTAACCTACCATGGCTCAGCCCGAGCCACGGTCCCTACCTCAAACCCGAAGCCCTCTTCCACCGAACCCTAAACTGCACCCCACTTGGACCAAAATCGAACCAGCGTGCCTCAGCCCCTTTCCAGCCCAAACCGGCCAAACCACACCAACCTAGGGACCCTAAGGAACCCCCTGCAACCTCTGACCAGCAGCCATACAAGTCATGAAGCAAGAAAACGTGAGCATGGAAGAAAAACATGAACAAGGTGCATAACAACCAAAACTAAACAATTTTTCTGAAATTTCCTTGAATAATTCTAATGCATACACACGCACACTATTAACCACTGATATGACACGAAAATTTGAGAAAGAAACATGTCTTGCACCGTTAAAGGAATAGATAGGAGCGTGTAGAACGAATCCGGGACGACGAGCAACCTTGAAACTTCGAAGAAAAATTGGCTATGGAGCCTTGGAGATTTCTGATCGATGAAGAAGATGAAGAAGAGGGGGAGATGTCGGCTAAGAGCTTGGAGGCATGAGGGTTGGGTAGGTTTAGGGTAAGGTTTTAAATTTAAAAATAGGTTTTTAGGATAATAAAATATTAATAGGGATTTTTAATTATGAAATATATAACTTAAAAACTCTAACTAATAATTAAAATCTGATAACTAATTTAAAAATCCCGAAATAAATAATTAATGAAATTTTAAAGATAATAAAAAGTCATAATTTTGGCTTATTTTGAATAAAAATGGACTCCTAAAATCATATAAAATTAAATACTAATAATTTTGAGGAAATAAAACTCAAAATAATATTTTTGGGCTCTAAAAATGCTCATGAAATAAATTGGATAGAAAGTTGTCATCTCGTTCGTCAACGGTCCCGTCTACGCGATCAAAACAATTAATTTCCATAAATCGTGAAAATCACTAATTATGGGTTAAATGCTTAAAAATAACTTAAAACATGCACAAATAATTTCACATAATTATTTAACCCATAAATATAAAATTTTAAATAAATAAATTTCCTAATTATGCATGCGAATTTACGTATTAAAAATACCGGGTGTTACACCATATCCTCTATTTGGAGTTCTTGTTTTGTTGTTATTTTCAACATGGTTTCTCCAAACCTTCTTGGATCTTTCATTTTTGGGTGAAAAAGTTGTCCTTTATCACCACGCTGGCTGCGAAATATTATCGGCAATTGTCGATAAAAAGCAATCTTAAGTCTTTGAACGATAATTTTATGATCACAAATTATAGTGAACATAAGCCTTCTTGACTCATTGTCTTGTGTGTACTTCTTAAACATTTGTAAGAAGTTATTTTCTAACAGGATATCATCTCCTGTATCATGAAAATAAATTTGTGGTGTCTTTACCTTGTACCAAGGTGTTTGACCTGCTCCTCCCATAATGATCTCTGCTTGTTTTATGCCTTTGCAATGAATTAAAATTCTTCGAGAGAAATCTCGTCCATCAATTTTTGGCAATTCTTTTTCACATTATTCAGGAAAGACTCCTCTTTTTGCTGTACAAATTCTTGCTCCCGAGTCAATATAAGCTGCAAAGTATTCAGCCTTATATTATTCATACAACATCCCTATTGGAATGTATATGGAGAAAGGACTTGTTGTCATTTTTTAAAGGGATTACTAAATGGCCCCGCCATTTTTAACAAACTGTGTTGTAACTCAGTAATCCGATTAAGACTATTCACCTTTAGTTGACCTAAGGCCTCAGAAGGTAGAGTATGGTTACTCCTTTCTACTTTTTCAATGCGTTCTAGTAAATCATGCTCATAACTTACAAATTTCAAAAGTTGCTTCTTCCTCTGTTTGTGAACAGAGTTTTCGAATCTGATTAAGGGATTTTCCCTTATCCAATTTTCTTGTTTTTCCATCTCGCAGGATTCTTATTGAATTCTTCAAGTTTTTTCTTTTTCCATGAACTCTATTCCTTTTTCAAGGCGTTTCCATGGTTTATGATCTTCCAAAAATTCTAAGCCAAGAATTAGTTGATTTATTTCTTTTCCTGGGATCCCCGAAATTTGAACTTCCAATTCACCAACATTTATTAATCTTTGGTAAGTTCCTTTTACCTATTGTTCTAAATAGTAAATCGAGTTACAAGGAAATTGGTTCATGTGACTTGTAATTTCGAATACTATTTTGACTTATTTACATCCTTCTGGAGATCTAAGTTTTCCTATTATTGAAAACTCATTTTCTTCTGGTGGAATTTCCTGAATAGGAGATTTTTCCCACCTTCGACTTGTCATTCGGTCACCTTGGAAAGATAACCTTAGCGGTTCTATTTTAAGGTCTCTGTATAGAACCGGTCTATCTTTAATTTGAATGTTTATTTCCTGAATTAAAGGAAACTCGATTCTTTCCGGGTATATTGCTTGAGAAAATTTCCCAAAGATCTCTGGAATTTCAATGAACTCATTTCTAATAAATAATTCAGAATGGTGAGTATTAGAAAGAGCATATGAAATTTGATATGTAATAGAATATGGCATATTACCTTCCTTCATTAGTCTTTTTTTCTTGAAATTTTGATGCAACGTCAAGGCTCGACTAAAATCTCTGTCAGCTAAATTGTAGGCTATTCTTGGATAAATAACTCCCACAATTTTTTCCTGCACACAAATTTCCCGAGATAGTTCCTAAAACCGCATCTTGAATATTTTCCATTATTTTATCGCATACTACGATATCTATGGGTGAATCTATTCCCTCTTTAAAAGTAGCTTTGATCATAATCTGGATTGCTCCAATATGAATCCAAGACATTGTCTTTGCTACTTCTGCTTTCAATTTCTGTAATTTTTTAACTGCATCTCAATTTGATTACTGGTTAACTCCATAGGGATCGTCATTTCCTTTCTGGATACCTTATAAATCAATTTATGTCTTCTTTGTCTTAGCCCTAGGTTTTCTAAGACTCTTTAAATTTTTCCTGCCAAAAATCCTTGGTACTTCTGTAATGTTGGATTTTCTCTCATAATCCTTTGGACCATATTATGAGATATCGTGGTTTGACTAAAGAACCCAGCCAAACTTTCATGTGTTTCATGCCGAAACACTTCCTCTTTACTCTGATTCTGATTCTGATTCATCTTCAGAAACTTATTGACTAAACAATATCTCTTCTTCGTATATGCTTTCATCTGAGGGGATATCCTCAAATTGATATACTTGGACTAGATCTTGAAAGAAGACCGCATCATCTATATCTGGTGTTGCTTCAAAGAGTTTAACTCTTTTTTTCTTGTTTTCTGGATAATTTGTAGATATATGTCATCTTGCTCCACATGTCCAGCAGTTGCAATCCTTGAAACTTTCACTTGCTCTTGTATGAGTTCTTCTGAAAGTTCTTCTTGATGGTGTTCTTCCCCTGCTTTGTGATGAGCCTGTTGTTGGGGATGTTCTTATAGGTCCACTTCTTCTACCCGGTCTATAGGATCTGACCTTTTATTTGGACCAAAATGTTCTTGGTTTCCAAGAACTTTTCATTCTTTTATTATAGGGATTATTTTTGAATTTCTTCCTTTTAAATCCCTGAGATCTGTTTCCAATTATCGTTGGAAGATCCAAAATAAAGGTGCACGTTTATTTATACCCCTTATTTTCTTGTAGTTCTTCTGTAATGCTGCCATGTGACACCATTCTGCCAATTTTTCTTTCAAAAAGGAGGCGCGTCTTGCCAATGTATCAAGATTACCTGTAACGTATTCTTTAATCAGCATTTCTCTCCAGGGACTTGGCATTTTTGAGAAAAATAGCTGAATAGCTACATTTTTCTCAACTCCCGAATTCCATCTGTATTTAGTGAATAACATAATGTATTCATCAACTAAACAGATATCATGTAACTCGAGGTTATACAGAGCTTGAGTATATCTTCTCTTTTTCTCTGTATCTTGATTATTGAAATAGTCTACCTCTATGAATTGTGCTTTAAATAGGGTGGCCATTATTCCTCCAATCTTGCTGAGGGATTCCCCTGCTAGGATTGATTCCTTAGTTTCTGGCATAGTCATTTCCCAAGCGATCTTAACGGATCCCATTAGACTCATTTCTAGAAATTTTACGAATCCTTCTTTATTGAGATCTAGTGTTCCTACTGCAATTCTCATACCTGAAGTCCAATCATCTATAAGATCTACTCTGTTTTTGAAATCCAGAACATCAAGGTTTAACATAACTCCATAAGGATGTATCGAGTCTAAAACAGTTTTCCCGTAAGGAGTTTGATGGAGTGGTATCTTACTCATTCTTGATCTGGTTCCCGCTGGATGTGAATTTTCTCCAACATGGAACTCACTACGTGGTTCTTCTGTTTTAACCACATATCTCGGGGGATTCCCTATTGGTTGTTCACCTTCTGAAAAATTCATTTTTAGATCTACTACTTTGAGATTCGCAAAAGAATCCGCAAGATCTTGTAGATCCTCGAGATTTAATCTTTCTAAGGTAGTCATCAGATAGTGTTTTTCTCTGATACTGCTTTTATAAGATTAATCATCATTTCATCATCAGTTAAAGGTTTTTGAACCATTTTGATTTTACATTTCTGATGTAACAAAGGTTCAGTACCAAACGAGAGTGGTAACTTTTCTCCTTTTCTAGAACCAAAAGTATGTTCTAGATTTATGATTTTAGTTTGAAGATCCTTTAGAGTCCCAAGAATTTCTTCTTGTTTCTTAAGGATTTCTTCAATCCGCCGAGGTATTTCATACAGCTGATTGCTGTAATATTGTACCGTCTTTTGGATTTCTCTAAGATCTTCGGAAAGTTTAGAGGAATCTGAGGTAATTTCTAAAAATTGAGAGTTAGAAATCATCTTTCTTTATCCCTTCGAAATCGAGAGCATTAATCACAACCTGTTGTAAGTAATCTATTGTGCATAGATTAACTTGTTTATAGGATTTCATATTAATAAAATTCTCTTGATTCAAACCTTCGTTTAAAGTCATTTTTTATAAAATTCTTCTCCTCAACAAAAAAAATTATGAATTAACGAATAATATAAAGTCTGAATAATAAATCTAAAGCTCTGATATCATTTTAGCGCATGATTCTTTATACCATAATTAAGCACAAAATTTTCAGATTTTAGCATAAAGTCTTTAGATTTTAAGCATAAATAAGCATAAATCAAGTACAATAATTAATCATTTAATTATTCAAGTTTAGTGGTCTAGGGAGCTATTGCAAAGAATCTTATGAATAGGAAGAAAAGACAATGTCAAGTTTGAGATTAGAAATTTATCACCAATTTGCTCTTATTTATTTCCCCTCATCCAATTATATATGCAAAAAATTTTTTATTTACAATTAAATTTTTTTAAAAAAACTATTTGCTTCCTATCCGCTGGTACACATCAGGCTGAGCATAAAAAAAAATCCTTTTCCAATCTGAAAACAAAACCCTAATTTTCTAATAGCCTGCGAAGACGATGGCGGTAGACGCGGCGACGCAACCCAGCAAGTTGAGATGGGGCGAACTGGAGGAGGACGATGGAGAGGATTTAGATTTCCTGTTGCCGCCGAAGCTGGTGTTGGGACCGGACGACAACGGGATAAAGAAGGTGGTGGAGTATAAGTTCAACGATGAAGGGAACAGGGTGAAGATAACGACCACCACACGCATCCGCAAACTGGCCAACGCTCGACTCAGCAAACGCGCCGTGGAGCGCCGCTCCTGGCCCAAGTTTGGCGACGCTGTGCACGAGGACGTTGGCAGCCGCCTCACCATGGTTTCCACTGAAGAAATTCTCCTCGAGCGCCCACGTGCCCACGGTATTCATTTTGGAATTGTGAGATTAATTTGCTGATTTTAATACCTGTTTTATGGTGAATTCTTATTTGCTGCTATGTGCTTTACTTGATACATCAAACCTTGTCAATTTTGTCATGATTCGGAATTCGGATGTTTACACATGTTTCAAATATCTAAATTTCGAAGGACCCTGCTTGTGGGGGCAATCAGGAAGCATACCATAGATGTGGTGGGTGAAAAGAAGTTCCAGACTCTGTGGATATGATTTTTTTTTTTCCCTTTCTTGTTTTAGTATTGTTGCTGTTACTCATGGAAACTAGAGAATAAGGTAGGAGAATAATATTACCGCTACACAACTTATGTTTGTGAGGTGATTAATTACAAAAGGTTCTAAGTAGTTAGACATAGATTAAATGATGTGATACATGAAAACTGCCTTTAATTTTCTAAATTGAATTTCTGTCTCTTGTTTAATGAACGAACTCAGTTTATGTAGCAGAGCTGGTATGAGTTTCAGGAGGATTTCCTAAGGTTGCTCTTGGATCGATGGATTTGATTTGGAGGGTGAGATTTGATTTGGCGAATGATTTGAAAGATGGATTTCAAATAACACCTGTTTTGTGTGTATTTGGGCGTCATTTGAAGTCCACAGCAATCTATTGGAATAGTGGATTTGAAATTTACTCCGATTTTGTCCATTCAAACAAGTCAAGGATTTTGAAATCAATGCGATTGAAATCCATCGTCTCAAATCAATCAATCCAGACACAGCCTAAATTTTATTTCAATTTCTTTGTCTAACCGATCTATTGGGAAGGATTTTTCGGATTGTGGGTTTTGACAATCTATTCATCGGTTTTGGTGCTAAAAGAAATTACTCTTAGGATCATGTCCAACTGTTGATATCGCGACCAAAAGTTCTTCAATCACCTTAACTCACATTTGTCATTTCAATTTATTGGTTTTAGTATCTTGGTTCTTCTTGTTCTTAATTATCCCTTATCCTCCATTTCAATGTTTCCTGAAGGCTGAAAATAGTGGAATTAGATTGTTTGAGTTTTTTTTTTTTTTTTTAAATCAAAACCTGTTACAATGACGAAATGAGATATAGAGCCTGTGCACTAGATCGTGATGAAATACTGTGTCACGCGCTAATGTAAAAAATATCCCCTTTCACTTTCAAGAAGATAAGATATTTTTCTGCAGGCAAATATGCTGTGCCCTTTTTTTCTTGGTTTAACCATACAACTTGCAAATTGATGAATGGAAAAATAGGTACCAAGCAAGAGGAAACTACAGGTTCCGGAGATCCTTTTTCCCAGATTGGGAAAGGCGGAGCTGTTCTCATGGTTTGTAGGACCTGTGGGAAGAAAGGTGATCACTGGACGTCAAGATGTCCTTACAAGGATCTTTCTCAACCAAGTGAGACCTTCATGGATAAGTTACCATCCGAAACTGCTACTGCTACACCGGGTGCTACGAAGGGAGCATATGTTCCTCCAAGCATGCGAAGTGGTAATACTGAGAGGAGTGGTACAGACATGAGACGCAGGAACGAAGAAAACTCGGTTAGAGTCACTAATCTTTCGGAAGACACTAGAGAGGCTGATTTACATGATCTGTTCCGCCCTTTTGGTGCTGTCAGCCGAGTTTATGTTGCCATTGATCAAAAGACAGGGACCAGCAGAGGTTTTGGTTTCGTCAACTTTGTGAGCAGAGAGGATGCTGAGAGAGCTATCAACAAACTGAATGGATATGGTTACGACAATCTTATCCTTAGAGTCGAATGGGCTGCTCCCAGGGCAAACTAGTTATCTGGGAGAACTCGTGGAATAAGTCTTTTCAGACTCGACCTTATAAGACTTGATTATCAGGGATATGTTCTATTTACATTGGATGTGATTTTGATGCATTATCAGCCATTTTGATCTTGTTTTGGAGGTTTTATATCCTCAAGACCTCAAATCCTCAATGTTGCAATTATTTTGGTTAAACCAATTTTTTTACTTCACACACATTATATTTTATTTGCAAAATTTATATATGTATATATGCATGTTTTATATATAAATAAATAAATAATATTATTGTTAAAAAAAAATTATTTAATAATACGATATTGTTTAACCCGTTCTGTGCCGAGGGGGTTTTTTATTTTAATTTTTTTAAAAAAATTAATTTTAAAAATACCCTAAGATGTGGGAGCGTGCAGAAATACCAATGTTCTAGCTGTCTAGGAGTGGTTTAGGCGGTTTTTTTTAAAGCCTAAATAATAAAATATATTTTGGGATGTTCATGAGTTTTATTATAAATATAATTTTTATGTCTTATGTTTTTCACTTTTTATACGAAACTCTTATAAAATTTTAATAATAATAATAATAATAATAACAACAACAACATAGATATTAATAGATATCAAGTCTTCATGCGTAATATGAGATTTAATTTTTTTCTTGACTTTTTTTTTCTGCGATTCTTCGTTCATTCTGTGTTTGTTTTGTTGCGTCGCGTATCTCTTTTTAAGTTTTTGATTTTTAATTTTTTTATATAAAAATAGTAAAGGGCGCCGCCTAGGCGGGAGATTAGGCCGACGACGGCTGGAGGCATAGCCTAGCAAAAAAACGAGGCATTGAGCAATAGCCTATAGCCTAGGCGCCGCCTTTTAAAACACTGAGAAATATTGCAAAACGCTGAGCGTCCGCTCCTACTGACAGCAGACATATGGCAAATATATATTTTTTGTTTATTTTATTTTATTTATCAATTATTAATTATATACTTTACAAATAATATTATACCATCTATTATTTTTTGTTATCAATTATAGTCCAATTTGTTGAGTGTGTTTGGAATCAAAAAATATTTTATTTTGAATTTTTTTAAAAATAAAAGTTGTAATAATTTTACTTTGAAATAATATACTAATTTTTTTTATTTGAGTTATTTGAAAAATATTTTGAAAAGCTATTATTTTTTATTAATTATATTATTAGTAAATATTTTTTTTAATATCTATTATTTATTTTCTTATCAACCTTTGTTATTTTTTTCTCAAAAAAATTTGAATTTGTAATTTTAATTTTTGACTTGATGATCTATTAAAATATTATTAGGTAACAAAAATAAAAAAGTGTAACATAATTATTTTTGTAAAAAATATAATTACAATTGACACTAAAGTATAATATTTTTATATGTTGAATATATATTTTAAATCAAATTCATGAATTATCAATTATATGTTAGTGCTTGTTCTTGCACTCAACGATATCATGAACTCATATAATGATTAAACGATCATTATAAAATAATTGATAATTAAATATGTTTATTTAATTTAGATTAAAATTAAATTGGTTTACTCGATTTTTTAATTAGACTGATTTTTTTGTCTAAAGAATTGAAGGGCCTCCACTGACACCACAAACCCAAACAAATTTAAAATAAGTGGTAACCACACTAACGAAATTTTTAACTAAAAAATTAAAAAATTTTAATTAAAAAATAATATAAATTAAATTTAAATTTTATATATTCAAAAATAAGTTTGATAAATAAATGTTTATTTAGTTTAACCAAAATGCAACCAATACACGATTATGTGCCAGTGGAGGCCCTTTCATAAAATGCAACCAATTTTTATGTGTATCAATCACTTGCACAGATTCGTATATTGGTTGCATTTTGGTTAAACTAAATAAACATTTTTTTTTATCAAACTCATTTTTAAATATATAAAATTTAAATTTAATTTCCTTTTAGTATATTATCTCAAGATAAAATTATTATAATTTTTATTTAAAAAACACTTCAAAATAAAATACTTTTTTTTTTCCAAATGCACTCAACAAAATTTAACTATAATTGATAACAAAAAATAATAGATGATATAATATTATTTGTAAATTATATAATTAATAATCTATAAAAAAATAAAAAAATTTGCCACATAGGCAGCTCCTTTGACTATGATAGCGGACGCTGCCTGTAATTGTCAGCGGCTACTGACAAGATTTTGTAATATTTTTGTACGCTTTCATATGTTGGGATATTTTGAAAATTAAATTTTTTTAAATTAAAAATAAAAAACCCCATGCCGAGGCTATTGATCCTCATAAAAGTATTGATTCTCGCCCTTTGGAAGTTTTTAGTCTAAAACCTTAACATTTAAATATGTTGTTGTTGATGTTGTCAGGATTATTATTATCCTAATATTCAAAAGTAACATTTCTATCATTATCGTTATTTAATTTAACAAAAATAATTTAAAATTAAAACGAACCTTTTTTATTTTTGATAATGAACTAACCTATTTTCAAATTTAGAGATTTTGTTTTGAACCCGTTTTGTATTTAAAAAAAAAAAGAAGAAGAAGAAATTACATCCAAGTGATACCTGAAATTTTGGTGCATTTTACAACGAGGAGACGTTAGATTTTAGATCACAAAATTTTATCCACACGAGAAAATGAAAAATAACACAAATAATAAAAAAAAACACTAAAAAAAAAATGGAAAACAAATAAGAAAGAATACAAAAGGTGTGTGGGAGGCAGCTCTGTTCTGCCTTTCGGTGGATTTTCTTTTCACCCTACAAGGCCAGCGAACCCTCCTCTTATCGCTCCTTTCCTCATCTCATTATCATAATTTTCATCTACTCCCCAGAAAAATTCACCCTTTCAGTAGTTTCAAAATTCAGAAACTGTTGATTTCATCTTGCATTTCAAGTTGATTGAGTAGAAAAAGGAAAAAAAAGAAGAAGAAGAAGAAGAAGAAGAAGAAGAAGAAAGCCATGGATGCTAATTGTTGGGCTGACCGTCTGTCTTCTGCCTCCAATTCCTATAAATCAGTTTTGCAATCTCGATCTGGTTACTGCTTTATCTTAATTTTTTTAATTTTATTTTTGTTAATTGCCATTTCGGTTTTTTTTTTAATTGTTTAATAGGTGTAGTTTTCTTGTTCAGATTGGATTTTTATGGATTTTTGTGCTTTCGGGTACATATATATGTTAAACATTGAATAAATTTACCTAGGATTTGCTAAATTCACATGTCTTTTTTAATTTTTTCGACATGTTATTGTTTTGGTCGGAGTAATGGATTCAAATATAGTTGAGCCGTTTTTTTTCCTTTTTAGTTTAGGGGTTGTGTTTTGGGGCATTGCATAGGATGAATGTGGGGATGAAAAGGCTGAGTCTTTACTCAGGTTTTGTTTCAGTTTATAAAATAAATGTATCTTCTGAAGCTAAATTATAAAAATTTTCTTGTGCATGTCTTTGCTTGTAATCTTATCTCTTACATGAGGTTTTGATGGGTTTTGTACCTGGATGCCATGCCAGGGATGAAATGGGACGGTTTTGATGCAGAATTGTTGATGGGGTTTGAGAAAATCGAGGCAGATGACGATAAAAGGGAGGAGTATATCTGCCCTTTCTGTTCGCAATATTTTGATATTATCGGACTCTGCTGCCACATTGATGATGAGCATCCTGCAGAAGCCAAGAATGGGGTAATGTTTGCTATTGTGGGTACTAAATGGTGCAGAATTAATAATCAGATAACCTAAGTAGTATATTAATATGCTACTTGTTAATGGACACCTCTCTGACTTGGCTTAACTAAGTTGAGAGAGATGATTTATTTGTCTTGTTACCAGAAAAGATGACATTGTAAGTACAGAGAAAAGCTTCTCTTCTTACTGTTTGATTTCCATGATAAAATGGAGTCTAGAGAATTTACTCTAAGATGTGAACGAGAGACTTTACCAGTAATATTGGTATGTTCTTTGTGCTGTATTCAGTACTTCGCCGTTGAAATGATTTGACTTTCTTGGGCAATCTTGAAAAAATTATCTTGAAAGTAAATGCCTCTGGACTCTTGAGCACTTGTTCTTTTAGTTTTTCTATTTGCAAAAGATATATTATGTAGTGATTGTTCGGATGTTCCTGTTGAGGTAATTAAAGTTGGTATGCTTCATGCAGGTGTGTCCAGTTTGTTCGATGAGAGTGGGTGTCAACATGATTGCTCATATAACTTTGCAACATGGGAACATCATTAAGATATCCTTTTTCATTAATCATTAGTTTGTTCGTTTACTCTTCTGGCCCTATTTGTATATCAGTTGACATTTCATTCTTTTTTCTGTATTTTGATTCTTCAACTGATTTTTTCATCCCGGTGTTGAGGCATTCCATGTATTCCATTTATATTATATGGTTGAAGAACTGATGTATGCTCCCTGAATTCCTTGACTACTGATTACATGCAGCGTGATAGAAAATCAAGAAGAGCTGGTTCACATTCAACACTTTCTTTGTTGAGGAGGGAACTGAGAGAAGGGAATTTGCAGTCCCTTTTTGGAGGGTTGGCCACCATAGTTTCTTCTGGCAGCACAGCACCGGACCCACTCTTATCATCGTTCATTGTGCCGATGGTTGAAGATTTAGAAAGTGTTCCATCACATTCTGCAATTGAATCAGAATTGTCCCAGAAAAATACTAGCAGTAGCATTTTAGATAGGTAATGGATTACTTTTTTACTGAGCTTTTATTCTGGTACTATTGGTCTATCACCTTTAAGGAATCGATAATGGGAAACAGCTTAACTGTTTGAACAACCTTGTCTAATGTTTTCTTGATCATTCTGTCCATTAAGCAGTTGAATTTTATTTTATCCTATTCAAATTTGTGTTACTTTGTTTGTAAAGGATCACGGTGTTACGGACCCAATAGATCAAACAGGCCCAAAAGAAGGCCAAGCCCTTATCCTATGAATAATCAGAAGGATCTAGATTGGGGAGAGGGAATAAATAGAGAAGAGTTGGTTTGGGAGGTGGGTTTTACGTTTATTCTGTTGATTAAGACTAGTCATATTATCCTTATCCTCTTGTAAATGGTCTAAACCCTTGGCTGAGTGGTAGTTAATACTCATATTATCATATTCAATTTTAGTTTTATTTGTGTTTGGGTTGTTAGGAAATATCTTCTTAACACACGGGCATGCTACAAATAAAAAAATGATTTATTGGATTAAAAAATATATATCATGGTTAATTTTCTTTTTTAGCTCATCTTGGCATCTCTCAGCGAAAGTAGGTTTTATGACCAAAGCTCATAAATAATGTGTCACACGTGTTTCTTGCTGTAGAGTATTCTCACTCTCTAAACTGATAATATATCGAGGTTCATCTAGATCTTCTGAACCTCGTTCATATCATTGCTGTGTCATACTTTGTCATGTTTATTGCTTCCTTATGATTTCATATAATTTGTGTCTTAGTTGGAATTTTTATGGACACTCTGGAAAGATGTAATAAGATGTTTTTTGGCTAGGTTTCTTATCAAATCTTACATTGATTCAAACATTTATTTAAAAAAGTTGGGCTAAATCAACGACAAAGTATCTGTTGGAGATATTTGAGGAAGTATTTTTGCTCAATTTATCTGCTCTTTTTCAGTAAGGATGTTATCCATATCACAAATAGCAGTTACTCCCAAGTTATTGAATCGAATCAATGAATCCATGATGAAATATAAGAGGCATCTCAAAATAATTGTTGTTGCTTTTGTTTTGCATTTGGGAAACATTAGGATCCAAGTATGCAGAACAAAAATTTCCTTATGGTGCATTTGTCTCTACTTGTTTCTTATTTTCTTCTTCTTACTCCCTTAGTGAGCTTATAATGATCCACCTTACATTGGTATTTACTTTCTTCGGATGATTACAGATGCACCATATTCAGTTTTCTTATTGTGATTAGAGTCGGCCTTTATTCTGCTACAGTTCCATAAGACTTGGGATAAACCTTTGAGACCGGGACAGGAAGTTAATATAGATGTCATTCAAGTTTTGATTATGTCTGGTTGATTAAGTTATAACTCTTATGTAATTATCTGCTGGACGTTATTCAATTTGTACGTTATATCTGGTTAATATAGATATGTATTTTAGCATAAACAGAAGTACTGTCACAAACATAGTCCTGAATCCATTCGAAAAGATCCTTGAAGTCCTGTATGGATTTTGATGTCTGCATATTCTATTTTGATTTCCAGAAAAGTCGTTGAGGCGCCCTTATCCTTCAAAGATAAGGAGGAGAAAACGAAGAGGTGCGACTTTGTTCAAGGAATGCTGTTGTCTATGATGCTGGACGATAATTTATAAGGTCCTGATGCTTATGTTGCTCTAATAACTTGGTGAAAAGGCTTGATGGACAGCTATCTGCAGCAACTATGCTCGGGTGCCAATACTGTAAGTGGATTAAGTTTGTAACAATTGTGATAAATGTTTTGTGTAGCATTAGTGGAAGACTAGTAGATGCGGGTTCGTAGACTACCGTTTGATTTGCTTTCATGCTTTGATAAAGAAAATGGTATAATTCGGATATTATTTATATGCCTTCCCATAGCATCAACACGAATTTGAGCTTGATGGTTGTGTCGCCATTCTTCGAGTTGTTGAGGTGAACTAAGTGTGGTGTTATGCGCTAATCTAGAATAACACCTGAGAGCTTCAAGAAATGAAGACTATTGTACTCGAATGTTTTATGAAATGGTCAGACTTATAACCAACTGATTATTAGGCATTAAGGAAGATGGGTGAGGTATGGCCGAGTTGATGATATTTGGTCCATCAGATGATTTGCGTGGGAACTTTTTTGGTTGGTTATTTTATGTAGATCACAATATATTTTTCTTATGATCGTTGTGATCTTGGTGTGTTCATAATTAACAGGAAAATGTTCTCATCCGGCAAGGTCTCCGTTACTGTGGCCGTTTCGAATGAATTCTAACGCTATGACAAGATCAAAATTGAAAAAGTTAGTAAAACACAAAATGAATTCTAACATTATGAGAAGAACAAAATTTAAAAAGTTAGTAAAACTTAAAGAAAAAGGCTTACTTTTGAAATTTCTCTCCCAAGACACGTGGCAGTTTTTAAGAGGATGAGAAATATTTGAAAAGTTTTCAAAACAAATTTTGGAAACCTGTAATAGATAAGTATTCGAAACTGGATTTTTTTTTTAAAACCCAACTTATGAAAAGTCACTTTGTTAAATCCATCATGCATCCAACTGCATCTATACAAGCACGTACCTTATGAGATTCATGATTCAAGTGTGGGTGCCCAAAGGTCTAATCCTTTTTGGACCCAAATATATGTGGGGACTATGTTATTCAACTTTGTGCTTGCATGTACAAGGAGGAGCAGGAAATTTACAATCATCCATATGATATCTAAACAATGGCTGCTCTAGACACATGACTGGAGAAGCACGACTGCTCACTCAACTGAACTTCTTACAGGAACTAAAATCACTTTTGGTGATAATTCTACGGGTAGAACCGTGGGTAAATGTAAGATTATGCACGGTAACATTGTCATCGAAGATGTATTGCTTGTTGAAAATCTAAGATATAATCTGATAAGCATCAGTCAACTGTGTGATAGAGGCTACTCAGTCGAGTTCATGAAACACAGTTTCCTGGTCAAATCTTCTACTGGTGATCTTTTCTTAACAGAAAACGGGATGGAAATACCACAAAGTCAATTGCATAGATGAACCAGTCAAGCCAATATGCTTTGTAGCTGCAAATCATCATAAGAACTGGTTATGACACAAGCTACCGAACCACCTAAACTTCAAGGTTATTGCTAGTCTGAGCAAACATGCCCTGGTCATTGGTCTGTCGAAATTAGATTTTAATAAAGATAAATTATGCTCAACATGTCAGCATGGGAAGCAAGTTAGGTCATCATTTAAAAACAAAGGGTGTAATTCATCAACTCGAAACTTGAAACTGCGACTCATGGACTTGTTTGGTCCTATCCCGGCGATCAGATTAGGGGGGAATGAATTATACTATAGTTGTGGTAGATAACTACTTGTGTTTCACCTAGTTAATTTTTCTAAAATCAAAAGATTAGACTGATTCTCAATTGATAAAGCTTTTCTTTCAAACATTTTTTTAAATGAAAAATCTTTTGGGATTGACAAAATTAAGAGTGTCAGTGTAACTGAATTTATCAATCAGGCTTTGTCTTCATTTTTGGATCATCATGGAACCAACTTAGAGGGGATGAAATATACTCTTTGAACGCTTGGTGAAATATCTTGATAGATCACTAGATTTGTAGTAACTCGTACCCTGTTTTAAGTTAATTAAATGTTAAGCATGATTAAAGGTTACTAAATCCATAATCAAGAGATTAAATGAGATTAAAAATAATTGAATTGTGTGTTAAAAATATGTATTAGTAAATATCGAGTGATAGACGATATTAAAATACATATTTGATTTTTATAGCACACATGCATTGAAATAATTCAAACCGGGTCAATTTTAACCCCGAATAAATAAAAGAGTACGTACATTTAAACACGTGTACACATATTATATTGTTATACGATATATATTCATATATATCACGTTTCTCTCTCCTAGTCATCACATCAATTCATCGCCATCACTATCTTCTTCTCTCTCCCGTAACTTTTTCTCTCTCCACCACCGCCATCCTTTTGTCGTCGTATCTCCGTCACCGGTCGTCGAAACTCGAAACCAAATATACGGTTGGAATCCTCGTGACGAGAGCTAGCTATTGATACCCATATTGCAAGGTTTTATCGCATCACCTGAAACTCAAATTTCGGCAGCCGCCACTTCGCCGCCGTAAGTTGCCGAAAACGTGAAATTGATTGATGAGTTTTGTTCCTTATGTCGTAAGTTTCGTTTTGATATAAATATTGTGCAGAAAATCCGCAACTCCGACAACCGTCGTTTTCCAGCTGCCGCCGTCGTCGACCGCCGCCTGTTGCCGTCGTCGGCCGCCGTTCAGATTAGGGTTGATCTTGTTTAGTTGTTGGGGCTTGTTTCGAAGCATTAAGATATAATTTTGAACCTAGAGTTTTGACATCAATGGGCTAACGACGGATGAAGTTATGGTTCGGGAATCCTATTAAGAAATAGGAGTATCTGCTAGCTTAGTTAAGGCTTGTAGATCATGATTAGTGATACAGTAAATATTTTATTGTAGGCTTGGAATCTATGTCCTGACGTAGACTCGAACTATTACGTAGAAAGTACGTAAATATTGACTGAGATAGCCATCGAGTATGCATGTTTATATGTTGCATTTTACGTGACATGATTATGTGGCATGAGATATGTTTTACTGTTTTTATATTCATATGTCATGTACACATCTCATATGATTCAAGAATGTTGTTCTCTTGGTTTCACGTTCAAGCACAAGAAAAGAAAGAATGGAATTCGTTTGTATAAGATTCTATCTGAGCCATTATTGTACTCTAGGATCAGAGATGCTCAGATGTCTGATGTTAAGACCCAGCGATTGGCACGTCTAGTATAGTAGTTCGGTTCTATTTTACAAGATTAAGCGACTAAATTGCAAAATGAGCTCGGCAGGATCGGACAGTCCGATACAGGAATGGAACGTCTGAACCCAACCATTGAGGTGTCAACTTGGTATTGACACATGGTGGAGATCGGACCGTCCGATCTAGTGATCGGACCGTCCAATGTGTTGGCGGGGCAGGTGTCAACAAGATCATGCCACGTGGCCAGCATGCAAGATCGGAGCGTCCGAATAGGGGTCCAAATTCCTCATTTTGAAATGCAAAATTTCCTCTCATCTCCCTTAATGGCTCTATTTTAAGGGCTTCGGAACTCTTTCTTTAAGAGTTGGAGTTGGAATTAGTATTTTTTTTATATAGCGGACAGTGTCCGCAGCAGTAGCCAGGTGGCGGAGCTCTGGCAAGGCGTCCAGGGGTCGTAGCTAGGCTATGCGCAGGCTCTGGGACATGCGACATCAGCGGGCTGACGACGGATGAAGGTATGACTTTGGTTCCCTATAGTAAATAGGGAGTATGCTATAGTTTAATTAAGGCTTTTAGAGCCTAGTTGATATGAATTCTCGTTGTATGGAAGACAAAAACGATTATAATGAATCGCACCCTCAATCCAATAACAAAAAGAAATCAAAGAAGTTGCCCGATCTTTAAACAAGTAACGAATTTGGATTATTCACCTCTAGTTTACTTGAAACTAGTAACAAACAATCACGATAGAAAACAACCAATAATTCAGTTGGACTTTCAAAGGAACCTATTTTTGACAACTCAAGTGAAAATCGATTGACAAACGCCACAAAGTTTTGACACTTTGATAAGTTTGATTTGAATTAAAGAAAAAACTTCAACAAAATTCTAGAGAGAATTTTTAATTTATGAATATCAAAAGCTGAATTATTGTTAATGAAAAATAAACAAAGTATTTATAGTTTACAATAAAAAATATAACAAAATATTGTCTAAAGATGTCAAATATATCATCTAGAAAGTTTCCTAGTAGGTCTAAAACACTTAAAATAGACAAAAATATAAAAAAAATATGACTTAAACCACGCACATACACAAACACGCCGAAGTGTGTGTTTTTTCTCGGAAATTCTCGCTCGCTCGAGCGGACGAAACCCGCGCTCGAGCGGAAAACTCTTTGTCCCGCATTTTCTCCCAGGCTCGCTCGAGCGAGAAATTTTCTGCCCAAATTTTTTTATGAGGCTCGCTCGAGCGGCAGAATGTTGCGCTCGGGCGAGACGTATTCTGTCCGAAAATTAATTTGTTCTCTTTTTTCAACTTTTAACACTTCAATGACGCATAAGCAACTCCAAAACTGATTTTCAAGTGTTCCAACTCCATCTTGATAATTTAACATCAACATTTGAAGTGCCTTCTGGAATTTGTTAGCTCAGCTCCTCGTTATCGGTCCACTTGGCAACTCCAATGGATCTCGAACTCTCCTTGCCACCGGATCCACATACGAGTTATCCATGATCGCATCATCCTCCCCTTCTTGAAAATGATTTGTCTTCAAATCTCGCTCATCTCCTACATCAAACAAAGATAAGTCAGAAACATTAAATGTAGTACTCACATTATACTCACTTGGAAAATTTAGTTTGTAGGCATTGTCGTTTATTCGATCCACGACTTGAAAAGGACCATCTCCTCAAGGTAACAACTTTGAACGCCTCTTCTCCGAAAAACACTCTTTTCTTAAGTGCAACCAAATCCAATCACCCGGTTCAAACACAACCTTCTTTCTTCCCTTGTTCGCTTGCTTAGTATACTGCAAATTCTTTTTCTCTATATTTTCACGTACTTTCTCATGCAAGCTCCTCACAAATTCAGCTTTCTTCTTCACATCCATATTAACCCTTTCATTCATAGGTAAAGACATTAAATCCAACAGAGTCAATGGATTAAAACCATAAACAATTTCAAATGGCAAATAACTCGTAGTAGAATGTACACTATGATTATAAGCAAACTCAATAAATGAAAAACAATCTTCCCAATTTTTCAAGTTCTTTTTAACAATAGAGCGCAACAAATTTCCTAGAGTTCTATTTACTACCTCAGTTTGACCATCAGTTTGTGGATGACAACTAGTAGAAAATAATAAATTAGTCCCAAGTTTACACCACAATGTTTTCCAAAAGTAACTCAAAAACCGAGTATCTCTATCAGACACAATACTCTTAGGCATGTCATGCAATCTCACAATCTCATTAAAGAACAAATCTGCAACATGCGAAGCATCATCAGATTTATGACATGCAATAAAATGTGCCCTTTTAGAAAACATATCAACCACAACATAAATAGAATTCCTCTCCTTCTTAGACCTCGTTAACCCAAGAACAAAATCCATAGAAATATCTACCCATGGTTCACTAGGTAATGGAAGTGGAGTATATAATCCATGTGGTTGTGTTCTAGACTTTGTCTTCTTATAAGTCACACACCGCTACACATTTTCTCAACATCATGTTTCATATGTGACCAATAAAAATGTTCATGCAAAATTTGATATGTTTTAGCCACTCCAAAGTGTCCCATTAAACCACCACTATGCGATTTCCTAATTAGCAATTATCTAATTGAAGACCTAGGAATGCATAATTTATCTTCCTTAAACAAATAACCATTATTCATGTAAAACTTATCATTTGGACCATGCATACAAGACTCATAGATCACACCAAAATCAACATCACTCACATACAACGCTTTCACATGTTCAACCCCAAAAATTTAGAATCTAAAGTAGTTAAGAGTACGTACCTTCGTGACAACGCATCCGCTACCACCTTCTCCTTACCTTGCTTGTATTTGATTATATAAAGAAAAGTCTCCACGAACGCTACCCATTTGGCATGTCGCTTATTCAATTTCCGTTGCCCCTTGAGATGCTTCAATGATTCATGATCCGTATGAATCACAAACTCTTTTGACCTAAAGTAATGCTGCCATGTCTCGAGTACCCTCACCAACGCATAAAACTCCTTGTCATAGGTGAGATAATTCAAAGATGCTCCACTCAACTTCTCGCTAAAATACGTCACTGGCTTTCCCCCTTGTGTCAAGACACCTTCAATTCTTACACCTGATGCATCACATTCACTCTCAAAAGTATTAGTAAAATCAGACAAAACAAATAAAGGAGCATTAATTAACTTTTGTTTAATGATATTAAAAGACTTCTCTTGCTCCTCGCCCTAATGGAATGGAACATTTTTCTTGATAACTGTCGTCATGTGTGCCGCCAATGTGCTAAAATCCTTCACGAACCTCCAATAAAAACTCGCAAGCCCATGAAAACTTCGAACTTAACCAATTGACGTAGGCGTCGGCCAATCTCGAATGGCGCTTACCTTTTCTTCATTAACTCTCACACCTTGTGCACTCACAACAAAACCAAGAAATACGAGTTCGTTTGTATAAAACGCACACTTCTTCAGGTTAGCATATAAATGTTCAGCACGCAATGTGATTAATACAACTCTCAAATGCCCCACATGATCATCCAAGTTTTTACTATACACCAATATATCATCAAAATACACAACCACAAATTTTTCAATGTATGCACGCAAAACATGATTCATTAGACGCATAAAAGTACTAGGTGCATTAGTTAAACCAAAAGACACAACCATCCATTCATACAAACCATACTTTGTTTTGAACGCAGTTTTTCACTCATCTCCCTCTCTCATCGTAATTTGATGATAACCACTCTTAAGATCAATCTTTCTAAACACACTAGCACCATGAAACTCATATAACATATCATCTAGTCTAGGAATATGATGCCTATACTTAATGGTAATGTTATTTATAGCCCTACAATCAACACACATATGCCAAGACCCATCTTTCTTAGGTATCAACAACACAGGTACATCACATGGTGACATCGACTCACACACAAAACCTTTATCTAGAAGTTCACTTACCTGGCGTTGTAGCTCTATAGTTTCCTCCGGGTTGCTCATATAAGCTGGAAGATTTGGCAATGCACTTTCGGGTACCAAGTCGATTTGATGTTCGATCCCCCTCAAAGGTGGTAATCCTTGAGGTAAATCTTCCGGGAATAAGTCTTCAAATTCCTGCAAAAGAGAGACAACATTGCTCGGAAGATTTCCGGCTATATCACTTGTGTTTAGGAGCACCTCCTTATAGAAAATCAACACAAGTGGAGTATGTGTATGTAAAATCTCTTGCAACTCACTTTTTTGGGACATACATATTTTTTTATCGGTCTCTTTTCTTTCAATCTTTTTTTCTTTCATTCTTTTTTCTAAGGTCATCTCACTTTTTTGATCACACTTTTTTTTCGGCCTCTTCTCTATTTTTTTTTTCAAAAGATCCTCCAATACTTGCTTTGGAGTTATAGGTAACAATACAATATGCTCCCTTTTCAAAGTAAATGAATAACGATTTTTAAAGTCATCATGTACCACTCTCCTATCAAATTGTCATGGCCTACCAAACAAAATATAACAAGCTTGCATAGGTACCACGTCACACAACACTTCATCAACATACTTTCCAATAGAAAACGGTACCACAACTTTTTTGGCTACCCTTACCTCAGAACTATCATTGAATCACTGCAATTTATAAGGTTGAAGATGCTTTATAGTAGGCAAACTCAACTTCTCAACAAGCTCATAACTCGCTACATTAGTGCAACTACCACCATCAATAATAACACTACACACTTTATTTTTCACAAAGCATCTAGTATGAAATAAATTTTCTCTATGATTTTCTTCCTCATCCTTTTGTTACACATTCAAAATTCTCCTAGTCACCAACAATTCTCCAACAACCGCATCATACCTCTCATCATCGGGATTCTCCAACGCAGGCATATCATCATAATTCTCCTCATCACTCTCCGACTCAAACTCACCACAAGCATTCAAAATCATAATTTTTTTATTAGGACATTGACTAGAAATATGACCAACACCTTGACATCTAAAGCATTTGATATCTCTAGAACGATTATTAGGAGTTTCAGATTTACCTTGCACTCCTTGCTTTGGTGTCTCTTGCTTGGTGTCAATTTTTGGCTTGGACAGTGGCTTGACATCCTATCGTTTTACAACGTTTGGACGCCAAGAATGGGAAGAACCTCAAGTCGTAGGATTTGGACCCATGCCTTTCCTTTTGAGTTGTTGCTCCACTTTCATGGAAATTTGCACCATCTCCTCAAGATCCATGCACCATCTCCTCAAGATCCATGCAACGTCATCCTTAAGAAGAAAAATGGTACAACACACCCGAACAACATCACTCAGTCCCATGCGGCAAAAGATCTCCTCTAGCGATCGGATCCATCCCTCGGCCACCAATGGATCAGTAGTACCAGCAAAGTCCTTCGAATCCAACTTCCGAAACTGCTCAAAAGTATTCATTGGTCTAGCCCTAGGAGCAGCCTCAACATGCTGCTTAAGGATACGGGCCAAACCGGCTAACACCTGACCTCCAAGATCAGCGAGTGGAGGTGGTGGAGGTGCATCAGGACCACGATGGTGAGGCATCTAAACGCATTTCAGAAAATCCAATACTCAAATTCCATGCCTTAAGAAAAAGGTTTTTATTTAAACTTAAAACATGCTAAAATAATTTAAGAAACTAATGCCACTAATATGAACAAATAGCAATAAGCAAAACATAAATCTTACAGACTTCGAGGCGAGATCCCTTGAGTTTCGGCAATCGGCAGTAGGCTCAGCCCAAACTAAGACCGTGCTCTGATACCAACTGAAATGACCCTACACTCTATACTTAATTAAATAATAAAAGAAAATACGGATTTTTAAAAAATTTTGTCATGACTTGTTTGTAAGTAGACAAGCCAACCTGTCTCAAGCAACCATACGAGCATAAAAGACAAGAAGAAGATGTAGAAGAAAAAGAGGTTTCATACTACGACAGTCATCCATAAAGAAAAATAAAGGCAACCCACACGGTTGCAATAATATCGATAACAAACTTCAAATCATAAAAATTCAAGCACAGAAAAACACATCCTGACTAATATTGGAAGTACTCATAGGCAAATCCTTTATTTCAAAACAGAGTCTTAAGCGGAACTTAAAATAAAACAGCGACGGTCATAGGGCCTTGCACCGCCAGCGCCCTCAACCTCGAGGTTCCTGCCCCTCGGTCCCTAGGAACTCCTCCTCACCTGACAAACAAACAAGCATAGTGAGTCTAATGACCTAGCAAGTATAAACAGTGTAATAACAAGGGTTTAAAATAACTGCAGTAATACTCAAAATACTATACATAATATACTTGAAACCTAAGCTGTAAAAATGCGCATGCTACAAAAGAATGAGACAACATGTAAATGATGAACACACGCCAACTCACGCTATGAAACTCTTGAACCTTCTTAACTTAACTGAAACTCATGCATGACTGAAAACTGAATAAATTAAGACGAGTCAACTGATACTTAAACTGAAACTAAGAATTTAGATCCTTGAATTGTGACCCTCTGTTTTGATCGATCAATGGCTGTAGTGCACTATGCCGGCAAGACGCCGAGATTTCTCCCGACTGACGTTGCCCCTTTATGGCAAGGACACCGAAATTTCTCCTGGTCCTACATTGCCCTTCATGGCAAGGACACCAAGATTTCTTCCGGCCCCACATTGCCCTTCTATGGGTAGGGAAAACAAGATGTCTCCTGGCCCCTCCCAAAACCTCTGATTTGGCAAGTAAGCTGAGGCATCCCCCGACCTAACATTGCCCCTCTTGTCACAATCAATTCACTTCGTTCGAAAATATTTTTCTTTTCCTTCTTTGACTCGAGTAAAAAATACTAGGTATGCATGTATGGAAAAGACTTCCTTTGTAAACCTTTACTCGGCTTGAAGACGAGACTCACACACACGAATATGCAACTTTAGGAAATGCGAATCAACACAAAATTGTGGGCATAGGGTGGGAGAGTGGCTGCCCCTAGGTGTTAAGACTCATACTTAACTTTATTGCTCACAACCAAGGCATAACCCGAGCAATCGCACCCTAAAGCCCATATCTCATTCTTACCTTAACCGGATTCGATCCCGCTTGAACTGACACTCTCCATACACTATCAACAAGCCATAGGACTAGTTTGTAACTTCATTAGACCACTCAAACAATCCTATCAAAACTCAATTCCGGACAGCCCACTTTTACTCCTAAAATTCTGCACCGACACCTTAACTTCAAAGACCCATAACTCATTGAAATCTTAACCGAAACGAGTCCATTTTATACCGACGCGACCACAACATCATAACCTAGACCTAGGACCAGCCTTAACCACGCCCAGACCACGTTCAGATCCTCCCCTGCCCTGAAATCAGACTACCCTGCCCAAGGAGATCAACACCTTACACCCATTCTACTTGGAGAAAACCATCCCAAGCCCTTTTCCTTGCCTCTAACTCCTTCCAAACCACCAAACACACCTATAGATATGTCTTAGGACTTTCCACAAACATATAGGCAGCCCACAACCACACTCCAACTCCACAATTCAAAAACATCAATTTTATGCACCAAATACCTTGAATTCTTGAGAAATCAATGCAACCAATTGTCAAACATTAAAATACACTTCACATGCCTTAAAAACAGCCCAATCACCATGTAAAATTTGAAATTTAGGCTTGCATTGCTTCTGAATTCAAGAGGGAAAACATGCATTGAAACCCATCATTTTTCTCATCACATTGCATCATTCAACTCTCAATCATGAACATGTATGAAAATTTTGAAATTTAACATAACCCTAGCTGAAAAATCCCTAAAAAACCGAAGCCTAGTCTTGCAAAAACATGAGTCATTCGAAAATTATCAAGAAACATGGAAAGATGCTTAGCTAGCTTGCTTGAATGCCCAAGAAAATGAATATACTTGCCTTCATTTAAAATTACCCAAAGAATTCAAAAACAAGAGGGGAAGTAGATGGAAACTCTTGACCAACACCTAGAACAACCTCCCTAGAGGGTCTTCCGGCGACCGCGGTGGTAGCAGGAGGCGGCGGCGCGGCTGGAGCTCAAGGAAGGGAACGGCCGAACAAAAAAAAAAAGAGAATGGGAGAGGAGAGAAGAATGGGGCGGCTACTAAGGGCTTTGGGTGGATAGGGTTTGAAATAAAATGATTTAAGTGTTTTAAAAGTTGAGTGTGTAGTGTGTACATGTGTGAGTAAGCATAGGTGTAAGTATTTAAAAGTAGGTGTGAGTGTTGCTTTAATAGTACAATTTTTACCTACTAACTTACACTAATAAAATTTCTAAGTTTAAAAACCCCAAATTAAAAATATTAAATTGGGTTTTACTAATCCGGGTTTATGAAAATTCTAACTTTTGAAAAAGTTAAAGAATAAGCTCAATATTGCAATAATAAGAAAATGATTTCTGATACCCGGAAACTTCTAAATTTTAAACTCTCATCTAAATTCATCCTACCTCCCTACTAAATTTTTGTAAAACAACAAATCTTGGAATTTACCGCCGAAATCCACCATCGCCAAGCGCCGGAACCGAAAGCCACTGTATCAAAAATTTCAGTAATAAATATCTTAAAATATTTGAGCACTAGAACTTTAAAGGAAACTTAAGCAATTAATTCCAAGCAATTAAACTCATAATTATTAAAAAAAAGGAATTTTAGGCATGGAATTTAAATTATGAAATCTTAGGTTCTTTAATTACTCCCTCCCTAATAAGAAATTTCGTCCGCGAAATTAGAACTTACCAAATAGCTTTGGATAGCGAGTCCTAAAATCTGCCTCTGTCTCCCAAGTGGCCTCTTCATCTGAATGATTCAACCACTTAACCTTGACCATTGAAATAGTCTTGTTACAGAGTCTCCTCTCCTGCCTCTCCATAATCCGGTCAGGTCTCTCTTCATAAGTCATATGAGGCGATAACTAAAGAGGATCGAGGCTGAGCACATGAGAAGGATTCGAGATGTACTTCCTCAGCATGGATACGTGAAAGACGTTGTGTACTCCAGCAAGATTAGGCGGCAAAGCCACCCTATAGGCTAATGTCCCCACTCTGTCCAGAATCTCAAAAGGTCCAACGAACCTCGAAGCTAATTTCCCCTTCTTTCCGAATCTCATCACGCCTTTCAGAGGAGCTACTCGGATAAAAACATGATCACCCACTGAGAACTCAAAATCTCTCCTTCTATGATCGGCGTAACTCTTCTGCCTGCTCTGTGCAGTCCTCATCGTATCACGGATCTTGGCTACAACTTTAGCAGTCTGCTGAACAATCTCGGTCCCAACTCCAACCTCTCACAGATCTCGGTCCATAATACCGGTGATCTACAAGGTCTCCCATAGAGTGCCTCGTAAGGCGACATACCAATGGTCGCCTGATAGCTGTTGTTATATGCAAATTCCACCAATAGTAACCTCGACTCCCAACTATCATGAAAGTCAAATAGCACAGGCTCTCAGAAGGTCCTCTAGAATCTGAATCACCCTCTCGGACTGCCCATCTATCTGGGGTGAAAGGCAGTGCTAAACGAAAGCTTCGTCCCCAAAGCTGAATAAAGACTCTTCCAAAAAGATGAAGTAAACCGCGGATCTCTATCAGACACTATGGAAACAGGGATACCATGTAGTCTAACTACCTCTCGGATATACAACTCCGCATACTGAGTCATGGAGAAATTCGTCCTCACTGGCAAAAAGTGCGCCGACTTAGTGAGACGGTCAACAATAACCCAAATAGCATTCGAACCTCTCACTGTCCTCGGCAAGCCAACAACGAAATCCATGGTAATATTTTCTCATTTCCACTCGGGAATAGGGAGTGGCTTAAGCAATCCTCCAGGTCTTTGATGTTCTGCTTTGACCTGCTGGCATGTCAGACATTCTGACACGAATCGGGCGATATCACGCTTCATGCCCGGCCACCATTACAACTGCTGAAGGTCTCGATACATCTTGGTACTGCCTGGGTGGATAGAGTACGGTGATGTATGCGCCTCTTCCATGATAGTGACTCGCAGAGAATCACCTGCGGGCACCCAAAGTCTATCTCTGAACCTCACAATCCCATCTACCACAGAGTACAAGTCACTGCCTCTCTCGTCGGCTCTCCGTCTCCACTTGCTCAACTGATCATCAACTGCTTGAGCAACTCTGATACGGTCAAACAACGAAGTTTGCACTGACAAATCTAACAACCTAGGAGCTCTACTCTTGACATAGAACTCTAGTCCGAATCTCTGAGTCTTATCCCGAAACGGTCTAGACACCGTCAAAGAGGCATAAGCAATGAAACTATCTTGTTGTATAAGAACTGCTTCAAGTCCCCACTTAGAAGTATCGGTAAATACGACAAAACCACCCTGCCCTAAAGGCAAAGCTAAAATTGGTGCTGTCGTAAGATCTTTCTTCAACACATCTGCAACGACCCTAGTTCTACTTTAAATTAAACAAAATAAAAATACGGGTTTTCAAAAATTTTTGGTATGACCTCTCTATTTATATTCAAACCCGCCAGTCACAGACAGCAAAATTAAAAATACAAACAACAACACTAAATAAACTAGACCGAGAAAAGAAAAAAAAATAACGAAACCTGAAAAAAAATATTGACACTCCAAACTATCCAAAAATTAACAATTTGATACATAAGTGCCCACAAACAATTCCAAAGAATATTATCTTTACATTTTTATTTACTAAATTAACAAGATGAAGGACTTTAAAGTGCTAAAATAAATTTTGCGGAAGACTGACATGGTCAGAAGGAGGTGTCCTGCCCGCATCACAGTCCACTCGATAGTCCTTCCCCGCAATCTCAATGATAACCTAAACCTGCACAAAGTAGATGTAGTGAGCCTAGGGGACCAACAAGAATATGAGGGAATAACGAATAATAAATATACATACACATGCCATTAAAAATAGCTTAAAAATACATTTTTCTTTTCTTAACTGAACCTCTAGAAAAGAGAGTAACTTGAAATCATCGCATGCAAGACTGAATATGAGGACTGAAAGACTGAACTGAGAACTGATAAACTGAAATGTAATCTGATAATATAAGATGTAAACTGATAAACTGAAATGTAATCTGATAATATAAGATGTAAACTGATAAACTGAACTGTGAACATATAAACTGTATCTGTAACTGTAAACTTAGATCCTTGATTGTGACCCTGTGGTTTCGATCATGATCATGGCTGCAGTGCACTATGCCGCAAGGAAGTCAGGATGTCTCCTAAACTCATCTTGCTTTGTGATTGGTAAGAGAGGCCATGATTTCTCTCAACTCCACGCTTACACGTCTATATTTGGTAAGGTAGGCCAGGACGTCTCTCAACCCCACACATGCACATCATTTGATAAGGTAGGTCAGAACGTCTCCCAACCCCACACATACACGTCATTTCTATAGTCACAATCATTTCACTTCGTTCGTAAAATATTTTCTTTCATTCTTTCTTGACTTGATTCACATATTCAACATGAAAATTATGGAAATGACTTTCTTTGAAAATATTTACTCGATTACTCGATTCACAAATAAATGATGAAAGATGGTTGACAAGGATGATGATTTAGGTGGCAAACCATAGCTAAGAATCTAGACTATACTTTTTGGCACTTAGGACGTATCCCGAGCAATCCACTTGCAAAGCTTTTAACTTATACAATTCTTAGTCCAAAACGACTTTCGCCTGAAAACATAGTTCCCATGCCCTTTATACTTAACTAGAAAGTCATCCTCGAGGTACAAGTTTTACCCAGTAATTCATGGAAATTAAGTTTCTGGGTAGCAGACTTATCACCTAAATTCTTGCCCCTTAACATTCAATAGCCTAGCACTTAACCAAGACTTGATCAAATTAATTTCCGCTTGAACCGACATTCCCTTAGCATCCTAGGCTAATCCCAAACCCGTGCCCTAAGCCAAAACTCAATTATAACACTATTTTACTCGACCAAAACCGGAAAACCCTTCAACCCTTAGTATTTTTTTTTTGTACGAAACCCATCTTCCCTCTAAGACAGACAGACCTTGATCTCTCATTTTCCAACTTTAAACTATGACCTACACCACCTCTTAAACTTTGCACGACCCTTGAGACCAACCCCTCGCTCCCAAACTAAATTCCCACCTCGATCAGCCCCTGTCCTAAGCCAATTCCCAGCTCAAAACAGCCTGCTCCAGCCCACAAAAAAAAAACCCAACTCTTACAACACCCCCTCAACTGCCTCTCGCCTCAAATATTTCCAGCCATCTCACACAACCTAGGTGCTACCATGTGAGCTACATCTCAACCATGGCAGCCACTTAATCACCAATCCAAGAAACACAAGAAATCAAACCACACGAGCCCGACAGCAATGAAGCTTTGAAACAGGGTAAATGGGGCAATAACCGAGACTCATGACCAGTACCCATTCAACACAAGAAGGCATTATATAAATCGATCGTAAGCAAGAAATGACACAACAAATGAAACCTGGAATATTCGAACGATTAGTTACAACAAAGACAGAAACTCGTTCAACCCATCAATGACCAGAAAATCGGGCAAGCATGCATAAACGCAGAAATTTCAAAAATGCAAACAAGGAAAATCAAGCACACACATAATAATCTACTTGGTGGCCAAAGGAACCCATAAATCTTGCCTTAATCAAATAAAATCAGTAAAAGGGAATGGGAGGGAAACTCGACGAGTTGGAAACTGAGCTGAGGGATGCCGAAATGTGTTCGCACAGTGAGTTCAAGGGAAAGCCATGCCGGGGAGGTCAAGCTACTGCGGCAAAACTCCGGGAATGAAGATTATGGGGGTGCCGATTGATGCCAAAGGAATGAAATCAGAGAAGGGTGTCTGCTTTCGATTAAAAGGCTTGGAGAAGGGGAAAGCTTACCGGTCGAGAGATTTGGGCTGATGAATTAATGGGCCGAGGTTGGGTAGGGAAAAATACTTTGGGCCGATCAACACAATGAAGTGGGTGATGATTATAATGCATAAAATATATGTATAGTATTTATAAGCGTTAGGCCCAAATTTCGCAAATACTGAAATTTGAAAATATAAGAGTTAAATACTTAAATTCTATTTACGGGGTTTGAAAATGCTAATTTTTAATACTTAAATATTTTGATGTCACAGTGATAAATAAAATATTTAAATAGTAAACAGTGCGATTAAAATAATTTAAACAAACTAGGCTAACGTTTCAAAGTAATTTAAATAAATACACTAGCGGAAATAAAAATATTTAAAATGATTTGGACAATTAAAAAGAATTTAAATAAATAAGCTAGACATTTAAAATAATTTAAAGTAACCGCTAAACTTATTCTATTTAAAATAAATAAATTGGACACTCGAAAATATTTAAACAAACAAGTTAAACAATTAAAATCATTTAAAAGAATAAACTAAACAATTAAAATCAATTAAATATGCAATCTTAAACCTTTAACATATTTAAAACAATTTAAATTGCACAACAAAATAATTGAGACAAATAAACTTAAACAACTAAAAACATTAATTAAATAGTTAGTAAAATAAAATCATTTGAATAAATAATAAAATATTTTATTAGCACATAATTCAAATAAAGAATTTAAATCAATTAAACTTAAAAATAATAATCCTAATATTTATTAAATTTAATGCATGAGATTTAGTAGATTGGATTTTAGGTACTACAATTTCTTCCCCCCTTAAATAAAATTTCGTCCTCGAAATTCAAGACTTACTAACTAGGTTCGAATACCTTAGACCAGATCAACACTAAATTTTCCAACTTTGCACTTACATGAGTTGGCCCAAATCAGCTTTCGCTGCGCACTCTGATGCTTATTGATATCTACATTATCAAATATCTGACTAACTCTTATTGCAATATAAAACTTACAATTCTTAACTATTCCCAAGTGATCTTATCCTCAAGGAAATTCTATCACTCCTCAAATTTACTTTCGGTCTAAATTACAAACTTAAAAACGTCATCTTACCGCAACTGATAAGTTCTACAACCTACATATTCTTAGATCTTTAAGTTATTGCGCAACTACCTCTTGCTAACTTAATATTCTTCGTCGGAATTCCAAGCAATAGAGTCCATATAACCAATAAATAACTTATGTCGATCTTACTCATAACTTAAAAACTTTCTAAAAACAAAGTTATGCTTAATGTCTAATTACTAATTAAACTAAATTCATATAATATACAACTCGAGCTCTTAAGAAATTCACAAGTTCCCAAAATACTTAGCAACTATCACTAAACTTCCCTAAATAGGATAACTAAGGGACTATAAAATTCTACCTTGACGGTCACATAAGGGCCGACAAAACAAGTTAATTTTCTTATATTCCCAAATCGTTAATATCACAGGACAAAGATACCTTCAAGATCAACTAAAGAACCATTTCAAAATTCTAAAGGTTTACGACACTTATTAGCAGTGCCACGCTTATTGATTCTGGTCTATGATCAATCCCTTATTAGCTACTATAACTCGCAACGCTTCTAAGGATGCCTAAAAATTTCCTTAAGCAACAACTCTAGTTCAGCTAACTTACAAGCGGGCAACTGACTCTCCTCAACTTAGAATTGATCGACCTATTTCTATAAATAAATCTAATCCAATCCTTGATAAGAAAATATAACCGTAAAATCCACTGTTATTATCCACTTATTGGATTAGACGGTCTCTAAGTACCAAATAATTCTGACATATCACCTGAAGACATATCTCAAATTTCTAGTTCAACTTGTTAGCAAGTTTGAAAAATCCTAAAATTCCCAAATTATTATATGGTACAAGCTGAATTCATATTTCAAGAACTTAATATACAATTGGACACCTCGAAGAGTTTTCAATTCGATGGTAAATTCTTACTCATTGTTCCTCAAATACCTTAGCATTTCACTGGTAAATAATGCTACAGCTTATCCGGAAAAACTTCATAGTTATTTATTCATCATTCTATGCCAATAGTTGGTGCATTAGTCTTACCGGTTGTCATTCACAAAATCTTAGAATGCTAATTTAATGTACCCAAAAGTGTCTAGGGACAACTCTATTTCCTATCTCGTAACTATTCACCCATTCAACTTACTTACTCTTAACGATCCTGTTTAAAATTGAAACAACTCATTCAACTAATTCACTAACTAGCAGTCTACTCGCTAGAACTAGTTATAATTAGTAGTCGACATTTCTCGGATCACAACAATAACTTAGGATTTTATCTAGTACTAATACTAAATTCCAATAGTCTAAACACTTACTAAGTGGCTACGAGTCGATTCTCTACACCAGAATAGAAATGATAATTTGAAACTATGATCCACCCAAATAATTCAACATGATGGATCAGGAAAGAAAAACAGACATACAAGTAATGTTGCTTAATATGAAATGAAATAATGCAAGCATTACAAACAAACGAGCTGAAAATAAAAATCTAGATAAGTGAAAACAACTAACTCCTAATTAAATTCTAGGGATGAATGAATAACAATGGAGGCTCAATGATTAATGAATATGAGCCAACAAGTTACAAATCTCGTGATCATTCATCCATGGATAGTGAAATCATGCTCAAACAATTGAAGAACAATCAAGGCAATCAGTGTGACTTCAGTCGAGAGAAGTCCACACAATACAATAATCAATGGAACCAACGGTCTCAAGGTAAAATCAGATGTCAGCCACACGACATAAGTAGATTACCATGAAGGGAGGCAAAGTGAATCTTACTCACCTCAATATGTGGCTCTAGAACTGAAGAAAAATTTCAAGAAGTGTGAAATATAAACAATATTTTATTAAAAAGTTTAACCAAGGTCAAAGTAGCAGAATACAACTTTGACCGATGACATACGAAACCATAAATGGACAAAGGATGCGGAAAAGATTTTGGATATTTGAAAATATTGCAATGGATATGTGCACAAAAGATGGAAAAAGAAATAATATTCGGAATAATAGTTCATGAAATCAAAAGACTCATTAGTAACCGACTCACTATTTCCAAAATCATACTTGCCCAAATAAACAAAGAAAACTCAAATTATCCATAATAATATAAACCAAGTTCGTAACCCAAGTCTTCATAAGAGTTCGATTCAAAAATTTAACTGACAAAACATACATCTATCAATTTCTAAGCAAACTATTCACCTAGTTTTATCCGACTAAATTCCATCCATAAGAGAATAAATGACAACAAGGACACAACGACTATTATCTCCTAATGCACAAGTTTGATATTTTCCAACAAACTCCTGCAATCTCATCAAAATTACTAACACTACCTAGTAACTCAAACAACATCCACATACTATCCAAAATTGGAAGGAATATTAGTGCACCAACTCCGTTTAACATGAAATCGCATGCTATAAAAATAAACAGTAAAATAGTACACTTTACACTATAAAAGAAGTTTTAAACAAAAATAAACACTGAGCTACACATTTAAATAAATTAAACATCTAGTTTTGAAAATATTTTGAAAAGAATGACATCAAAACATTTAGAGTATTAATTCAAGCATGACTAACATATAAAATTCCTTAAAAACTTACAGACTTTGAGGCGAGATTTCTCGAGTTTCTTGCAACCGGCAGTAGGCACAACCCAACAAGAACCATGCTTTGATACCAACTGCAACGACCCTAGTTCTACTTTAAATTAATTAAACAAAATAAAAATACGGGTTTTCAAAAATTTTCGGCATGACCTCTCTATTTATATTCAAACCCGTCTATCACAAACAACAAACTTAAAAATACAAACAACAACACTAAATAAACTAGACCGAGAAAAGAAAAAAAAATAACGAAACCTGAGAAAAATATTGACACTCCAAACTATCCAAAAATTAACAATTTGATACATAAGTGCCCACAAACAATTCCAAAGAATATTATATTTACATTTTTATTTACTAAATTAACAAGACGAAGGACTTTAAAGTGCTAAAATAAACTTTTGCGGAAGACTGACATGGTCAGAGGGAGGTGTCGTGCCCGCATCACAGTCTACTTGATAGTCCTGCCCCGCAATCTCAATGATAACCTAAACCTGCACCAAATAGATGTAGTGAGCCTAGGGGCCCAACAAGAATATGAAGAAATAACGAATAATAAATATACATGCAAATGTCATTAAAAATAGCTTATAGTAAAAATACATTTTTCTTTTCTTAACTGAACCTCTAGCAAAGAGAGTAATCATCGCATGCAAAACTGAATATGAGGACTGAAAAGACTGAACTGAGAACTGATAAACTGAAATGTAATCTGATAATATAAGATGTAAACTGATAAACTGAAATGTAATATGATAATATAAGATGTAAACTGATAAACTGAACTGTGAACATATAAACTGTATCTGTAACTATAAACTTAGATCCTTGATTGTGACCCTGTGGTTTCGATCATGATCATGGCTGCAGTGCACTATGCCGCAAGGAAGTCAGGATGTCTCCTAAACTCATCTTGCACTGTGATTGGTAAGGGAGGCCATGATTTCTCTCAACTCCACACTTACACGTCTATATTTGGTAAGGTAGGTCAAGACGTCTCTCAACCCCACACATACACATCCTTTGGTAAGGTAGGTCAGAACGTCTCCCAACCCCACACATACACGTCATTTCTATAGTCACAATTATTTCACTTCGTTCGTAAAATATTTTCTTCCATTCTTTCTTGACTTGATTCACAGATTCAGCATGAAAATTATGGAAATGACTTTCTTTGAAAATATTTACTCGATTACTCGATACACAAATAAATGATGAAAGATGGTTGACAAGGATGGTGATTTAGGTGGCAAACCATAGCTAAGAATCTAGACTATACTTTTTGGCACTTAGGACGTATCCCGAGCAATCCACTTGCAAAGCTTTTAACTTATACAATTCTTAGTCCAAAACGACTTCCGCCTGAAAACACAGTTCCCATGCCCTTTATACTTAACTAGAAAGTCATCCTCGAGGTACAAGTCTTACCCAGTAATTCGTGGAAAGTAAGTTTCTGGGCAGCACACTTATCACCTAAATTCTTGCCCCTTAACATTCAATATCCTAGCACTTAACCAAGACTTGATCAAATTAATTCCCGCTTGAACCGACATTCCCTTAGCATTCTAGGCTAATCCCAAACACGTGCCCTAAGACAAAACTCAATTATAACACTGTTTTACTCGACCAAAACCGGACAACCCTTCAACCCTTAGTATTTTTTTTTTGTACGAAACCCATCTTTCCTCTAAGACAGCCAGACCTTGATCTCCCATTGTCCAACCTTTAAACTAAGACCTACACCACCTCTTAAACTTTGCACGACCCTTGAGACCAACCCCTCGCTCCCAAACTAAATTCCCACCTCGATCAGCCCCTGTCCTAAGCCAATTCCCAGCTCAAAACAGCCCTGCTCCAGCCCACAAAAAAAAACCCAACTCTTACAACACCCCCTCAACAGCCCCTCACCTCAAATATTTCCAGTCATCTCACACAACCTAGGTGCTACCATGTGAGCTACATCTCAACCATGTCAGCCACTTAATCACCAATCCAAGAAACACAAGAAATCAAACCACACGAGCCCGACAGCAATGAAGCTTTGAAACATGGTAAAAGGGGCAATAACCGAGACTCATGACCAGTACCCATTCAATACAAGAAGGCATTATATAAATCGATCGTAAGAAAGAAATGACACAACAAATGAAACTTGGAATATTTGAACGACTAGTTACAACAGAGACAGAAACTCGTTCAACCCATCAATGACCAGAAAATCGGGCAAGCATGCATAAACGCAGAAATTTCAAAAATGCAAACAAGGAAAAGCAAGAACACACATAATAATCTACTTGGTGGCCAAAGGAACCCATAAATCTTGCCTTAATCAAATAAAATCAGTAAAAGGGAATGGGAGGGAAACTCGACGAGTTGGAAACCGAGCTGAGGGATGCCGGAATGTGCTCGCACATTGAGTTCAGGGGAAAGCCACACCGGGGAGGTCAAGCTACTGCGGCAAAACTCCAGGAATGAAGATTATGGGGGTGCCGATTGATGCCAAAGGAATGAAATCAGAGAAGGGTGTCTGCTTTCGATTAAAAGGCTTGGAGAAGGGGAAAGCTTACCGGTCGAGAGATTTGGGCTGATGAGTTAATTGGCCGAGGTTGGGTAGGGAAAAGTCCTTTGGGCCGATCAACACAATGAAGTGGGTGATGATTATAATGCATAAAATATATGTATTGTATTTATAAGAGTTAGGCCCAAATTTCGCAAATACTGAAATTTGAAAATATAATAGTTAAATTCTTAAATTCTATTTACGGGGTTTGAAAATGCTAATTTTTAATATTTAAATATTTTGATGTCACAGTGATAAATAAAATATTTAAATAGTAAACAGTGCGATTAAAATAATTTAAACAAACTAGGCTAACGTTTCAAAGTAATTTAAATAAATACACTAGCGGAAATAAAATCATTTAAAATATTTTGGACAATTAAAAAAAATTTAAATAAATAAGCTAGACATTTAAAATAATTTAAAGTAACCGCTAAACTTATGCTATTTAAAATAAATAAATTGGACACTCGAAAATATTTAAACAAATAAGCTAAACAATTAAAATCATTTAAAAGAATAAACTAAACAATTAAAATCAATTAAATATGCAAGCTTAAATTTTTAAAATATTTAAAACAATTTAAATTTCACAATAAAATCATTGAGACAAATAAACTTAAACAACTAAAAACATTAATTAAATAGTTAGTAAAATAAAATCATTTGAATAAATAATAAAATATTTTATTAGCACATAATTCAAATAAAGAATTTAAATCAATTAAACTTAAAAATAATAATCCTAATATTTATTAAATTTAATGCATGAGATTTAGTTGATTGAATTTTAGGTACTACAATTCAAAGCTCTCTTGACACTCCGAACTCCATACAAACTTAGCATTCTTCTTAGTCTACGCTGTCATGGGCACAACAATGGATGAAAGAACCTTGATGAACTTCCTATAATAACCGGCTAACCCAATGAAACTGCGAATCTCTGAAGAGTTTCTATGTATAGACCACTCCTTCACCTATAACTGGTGATAACCTGAACGGAGATCAATCTTTGGAAATACGGAGGCACCTTGCAATTGATCGAATAGATCCTCGATTCTAGGTAGTGGGTACTTGTTCTTCACTGTCACTCCATTCGACCCTCGGTAGTCTATGCACAATCTAAGACTTCCGTCCTTCTTTTTCACAAAGAGGACTCGTGCTCCCCATGGAGAGAAACTAGGGCGTAAGAAACCTTCATCAAGTATCTCTTGGATCTGCTCTTTCAGTTCTCTCATTTCTGTGGGTGCTAATCTGAAGGGTGCCTTAGAAATTGGCTCGGTACCGGGAACCAAGTCAATAGAGAACTCCACTTCTCTATCAGGCGGAATGCCTGTGACATCGCTAGGGAACACATTCCCCAAATTCTCTGTCAACATCCACATCTGAAATAACTTGGCGTGACGGCAATTCTGTCAGAGATAAGCTGGCTAGGGAAGACTCGCACCCATCAAGCACTAGCTGCTTAGCTTGCAAAGAGGATATGATTCGGGTCCTCCTCAAACTCTTAGCAGCCTCAGACCAAAACGGTTCCTCGCCCTCATGCCTGACTAGCACTGATCTCTGTTGAAAATCAATCACCACCGCATTCTTAATCCTCCAATCCATCCCAAGTATCAAGTCAAACTCTGGCATGAGCAACACTATCAGATCTGTACTCACCGATTGCCCTTGCAACAAGAGCTCAAGATTCTTCACTATATTCCTCGTGGACAGCTCTTCCCCTGATGGGATGGTCACTGTGAATCCACCAAACAACTCTTCCCACTCAATACCCCGCTTACGGGTAAATGCCTCCGAAATAAAAGAATGGGTAGCCCCTGAGTCTAACAAAGTTTTAGTGGCTACACCGGCTACTATTATCCTATCTGCCTTAACGGTGAATCCATCCACAAAAAAGAATGAAGTTAAATAACACAAGTTCTACTTAGACTCATTCTAAATCATCAAATCCCAAATAAGATACTATGCATGCTAAAACAGTCAAGTTCTTCAAACATGCAACATGATACAAAATATTAACCCCGAACAAGAAAACTTAAAATCACATGCGGCAGGGAATCGTTTAACTGCTCTAAACCAAAAACTTAAGATGTTACCTGTGATGAGTGTAGTGTCTGGGTCGGCCTCCTCGGCCTGCATCACGAACACTCGACCGTGCATGGGCCTCCTCAACTCCGGACAGTCTCTAGCCATGTGTCCCGGCTTCTTGCACTTAAAGCAAACTCCTGCTCCTGCTAGGCATTTCCCAGAGTGAGATCTATGGCAACTTTTGCAAGACTGTCTCTCCCCAGTCATGGGAGTAGCGGGTTTCTGGGCCTAGTAGTGCCCCTGGGGCCTTTGCTGCCCCTGAAATGGCTTCTTGCCATGATGCTGCTGCTGCGAGTTGCCCTGCTGAGTAAAGGACCTCTTACCAAGCGCTTCTGTGCTGATGTCCCTCAAGACTGCTCAAAACTCAAAGCTCGTCTGAGCGCAGTAGCATAGTCCACTGGCTCCGCCATCACTACATCACGGCGGATCATGGGTCTCAACCCAACAACAAAGTGCTGAAGCTTCTCTGCTTCATCAACGTCAATCAATGGCACAGAGTGGCAGCCTCTCTCAAACTTCCTCGCGAATTCGGCCATCGATAGATCCCCTGAGTAAGGCTCATAAACTCCTTCTTCAGTCGAGCCCCTACCTCTGCATTAAAGTATTTCTGAAAGAAAAGTCCCTTAAAGTCATCCCAAGTCAAGGTTGTCAGCTCCACTGTCTTCTCTACTCCCTCCCACCAGAGGGCAGCGTCATCCTTAAGAAGGAAAATGGTACAACACACCCGAACATCATCACTCAGTCCCATGCGGCAAAAGATCTCCTCTAGCGATCAGATCCATCCCTCGGCCACCAATGGATCAGTAGTACCAGCAAAGTCCTTTGAATCCAACTTTCGAAAGTGCTCAAAAGTATTCCTTGGTCTATCCCTAGGAGCAGCCTCAACATGCTGCTCAAGGATACGGGCCAAACCGGCTAACACCTGACCTCCAAGATCAGCGAGTGGAGGTGGTGGAGGTGCATCAGGACCATGACGGTGATGTTGGAGAACGCGGCGATCAGATCAATCAGGATTGATACCCGGTGCAGCGAAAGTTTAAAAATTTTATATGGAACGATTCCATAGTGGGTATCAAAACCTTACGATTAAATTGTGTGTGTAAAAATTAAATAACAATTATAAATTTTTACTTTCAATCTCGAATCGAGATTATGGACACCAACAGATTGCTCTGCTCTTGTTGTATATCCCTGGAACTGATGGACGAACTGTTCTTCAATCAGGTCCACGAACGGATAATTAATCCCTCTGATATATTGCACTAGAAAATCTATCAGAAGTTTCTACGAAGAGAATTAACGAATTTGATCCGTTAAACCAGACTGTAATTCAAAATTCACAGACTGGATTTTACCGAGCAGAGGGAAAAAGGGGGCGGCCACTTCAGAGAAAAATACTAGGGTTTTTCGAAAATTTTGTGACCTGTTGTCTGTAATTTCTGTACTGCAATAACTTATTTATAATGTAGGCCGCTAACAGCTTAGGGCCCATTAGTCATAAGTTCAAGCCCGACAAGCAAAGCCCGCATGTTCAGAAATTAATATAAAATTCATCATGACTCCGATTGATAAACCGATTTCACCAATGTGCACAGAAACCATTTCTGCACCTTTTAAAGTCAAGATAAATTTTTCTGAATCCGAATTCAGTGATTTCCAAAAATGCCCATCCCTATGTCATTTTAGGAAATCTTACTCCTCTACTCTTAAATAAGAAGTCCAACTTCTTTGTTCATTAAATTTAACTCTTTAAATTTAACTATCTCAACGGGGATTAAAAATCCATTACTCTGTGTGACCCTCAATGGTTCAGGGATACAGCTAGCCGTGGGCTCACAACTCCTTGTGACTCGGAACAACAATTTTCGACTTGTCCATCGAATCATGGTATGAGCGCCTAGCAACATCGCCCCATGATTCCCTAGGTATCACTGATAGTGCCTGCAAGAACCAATAGATTTTGGTTAGCGTACAGTACGGTCCCTTCATCCAAATATCCCGATTGAATCAACAACCATTGGTATATCGAGAGTCGTTCGAGATTCGATAACTATGCAATACATCTTGAAGATCAAATAGTGACATCGCATGTGCTACTAAGAAACCATTTCTTAAACCACATCATATACTCTGGCCAGAGATTCGTCACACTAATATCTCCTCAGATCGCATAGGATATCCACACTCGCAAGTATGTGGTGAATCCTTGACAACAAAGCATCGACTCCTATATGTGTTGTAACTGTACCCAATCCCGACACCTATTGACCCCAATAGAGTCGGTAAACGAGTCAAAGCACAATACTAGCATATAGAGTCTCAATGATATTTCAAGTAATAAGGACTAATGGTGTACAACCAAAACCGCGGACTATATCCACTCGATAAGTGATAACCACTTGGAAAGTCCGGATAGGGTAGTTCGATCATTCATCGTATGAATATCCATTTGCATGCTTCGAACATCTCTATGTTCCTTATCAATGAAACGTGGTACTCTGCATCGCAAATGCTAGTCTCAAACTCGAGCGATCCTTATCCTTATTATCGGACGGCTCAATCGACTAGGAACAGTTTAGAATATACAGTGACTATAAGATGTGTTTCATGATAGACATCTCCATGTTCTACCATATCTTACATACACTATAGTTTATTCAAGGTCTTTATCAAAACAACAATAGTATATCACAATATAACAATATGAAGAAAGATAAAGTCATTGCCATTAATAAAAGTGTAAATTATATTTAAACAAAAGATTGTTTATACAAAGAGTCATCAAAGCCCTTAGCCACAAGTTGGCTCACCGGGCACCCACTCTTTCAATCTCCCACTTGCCCTATAGCCAACTAGTCATACTACGTAGACCCATTGCTTCGCGATGTTTGTCAAATAATGGTCCTGGCAAGGGCTTAGTAAGTGGATCAGCGATATTGTCTGCAGAGGCCACTCTTTCGACAGTGATGTCTCCTCTTTCCACAATCTCCCGGATGATGTGGTATTTCCTCAGTACGTGTTTGGATCTTTGATGAGACCTTGGTTCCTTTGCCTGAGCAACGGCACCCGTGTTGTCACAGTACACCGGGACTGGACCAACAACTTCAGGAATTACGCCCAACTCTTGGACGAAATTCCTCATCCAAACGGCCTCTTTAGCAGCAGCTGATGCTGCAATGTATTCTGCCTTAGTGGTGGAATCCGCTGTGGTGTCCTGCTTGGAACTCTTCCAAGAGACAGCACCGCCATTGAGCATGAACACAAATCCAGAGGTTGACTTCGAGTCATCCACGTCACTTTGGAAGCTAGAGTCGGTATAGCCTTCCAATTTTAGTTCTCTTCCTCCATATACCATGAACATATTTTTAGTCCTTCGTAAGTACTTAAGAATGTCCTTCACGACTTTCCAATGCATTTGACCGGGATTAGCTTGATATCTGCTCGCGACACTCAGAGCAAATGCTACATCCGGTCTGGTAGATATCATCCCATACATGATACTACCTATGGCTGACGCATATGGTACATGTGTCATTTTCTCTATCTCTTCATCAGTCTTGGGACACATAGACTTGGATAGAGAAACTCCATGACACATGGGTAGATGTCCTCTCTTGGACCCATCCATTGAAAACCGTTTCAATATGGTGTCGATGTAGGTTGATTGAGTGAGTCCTATCATTCTCTTAGATCTATCTCTATAGATCTGTATCCCTAGAATATAGGATGCCTCACCCAAATCCTTCATCGAGAATCTACCTGATAACCATATCTTTGTTGACTGCAACATCCCTATGTCATTCCCAATGAGTAGGATGTCATCAACATAAAGTACTAAGAATGTCACAGCATCCTTAACTACTTTCTTGTACACGCATGGTTCCTCCGGGTTCTTGATAAAACCAAAATCCTTTATTGTTTCATCAAATTTCTGGTTCCAACTTCTTGATGCTTGTTTTAGACCATAAATTGATCTCTGAAGCTTGCATACCTTATGCTCGCTTCCCATGGATGTGTACCCCTCAGGCTGCTTCATATAGATTTCTTCCTTAATGTCTCCATTAAGAAAAGCAGTCTTCACATCCATTTGCCATATCTCATAGTCATACCAAGCAGCTATGGCAATAAGGATTCTTATGGACTTGAACATTGCAACTGGTGAAAAGGTTTCATCATAGTCAACTCCTTGTCTTTGAGTATAACCTTTCGCCACCAATCGCGCCTTGTAGGTCAATACCTTACCATCAGGCCCAAGCTTTCTCTTGTAGATCCATTTACACCCTATTGGAACAATTCCATCGGGAGGATCTACTAAAGACCAAACTTGGTTTGTATGCATCGAATCTATTTCCGACTGCATAGCTTCAAGCCATAAATTTGAATCCGCATCAGAAATTTCTTCTTTGAAGTTTCTTGGATCACATCCAACATCGGGTTCATCTTGATCCCCTTCAAGAAGAAGACCATATCGAATAGGAGGTCTAGAAGTCCTCTCGGATCTTCTAGGTACAGGCGTGTCTATCAATGGTTCCTGAGGTGTAGGATCATTATTTTGTATTTCGGGTTCTTCTCGAATTTCTTCGAGTTCCATCATCTCGCCTTTCTTATCCAATAAGAACTCCTTCTCCAAGAATCCTTGAAACAAACACCTTTGTTTCAGCACGATAATAGAAATAATATCCGATTGAATTCTTCGGATACCCTACAAAATAACATAAGGTGGATCGACTATCCAACTTATCTCCTACTGTCTGCTTCACGTAAGCAGGACATCCCCAAATCCTCAAGTACGAATACTTAGGAGCTTTGCCATTCCATAACTCGTATGGTGTTTTGTCCACTGCTTTAGTGTGGACGTTGTTCAACAACAATACCGCCGTTTCAAGCGCATAGCCCCAAAACGAAGGTGGAAGCTCAGTGAAGCTCATCATAGATCGAACCATGTCCAACAAAGTTCGATTACGACGCTCCGATACACCATTCAGCTGAGGTGTCATAGGAGGAGTCCACTGAGAGAGAATCCCATTCTCTTTTAGATAGTCCAAAAACTCGGTACTTAAGTATTCTCCACCTCGATCCGATCGAAGTGCTTTAATACTTTTACCTAGCTTGTTTTCTACTTCAGCCTTGAATTCTTTGAACTTTTCAAATGCTTCAGACTTATATTTCATTAAATATAAATACCCATACCTCGAATAATCATCAGTAAAGGTAATGAAGTAGGTGTGGCCATATTGAGTACCAACTCTAAATGGACCACAAACATCTGTATGGATCAAATCCAACAGATTTTAACTACGCTCAGGTTTCCCCTTAAAAGGAGATTTAGTCATTTTTTCTTTTAGGCAGGATTCACAAGTAGGTAGAGAGTTAATATCAGACATATCAAACATGCCCTCTCCCACTAGCTTGTTCATCCTACTTGAAGAAATATGACCTAGCCTAGCGTGCCAAATGTTTTCCGGGTTTTGGCTATCGATTTTCCTTTTGTTTGTTGTTGCCGGTTTATCAACATAATTTATTGGAACGTCTTTTAGTTTTAAGTTGTATAGATCGTTTTCAAGTTGTCCATTTCCAATCAAACATTCATTCTTGTAAATATTGCAAATCTCATTCACAAAATTGCAAGAATAACCATCTCTATCAAGCATAGAAACAGAAATAATATTTTTAATCAAATCCGGAACAAATAAAACATCTCTTAAAAGTAACTTAAAACCGTTCTGCAAAAATAAATAAACATCTCCCACAGCTTTAGCTTCAACTCTGGAACCATTTCCGAGCCTCAGCTGGGTCTCACCCATTCTAAGCCTGCGACTTCTTGTCATCACTTGCAAATCATTGCAAATGTGAGATCCACATCCGGTATCCAATACCCAAGAAGTAGTATTAAGTGAAACATTTATTTCAATATAGAACATACCCTTCGCAGTTTGCAACTGCTCTAGATATTCCTTGCAGTTACGCTTCCAATGACCGGGCTTCTTGCAGTAATGGCAAACATCCTTGGACTTTTCCATGTTTGAAGCCTTTGTCTTGTACTTCTTCTCGGGTTCGATTTTCTTGGGTGGGGCAGAACGTTTCTTACCCTTTGTACTTGGCCCCTTCTTAGCAGAAGAAGTGGAGCCCACCAAGAAAGCCGGTTTATCCTTCTTTAATGTGGATTCATATGTCACAAGCATATTGACCATCTCTTCAAGGGAGGCCTCTATCTTGTTCATATTGAAATTCACCACAAATCCGTCAAACGAAGAAGGAAGAGATAGAAGTAGTAAGTCCACGTTGAGTTCATGCTCCAACACCAAATCAAGGGTTACCAACTTCTGTATGAGCCAAATCACTCGTACCCCATGATCACGGACCAAAGTCCCTTCACGCATGCGACACGTCATTAGCTCCTTTACAGTAGCGAACCTTTCAGCCCTCGATTGAGCCCCAAAAAGTTCCTTGAGTTGTACGTGAATGTCAGCAGCATTCACGGTGTCCTCAAATCGCCTCTGGAGTTCATCAGACATCGAGGCTTGCATATAGCATTTGGCCTTGATATCATGGTCCCACCATGTATCAAGTTTGGCTAACTCTTCCGGACTTATGTCAGCTGGTGCTTCCTTCGGAGGAGATTTTTCTAACACGTAGAGCATCTTCTCCGAAGTCAAGATAATCTTCAACTTACGGAACCATTCCGTATAGTTTGCGCTAGTCAATTTATTTTGTTCGAGGATCGAGAAAAGTGGATTACGCGAATTCATCTTAATGAAATACTGAAAAGAAACAGACAAATATCAGTGATTGTTTAAGCAATTTACTAAGACATAAAATAGGCGAAATTTATTTTATGAATCTCACTCCCACTATTTTAACGATTTCACTACCCTCTAGTGAAAACGGGAAACTGTTTTCCTTAGTGAGAACATGAAGTCCAATTGACAAACTATGGTCCCGAATAATATCAGCCAACCATAATTTTCAAAAGGTAGAGCCCAATTGCTTCCAAAGCAACCTCCACGTTTTTACCTCATGTCCAATAAGGGCCCAATAATATAACGCCGTTTATTGTGACATGTCAAGATGACCCATCAATATTAAGTTGTGATGGACGGTCGCCATGTGGATCCCCCAATAATATGAGCCGATCCCATGGGAGTTCCACCCAACTTACAACATGTGTCGATCCAATGTACAGCTTTCCGACGAACGGGCCCCCCCAATAATATGAGCCGGACCGTATCCGTGGATAGCATCTCATACATTGATCGTTGATGGAAGGTAGGAACATTTAAACAAATTTAAATTTCCTTTATTTATCTTGATATCAATTTTAAATCATATTTAAAATGAGGGATTTTATTTTTGAAAATTTGTCTCATCGTTTTTAAAATTTTGTATGCTTGTCGGATTCACACAATTTTGTCTAAAACATGCATACAACTATAATATCACATATTATATAGGATGATCGATTCCATTTCTAATCGACCCGTGGTTGCCAATCACGAGTCTTAGTCCAATCCTAGGTAATATGCAGTATGCAATGCAATCCTATTACATTGAGCTTCCAATTTACATTTCTTCTGTCTTTATTGTCTGCTGGGCCCACCACCGTCTTCAAATCTTCATCTCCCACTAAATCTAATGTATTTACAATAAATAACAATGACAAGTAGGGGATACATTTTTAAGGGGTGGGAACGGGCCATAAACCAAGCCCACTTTTATTACATATGACAATTCATATTGGGCCATAAACCAGGCCCATTAATAAATCCAACAACAATAAAAACAAATGTAAATTCCTAACATACACCTACAAAATTGGTCATGGCAATCGATCATCCTTATCCAATAACATTTAATTCAAAATTAATTTATTGGATAACATGCAATGACAATTTAAATTTAAAAGGATAAAATCATATTCCATATATAAAATCTTATTTTACATACAAAATCATATTTTATCTTTTTTATCAAATAAAATCATATTTTATCTATAAAATCCAATTTTATACATAAAATCATATTTTACTCAATATATCCATAAGATCATATCTTATCATCAATTGTACCAAAAATAATTAATTTCAAAATTCAATTTAACGGATAAAATATTTAAATTTTCCAAAAATTCAAATTTATCCAAAAATCAATTTTAAAATTTTCGGACTCGACAATTCGATCCGACGCCTCGTGGACCAATCAAAAACAATTTTCGATCGGACCAAAAATAGAATTTTAACATATTAAAATTTAATTTAAAAATTAAAAAATTAATTTTTCCGCGGGCCGCCCGGGACATTCCCGGGCTGCCCGCGCCCCCTAGGGCTCGGGCCGGGCAGCCCGGCTGCCCCTAGGGCAGCGACGATCGCTGCCCCGGGCAGCGATCCAATCGCTGCCCGGGTTTTTGCCCGAAATTTTTTTTTTTATTTTAAATATTTATTTTGTTTCAAAAACCGAGGCCTAAAAAATTTTTGTACAATCGATTAATTTAATCGCTTGATCTGAGCAACCTGGCTCTGATACCACTGTTGGAGAACGCGGCGATCAGATCAATCAGGATTGATACCCGGTGCAGCGGAAGTTTAAAAATTTTATATGGAACGATTCCATAGTGGGTATCAAAACCTTACGATTAAATTGTGTGTGTAAAAATTAAATAACAATAATAAATTTTTACCTCCAATCTCGAATCGAGATTATGGACACCAACAGATTGCTCTGCTCTTGTTGTATATCCCTGGAACTGATGGACGAACTGTTCTTCAATCAGGTCCACGAACAGATAATTAATCCCTCTGATAGATTGCACTAGAAAATCTATCAGAAGTTTCTACGAAGAGAATTAACGAATTTGATCCGTTAAACCAGACTGTAATTCAAAATTCACAGACTGGATTTTACCGAGCAGAGGGGAAAAGGGGGCGGCCACTTCAGAGAAAAATACTAGGGTTTTTCGAAAATTTTGTGACCTGTTGTCTGTAATTTCTGTACTGCAATAACTTATTTATAATGTAGGCCGCTAACAGCTTAGGGCCCATTAGTCATAAGTTCAAGCCCGACAAGCAAAGACCGCATGTTCAGAAATTAATATAAAATTCATCATGACTCCGATTGATAAACCGATTTCACCAATGTGCACAGAAACCATTTCTGCACCTTTTAAAGTCAAGATAAATTTTTCTGAATCCGAATTCAGTGATTTCCAAAAATGCCCATCCCTATGTCATTTTAGGAAATCTTACTCCTCTACTCTTAAATAAGAAGTCCAACTTCTTTGTTCATTAAATTTAACTCTTTAAATTTAACTATCTCAACGGGGATTAAAAATCCATTACTCTGTGTGACCCTCAATGGTTCAGGGATACAGCTAGCCGTGGGCTCACAACTCCTTGTGACTCGGAACAACAATTTCCGACTTGTATGAGCGCCTAGAAACATCGCCCCATGATTCCCTAGGTATCACTGATAGTGCCTGCAAGAACCAATAGATTTTGGTTAGCGTACAGTACGGTCCCTTCATCCAAATATCCCGATCGAATCAACAACCATTGGTATATCGAGAGTCGTTCGAGATTCGATAACTATGCAATACATCTTGAAGATCAAATAGTGACATCGCATGTTCTACTAAGAAACCATATCTTAAACCACATCATGTACTCTGGCCAGAGATTCGTCACACTAATATCTCCTCAGATCGCATAGGATATCCACACTCGCAAGTATGTGGTGAATCCTTGACAACAAAGCATCGACTCCTATATGTGTTGTAACTGTACCCAATCCCGACACCTGTTGACCCCAATAGAGTCAGTAAACGAGTCAAAGCACAGTACTAGCATATAGAGTCTCAATGATGTTTCAAGTAATAAGGACTAATGGTGTACAACCAAAACCGCGGACTATATCCCTCGATAAGTGATAACCACTTGGAAAGTCCGGATAGGGTAGTTCGATCATTCATCGTATGAATATCCATTTGCATGCTTCGAACATCTCTATGTTCCTTACCAATGAAACGTGGTACTCTGCATCGCAAATGCTAGTCTCAAACTCGAGCGATCCTTATCCTTATTATCGGGCGGCTCAATCGACTAGGAACAGTTTAGAATATATAGTGACTATAAGATGTGTTTCATGATAGACATCTCCATGTTCTACCACATCTTACATACACTATAGTATATTCAAGGTCTTTATCAAAACAACAATAGTATATCACAATATAACAATATGAAGAAAGATAAAGTCATTTCCATTAATAAAAGTGTAAATTATATTTAAACAAAAGATTGTTTATACAAAGAGTCATCAAAGCCCTTAGCCACAAGTTGGCTCACCGGGCACCCACTCTTTCAAGTGAGGCATCTAAACGCATTTCAGAAAATCCAATACTCAAATTCCATGCCTTAAGAAATTTTTTTTTATTTAAACTTAAAACATGCTCAAATAATTTAAGAAACTAATGCCACTAATTTGAACAAATAGAAATAAGCAAAACATAAATCTTACAGACTTCGAGGCGAGATCCCTTGAGTTTCAGCAACCGGAAGTAGGCTCAACCCAAACCAAGATCGTGCTCTGATACCAACTGAAACGACCCTACACTCTATACTTAATTAAATAATAAAAGAAAATATGGATTTTTAAAAAATTTTGCCATGACTTTTTTGTAAGTAGACAAGCCAACCTGGCTCAAGCAACCATACGAGCATAAAAGACAAGAAGAAGACGTAGAAAAAAAAAAAGGTTTCATACTACGACAGTCATCCATAAAAAAAAAAAATAAAGGCAACCCACACAGTTGCAATAATATCGATAACAAACTTCAAATCATAAAAATTCAAGCACAGGGAAACACATCCTGGCTAATACTGAAAGTACTCAAAGACAAATCCTTTAATTTAAAACAAAATCTTAAGCGGAACTTAAAATAAAACAGCGACGGTCATAGGGCCTTGCACCGCCAGCGTCCTCAACCTCGAAGATCCTGCCCTTCGGTCCCTAGGAAGTCCTCCTCACCTAACAAACAAACAAGTATAGTGAGTCTAATGACACAACTAGTATAAACAGTGCAATAACAAGAGTTTAAAATAACCGCAGTAATACTCAAAACACTATACATAATATACTTGAAACATAAGCTGTAAAAATGCGCATGCTACAAAAGAATGAGACAACATGTAAATGATGAACACACGCCAACTCACGCTATGAAACTCTTGAACCTTCTTAACTTAACTGAAACTCATGCATGACTGAAAATTGAATAAATTAAGACGAGTCAACTGATACTTAAACTGAAACTGAGAATTTAGATCATTGAATTGTGACCCTCTGTTTTGATCGATCAATGGCTGCAGTGCACTATGCCGGCAAGACGCCGAGATTTCTTCCGACTGACGTTGCCCCTTTATGTCAAGGACACCAAAATTTCTCCCGGCCTCACATTGCCCTTCATGGCAAGGACACCGAGATTTCTCCCGGCCCCACATTGCCCTTCTATGGGTAGGGGAAAACAAGATGTCTCCTGGTCCCTCCCAAAACCTCTGATTTGGCAAGTAAGCTGAGACATCCCCCGACCTAACATTGCCTCTCTTGTCACAATCAATTCACTTCCTTCGAAAATATTTTTCTTTTCCTTCTTTGACTCGACTCAAAAATACTAAGTATGCATGTATGGAAAAAACTTCCTTTGTAAACCTTTACTCGGCTTGAAGACGAGACTCACGCACACGAATATGCAACTTTAGGAAATGAGAATCAACACAAAATTGTGGGCATAGGGTGGGAGAGTGGCTGCCCCTAGGTGTTAAGACTCATACTTAACTCTATTGCTCACAACCAAGGCATAACCCGAGCAATCGCACCCTAAATCCCATATCTCATTCTTACCTTAACCGGATTCGACCCCGCTCGAACCGACATTCTCCATACACTACCAACAAGCCATAGGACCAGTTTGTAACTCATTTGACCACTCAAACAATCCTATCAAAACTCAATTCCGGACAGCCCACTTTTACTCCTAAAATTCTGCATCGACACCTTAACTTCAAAGACCCATAACTCATTGAATCTTAACCAAAACGAGCCCATTTTATACCGACGCGACCAAAACATCATAACCTAGACCTAGGACCAGCCCTAACTACGCCCAGACCACGTTCAGATCCTCCCCTGCCCCGAAATCAGACTGCCCTGCCCAAGGAGATCAACACCTTACACCCATTCTACTTGGAGGAAACCACCCCAAGCCCTTTCCCTTGCCTCTAACTCCTTCCAAACCACCAAACACACCTATAGACATGTCTTAGGACTTTCAACAAAGACATAGGCAGCCCACAACCACACTCCAACTCCACAATTCAAAAACATCAATTTTATGCATCAAAATACCTTGAATTCTTGAGAAATCAATGCAACCAATTGTCAAACATTAAAATACACTTCACATGCCTTAAAAACAGCCCAATCACCATGTAAAATTCGAAATTTAGGCTTGCATTTCTTCTAAAATTTTCAAGAGTGAGAACATGCATTGAAACCCATCATTTTTCTCATAACATTGCATCATTCTCAATCATGAACATGTATGAAAATTTTGAAATTTAACATAACCCTAGCTGAAAAATCCCTAAAAACCCGAAGCCTAGTCTTGCAAAAACTTGAGCCATTCGAAAATTATCAAGAAACATGGAAAGATGCTTAGCTAGCTTGCTTGAATGCCCAAGAAAATGAATATACTTGCCTTCACTTAAAATTACCCAAAGAATTCAAAAACAAGAGGGGAAGGAGCTGGAAACTCTTGAACAACACCTAGAACAACCTCCCTAGAGGGTCTTCCGGCTACCGCGGCGGTGGCAGGAGGCGGCGGTGCGGCTGGAGCTCAAGGAAGGGAACGGCCGAACAAAAAAAAAAGAGAATGGGAGAGGAGAGAAGAATGGGGCGGCTACTAAGGGCTTTGGGTGGCTAGGGTTTGAAATAAAATGATTTAATTTTTTTAAAAGTTGAGTGTGTAGTGTGTAGTGTGTAGTGTGTACATGTGTGAGTAAGAATAGGTGTAAGTATTTAAAATTAGGTGTGAGTGTTGCTTTAATAGTACAACTTTTACCTACTAACTTACACTAATAAAATTCCTAAGTTTAAAAACCCCAAATTAAAAATATTAAATTGGGTTTTACTAATCCGAGTTTATGAAAATTCTAACTTTTGAAAAAGTTAAAGAATAAGCTCAATATTGCAATAATAAGAAAATGATTTTTGATACCCGGAAACTTCTAACTTTTGAACTCTCATCTAAGTTCATCCTACCTCCCTACTAAATTTTTGTAAAAAAACAAATCTTGGAATTTACCGCCGAAATCCACCATCGCCAAGCGCCGGAACCGGAAGCCACTGTCTCAAAAATTTGAGTAATAAATATCTTAAAATATTTGAGCATTAGAACTTTAAAGAAAACTTAAGCAATTAATTCCAAGCAATTAAAATCATAATTATTTTAAAAAAGGAATTTTAGGCATGAAATTTAAATTATGAAATCTTAGGTGCTACATACTAAATACATAATAAATGAATTAAATGAGATTAAAAATAATTGAATTGTGTGTTAAAAATATGTATTAATAAATATCGGGTGATAGACGATATTAAAATACATATTTTATTTTTATAGCACACATGAATTGAAATAACTCAAATTGGGTCAATTTTTAACCCCGAATAAATAAAAGAGTACACACATTTAAACATGTGTACATAGATTATATTGTTATACGGTATATACATATTTATCAAGTCTCTCTCTTATAGTCATCATATCAATTCACCGTCATTGCCATCACTATCTTTTTCTCTCTCCCGTAACTTTTTCTCTCTCCACCACCACCACCATTTTGACGCCGTATCTTTGCCACCGGTCGCCGAAACTCAAAACCAAATATACGGTTGGAATCCTCGTGACGAGAGCTAGATATTGATACCCATATTGCAATGTTTCATTGCGTCACCTGAAACTCGAATTTCTGGAGCCGCCACTTCGCCGCCGTAAGTTGCAGGAAATGTGAAATTGATTGATGAGTTTTGTTCTTTATGTCGTAAGCTTTGTTTTGATATAAATATTGTACAAAAAACCCGCAACTCCGACAACCACCGTTTTCCAGTTGCTGCCACCATCGCGCCTCCGCCTGTTGCCAACGCCGACCGTCGTTCAGATTATGGTTGATTTTGTTTAGTTGTTGGGGCTTGTTTCGAAGCTTTGAGATATAATTTTGAACCAAGGGTTTCGACATCAACGAGATAACGACGGACGAAGGTATGGTCCGGGAATCCTATTAAGAAATAAGAGTATCTGCTAGCTTAGTTAATACTTCTAGATCATTATTAGTGATACATTAAATGTTTGATTGTAAGCTTGGAATCAAGATCCTGAAGTATACTTGAACTATTACGTAGAAGGTACGTAAATATTGACTGAAATAGCCAGCGAGTATGCATGTTTATATCTTGCATTTTACGTGGCATGATTATATGGCATGAGATATGTTTTACTATTTTTATATTCATATGTCATACACACATACACGTTGAGCCTATTTCCTTTGACATAGCCATGATAGTAGCGCGCGATTATGGCACTCATTTGGTGCCTGTTCTGAGCATGATTTGATGGATGACCCGATACCCATTCATCATGTTTGCATGCATAATATTTATATGTTTACTCATGTTTACATACTGAGCGTTAATCGCTCACGTCTTTGGTATTATCTTGGATACCTCATTCGACGGGAGAGGTTCCAGGTTGGACAGAGAAGGAGGTTTTAGGAAAGACCAGAGAGAAGGAGATACCAGAGGGTATATTATACAACAGGATTTGATATAGCTGTATAATAATACATTTCAGTTTTATTGTCTATATTTTGATATGGTTGTCTCACTAATGATTTGGGTTTTAGTACTGGTTGTATTTTGTCGATTTATTTATATTATGGGACATTTTTCCACAAGTTTTACTCTGTTAATTAAGTATTTTTAATTAAGCTAATTGCATGTTTAAGACTGCTAGTTAGTAGATGATTCAAAGCAGGGTCACTACAAGATTGATCTGATAAAGCAGTAGTGTGGTAAAAGCTCGAAGATTTGATCTGATACCAAATCCACTAAACAAAACAAGCAGTAGTGTGATAAAAGCTCGAAGATTTGATCTGACATCAAATCCACTAAACAAAACAACAACTCACTGCAAATGTAACGCCCAGAAAATCCACAGATCGACCTGACCGCGTGCATGATATAAAATGTGATGTTTATGTTTATTTGAGTTTTTTTTAAGTTTAATATTATGTGTTAGAATTAAATTATTTTTATTTCTAACGATTAACGTATTTTTGAGATATTTAAGTTTTAGAGGACAACGGTTGGAGGCTTTCAGGTGAAAAGGTACCCAGACACGATAAAAAGTAAAAGATAGCATTTAGTAATTTTGGGGTTCAATTAGTCATGATTTATTTCAATTCATTTAATTATAGACCGGACTTAGGTTTATAAAAATTAAACTAGTAGAATAACTTTTATGGTTTTTGGACGGGATAGTGTATTTTACCGGCTTACTAAATACTGGGACTAGATTAGTTAGCATTATTTATTAGTTTAATTAGCTTTAGATATTAATTTAAGTAGTATGAAATATTAATAAGTTAGAGTAAAGTTGGTGGAGTAGGTGAACTCTTGACCAGAGGTCAGGAGTTCTATTCTTCCTACCAACACCTTCTTGGACTAGCCTGTCATACAAGGCTTGACTAGTGTGGTTTACCTGGTTAACGTAGTTTGCAGGCTATTGCGTTAATTTGGGGATTTAACCAGTGCAAACCAAAGGTAGCGGCTGCGGGTTCCCACGTCACAAGGCTATTGCGTTAGTCCGGGGGTTTACCCAGTGTGCACCGAAGGTAGCGGCTGCGGGTTTCCACGTCACAAAAAAAGTTAGAGTAGGAATTATTAAAACGTGTTCTTAAAAAAGTAGCGGCTGCGGGTTCCCACGTCACAAGGCTATTGCGTTAGTCCGGGGGTTTACCCAGTGCGCACCAAAGGTAGCGGCTGCGGGTTCCCACGTCACAAAAAAAGTTAGAGTAGGAATTATTAAAACGTGTTCTTAAAAAAGAGAGGGGAAGAAATCGTTCAGTAGTGAAAAAAAGGCAGAAACGTGAGAATAGAAAAGAAAGGGAGAGGGGGGCCGATCAGTAGAGGAGAGAAAGGGAGAAGCTAGGCGGCTAGGGTTTTCTTGGAGGCTTTTCGATCCAGTCCCGGGCTATCTCCTACCTGAATCGCTTCCGCATCATCCGTTCTTCGGTGTAAGGCAAGTTTTAATCTGTTCTTTGGCTCGTCGATAAAGTCCTATATTTTTCAAGAGGTTTTTAATGTGTTTTTGATGAAATATATATGTATTCTTGATAGATATTCATATATATGAAAGATTTGATGGTTGTGTGTAACACCCAGTATTTTTAGTACGTAAATTCGCATGCATAATTAGGGATTTTATTTATTTAAAATTTTAGATTACGGGTTAAATAATTATGTGAAATTATTTGTGCATGTTTTAAGTTATTTTTAAGCATTTAACCCATAATTAGTGATTTTCATGATTTATGGGAATTTAATTATTTTATCGCATAGACAGGACCGTGGACGGACGAGATGACAACTTTCTACCCAAATTATTTTATGAGTCTTTTAGGAGCCCAAAAATATTATTTTAAGTTTTATTTCCTCAAAATTATCAGTATTTAATTTTATATAATTTTAGGAGTCCATTTTTATCCAAATTTAGCCAAAATATTGACTTTTAATTATCTTTAAAAATTTCCTAATTTAATATTTCGGGATTTGTGATATTTTATTTAAGTTATAAATATTTTACAAACTTAGGAACCTTTTTAATTATGCTATTATCTCCTAGATTATTTATTTTTCCAAAATTATTATCCTAAACTACCCAAACCATCGCCCAAATCCCCTAACACACGCTCATTCCATCTCCTTCTCACCCTAAGCACCCATAGCCGCCTCCATCACCTTCCCAATCGGCCAAAAAGCTTAAGGCACCATAGACGTTTTTTTAAAGCTTCCAAGTTGGTTGTCATCGCCCCGTCGTCCCGGAATCGTCATCTACGTCTTTTTCTTTCCATTCAACGGTGCAAGGCATGTCTTCTTTCTCTTATTTTCGTGTCATATCAGTAAAATATGTGTGTGTTGTGTATGCATCAAGATCTTCAAGAATTTTTCAGAAAAAGGCTCGGGTGGTTGAGCATCTCACGTTTTTCTCACCTTGATTGACATACACTCATGTTTTTCTTAGCCATGGATCGTACAACTGCTGGTCAAGGTCCCTAGGATGTCTAAGGTGAGTCTAGGCTCGAGTGGCTCGGATGGTTCAAGCCAAAAGAGCCCAGATTTGGAGCTGGTTCGATCGGCCTCCATGGGGCGCAGGTTTAGGGTTCTGAGAAGGGGGTTCGGAGATGGTGGTCTAGGTTGCATGGGGCTGGGGCCATGGTCTGGTTTGGACCGCCCAAACGTGGGCTACGTCTGGGCGGCGGAGCTCCGGCCAGGGGCGGCCGGAGCAGGGCAGCAGCGGCCGAGCAGAACAGGGAAAGGAGCCGACGGGTTGTAGGGTTTTGGGATGGTCCGGGTCGGGTCAGTAAGTCATGGGTCAAGTCTAGCGGGTCCGGGTTAAGTGAGTCGGGCTCGGGTATTTTTTATTTTTAAGTTTTAAGTTTAATTAAGTGTTAAATGAGCCTAATTAAATCCAAAAATTTAATTGGGCTCCATTTAATTAATTGGGTTGAATTTAATTATTATTGGGCTTAAATAAATTTAATTAAGTTAGTCCAATAATTTTTATGGGCCTGGGGGCCCATGGAAGTTATTGGGCCAGTCTTTGGGCTTTTGGGCTCATTGGGTCAGATTAAGTTGTTATTGGGCCAAGTGTGTGTTAATGGGCTTGAATAAATTAATTGGGCTTAGAAATGTATTTCTGGGCTTAAGTTTGTTAATGGGTCAGTCTCAGTGTTAATGGGCCAGAATTTAAGAAAATGGGCTTGAGTGTTAGGGCCAGCAGTTCAGTACAAACCATGAGAAATTGCATGTGTCCTAAATATATATTTAATTATTTTATGCATGAATGTTATTTTAGTATTTATATGTTAGTATAAAAATTAAATTAAATATATATGAAAGACACACATTTTATTTAAGTACATGCATTCATGAAATAATTTTATGGCATGATTTAATGTTTAAGGTTGAGCTAGAAAATAATTTTTATGTTGGAAGTTGAAGTAGTGTGACAATTTAAGGGGGACAAGTCCCCACATGTTAAGGGCAGTTTACTGTCAATTTAAGGGTAGTTTACTACCAGTAAGAGGTGATTAGTCACCGCCGCGTACGTTGGTTTTAAGAGACTGATCAGTCGAACCTTTTAAGTTTAAGGTTACACTACGGATATGACCATGCGATGTTAGAAAAATGATATGCTCAACAATGTTATGTATGTATTATATGATTATATTTAAGTTCAAGTTTAAGTAAAATTTTAAGTCATAATTCATGATTTTTTTAAGCATGCTCATTCATGTATTCGTTATGTATTAGTATTCCAGTGATTTAAATTATTTTAAACCCTCGTTATGTTAGCATGTTGGGCCTCTAGGCTCACTACACTTATATGGTGCAGGTGAGTGCATAGAGGAAGATGTAGTTCCTACCGGTGGTGAGGACGTATGAGCGGACATGCAGTGCCGCTGATTGCTGACAGTGCACCTGAGAAGATGAGACAGTTTATTGAGGGGCTCAGGGCAGAAATCAAGCATGACGTTCGCATGGCGGACGTCCCCACTTATGAGGCTGCAGTCAGTAGAGTCTTGCGTTCTGAGGAGGGTAGGAGAGAGATCCAGAGGGAGCAGCAGAGTAAGAGGCAGTTTCAGTCTGGGTATCAGTGACCATCTTCGCATCCTCCTGCGAAGAAGCAGTTTACTGGGCCGTCTAAGGGCCCGAATCAGCAAAAGCCACAGCAGCAGAGACAGCAGCCTAGGGGCGGGGCCCCTAATGTTGGAGGATATCCTACTTGCCCGAAGTGCCAGAAGATGCATCCAGGACCATGTCTTCTAGGAGCGGGCGTCTGTTTTCATTGTAAAGAGCCAGGGCACCAGATGGCCAATTGCCCGAGGAAGAAAAACACTACAGGGAGAGTGTTCGTGATGCAGGCTGAGGAGGCAGACCCAGATACCTCCTTGATCACCGGGAGAATTCTAGTTGGAGGCAACTCCACGTTTGCGTTGCTAGATTCAGGGGCTACGCATTCGTTTATCTTCCTAGAGTTTATCAGACGGATAGGCATCACACCTGAGATTTCCGACAGTGGTTATGATGTCACTATGCCATCAGGACAGATTATTTCTACCTCTAGTGTCATTCGAGAGCTGGAGTTGGAGCTACAGGGGCACTCCATTCGCGCAGATGTAGTGGTTTTGCCGTTGAGCGGATTTGATTTGATATTGGGTATGGATTGGTTGACAGTCAATGGAGCTTCGATTGATTTTCGTCGGAGGACAGTGTCAGTGAAACCGCCGGGAGGCGACCCGTTTACTTTTCATGCATCTCAGAGCAGTGATATTCCTCAGGTGATATATCTTATTCAGGCGAGGAAGCTGTTGAAACGGGGTTGCCGAGGTTTCCTAGCGAGTATTGTCACGGCCTCAGAACCAGCTAGTAGATCATTATCAGAGATAGAGGTGGTTCGTGATTTTCCGGACGTTTTTCCGGAGGATGCTGCAGGGATTCTGTTGGAAAATGTGTTCAGATCAATTAAGAATTGATACCCGGTGCAGCGGAAGTTTAAAATTTTATTTTATTATATGGAACGATTCCATATATGGGTATCAAAACTTTTACGATTAAATTTGTTCAAGTAAAAATAAAACACAGTTAAATTTTTACCTCGTCAAGCAAAGGCTTGATCGTGGACTCCAACAGAATTTAATCTGCTCTTCTTGTAAATCCCGGGAACCGATGACAGTCACGATCTAACTCCGGAATTAGGTCCACGAATGAAAAACAAAAACCCTCTGATTGACTGCACTAGAAATCAATCAGAAGTTTTACGTAGAGAATAAACAGATATGATCTGTTAATTCGATTTGTAATTTTTCACAAAAATCACAAGTCGGATTTTCTCCAAAAGGGACAGAGGAATTTTCGAAAATCCTCTTGAAAATTATATGTAGTGTTCGAAATTTCTAGACTGAATTCTCTTATGAATTTCGAACACTGCTTACATATTTATAAATAATTTCTAGTTATAATTGTATCAGGACTCTAACTCCTTAAGGCCCACAATCCATAACTTAAGCCCAACAAGCCAAGCCTGTTGTTATAGAAATTATTATAAAATTCATTGTGACTCCGATTGATAAACTGATTTCACCAATGTGCACAGAAACCATTTCTGCATCTTTTAAAGTCAAGATAATTTTTCTGAATCCGAATTCAGTGATTTCAAAAAATGCCCATCCCTATGTCATTTTAGGAAATCCCACTCCTTTTAGTTAAGAAGTCCAACTTCTCTTTCATTAAATTTAACTCTTTAAATTTAACTATCTCTACGGGGTTTTAGTAATCCATTACTTGTGTAACCCTCAATAGTTCAGGAATACAGCTAGCCGTGGGCTCACAACTCCTTGTGACTCGGAACAACAATTTCCGACTTACTCATCGAATCATGGTAAGAGCGCCTAGCAACATCGCCCCATGATTCCCTAGGTATTACTGATAGTGCCTGCAAGAACCAGTAGATTTTGGTTAGCGTACAGTACGGTTCCTTCAACCAAATATCCCGATCGAATCAACAACTATTGGTGCATCGAGAGTCGTTCGAGATTAGATAACTATGCATAACATCTTGGAGATCTATTAGTGACATCGCATGTGTTACTTGGAACACCAAGTAACCTAAAACACATCATGTACTCTGGCCAGAGATTCGTCACACTAATATCTCCTCAGATCGCATAGGATATCCACACTCGCAAGTATGTGGTGAATCCTTGACAACAAAGCATCGACTCCTATATATGTCGTAACTGTACCCAATCCCGACACCTGATGACCCCAATAGAGTCGATAAACGAGTCAAAGTACAGTAATAGCATATAGAGTCTCAATGATGTTTCAAGTAATAAGGACTAATGGTGTACAACCAAAACCGCGGACTTTATCCACTCGATAAGTGATAACCACTTGGAAAGTCCGAATAGGGTAGTTCGATCATTTATCATATAAATATCCATTTGCATGCTTTGAACATCTCTATGTTTCATACCAATGAAACGTGATACTCGGCATCGCAAATGCTAGTCTCAATCTTGAGCGATCCTTTTCCTTATTTGCGGACGGCTCAATTGACTAGGAACTGTTTAGAATATACAGTGACTATAAGATGTGTTTCATAATAGTGATCTCTCTTTATTCACTATCTCATCTTACTTACACTATAGTATATTCAAGGTCTTTATCAAAACAGCAATAGTATATCACAATATAACAATATGAAAAAAGATAAAGAAAATGCCATTAATGAATATAAATTATATTAAACAAAGATTGTTTATACATAGAGTCATAAAAGCCCTTTAGCCACAAGTTGGCTAACCGGGCACCCACTCTTTCAGATTCCATCAGTGAGAGAGGTGGAGTTCAGTATCGACTTATTGCCAGGCACGGTGCCTATCTCAAAGGCACCATACAGACTTGCTCCTACCGAGATGAAAGAGTTGAAGGAGCAGATTCAGGAGTTATTAGAGAAAGGCTTTGTTCGTCCTAGGTTTTCTCCATGGGGAGCTCCAGTGTTATTTGTGAAGAAGAAGGATAGCAGTATGAGACTGTGCTTCGATTATCGAGAGCTCAACAGAGTCACGGTAAAGAATAAGTACCCACTGCCGAGGATAGAGGACTTATTTGATCAGTTGCAAGGAGCTTCAGTGTTCTCCAAGATCGATCTGCGATCTGGTTTTCATCAGCTGCGAGTTAGAGATGCAGACGTGTCCAAGACTGCTTTTCGGATACGTTATGGGCATTACGAGTTCTTAGTGATGCCATTTGGGATGACCAATGCTCCAGCGGTTTTCATGGATCTCATGAACCGGGTATTTCAGTTGTATCTTGATCAGTTCATCATAGTCTTCATTGATGATATCTTGATCTACTCTAGGAGCGTTGAGGAGCATAGGCAGCATCTACAGACAGCCTTGCAAACTTTGAGGGAGCATCGTTTGTTTGCCAAGTTCAGCAAGTGCGAGTTTTGGCTTGAGAAGGTGGCATTTCTTGGCCGCATTACTTCGAGAGATGGGATCGCAGTGGATCAGTCGAAGGTTGAGGCAGTGCAGAAATGGGGTATTCCGAGGAATGCTTCGGAGATTCGCAGTTTCTTGGGTTTGGCAGGATATTATAGGAAGTTCATCAATGGTTTTTCCTCTATTGCAGTACCCTTGACTTCCTTAACCAAGAAGAATGCGAAGTTTATTTGGAGTCCAGACTGTCAGAGGAGCTTCGATCAGCTGAAGGAAGCACTCACTACCGCACCGGTTTTGGCGATGGCAGTACCACACGAGGAGTTAGTGGTGTACATCGACGCGTCTAAGCTAGGTTTAGGCGCAGTACTTATGCAGTGTGGTAAGGTTATTGCTTATGCGTCAAGGCAGTAGAAGATTCACGAGCAGAACTACCCGACACATGATTTGGAGTTAGCAGCAGTGGTTTTCGCTTTGAAAATCTGGAGGCACTATCTGTATGGCGAGAAGTGCAAGATTTTCACGGATCATAAGAGCCTCAAGTACTTCTTCACTCAGAAGGAGTTAAACATGAGGCAACGGAGATGGTTGGAGTTAGTGAAGGATTATGACTGCGACATTAGCTACCATCCAGGTAAGGCTAATGTAGTGGCAGATGCTTTGAGTCAGAAGTCGACAGTGGTATCGTGTTTGACAGTGCAGTTACCACTGCAGAGCGAGATTCAGAGTTTTGATTTGGAGTTTTACTCGAGTGGTCATGTACCAAGCTTGTCAGTGTTGACGGTGCAGCCAGTTCTACGCGATCGGATCAGGGATGGACAGCCTACAGATGAGGAGTTACAGCGGTTGGTGCAGAGGGATGAGGCTAAGGGCAATCTTCTTTTTACTGTCAGTGATGGCATTATTCAGTACAGTGGTCGTTTGTGTGTCCCGAACATTGATCAGCTGAGGACTGAGAACCTGACAGAGGCTCACACATCTCCGTATTCCATTCATCTAGGAAGTACAAAGATATATAAGGATTTGCAGACTTTGTATTGGTGGCCCGACATGAAGAGTGATATCGCACGATTCGTATCAGAGTGCTTGACTTGTCAGCAGGTCAAGGCAGAGCATCAGCCTCCAGCAGGGCTGCTTAATCCTCTACCCATTCCGGTATGGAAGTAGGAGAACATCATGATGGATTTCGTAGTTGGCCTTCCGAGGAGTAACAGAGGGTGCACAACTATTTGGGTGATCGTGGATAGACTCACCAAGTCAGCTCATTTCTTGCCGGTGAGGACTATTTACTCGTTGACACAGTATGCAGAGCTTTACATCAAGGGGATTGTTAGACTGCATGGCATACCAGTGTCGATAGTATCAGACAGAGATCCGAGATTTACGTCTGCGTTTTGGAAGAGTTTGCACACAGCATTGGGGACTAGACTTTTGTTCAGTACAGCGTTCCATCCCCAGACAGATGGTCAGTCTGAAAGAGTGATCCAGGTTCTCGAGGATCTACTGAGAGCTTGTGTCATCGACTTTCAGGGCTCGTGGGAGACTAGACTGTCATTAGTGGAGTTTACCTAGCGGGTCAGGGTCCGGGTCCGGGTCGGGTCAGTAAGTCATGGGTCAAGTCTAGCGGGTCCGGGTCCGGGTTAAGTGAGTCGGACTCAGGTATTTTTTATTTTTAAGTTTTAAGTTTAATTAAGTGTTAAATGGGCCTAATTAAATCCAAAAATTTAATTGGGCTCCATTTAATTAATTGGGTTGAATTTAATTATTATTGGACTTAAATAAATTTAATTAAGTTAGTCCAATAATTTTTATGGGTCTGGGGGCCATGGAAGTTATTGGGCCAGTCTTTGGGCTTTTGGGCCCATTGGGCCAGATTAAGTTGTTATTGGGCCAAGTGTGTGTTAATGGGCTTGAATAAATTAATTGGGCTTAGAAATGTATTTCTGGGCTTAAGTTTGTTAATGGGCCAGTCTCAGTGTTAATGGGCCAGAATTTAAGAAAATGGGCTTGAGTGTTAGGGCCAGCAGTTCAGTACAAACCATGGAAATTGCATGTGTCCTAAATATATATTTAATTATTTTATGCATGAATGTTATTTTAGTATTTATATGTTAGTATAAAAATTAAATTAAATATATATGAAGGACACACATTTTATTTAAGTACATGCATTCATGAAATAATTTTATGGCATGATTTAATGTTTAAGGTTGAGCTAGAAAATAATTTTTATGTTGGAATTTGAAGTAGTGTGACAATTTAAGGGGGACAAGTCCCCACATGTTAAGGGCAGTTTACTGTCAAATTAAGGGTAGTTTACTACCAGTAAGAGGTGATTCGTCACCGCCGCGTACGTTGGTTTTAAGAGACTGATCAGTCGAACCTTTTAAGTTTAAGGTTACACTACGGATATGACCATGCGATGTTAGAAAAATGATATGCTCAACAATGTTATGTATGTATTATATGATTATATTTAAGTTCAAGTTTAAGTAAGATTTTAAGTCATAATTCATGATTTTTTTAAGCATGCTCATTCATGTATTCGTTATGTATTAGTATTCCAGTGATTTAAATTATTTTAAACCCTCGTTATGTTAGCATGTTGGGCCTCTAGGCTCACTACACTTATATGATGCAGGTGAGTGCGTAGAGGAAGATGTAGTTCCTACCGGTGGTGAGGACGTATGAGCGGACATGCAGTGATCCCCCGTGACCGTCGGCTGAGTCTTTATGAACATTTTAAGAATTTTTAAACTCTGTTTCTTATTTATTTCTTTTATGTCTTTCCAGTGGTGAATTTTAGTACTATTTTTATTAAATAATTTTTATTGCATGCAAACTTTTAAGGGGATTGTTTGACAGTATTTTATTTAAGTTTGACTCGATTATTTAAGTAAAAATGTTGTATTTTATTTATGTTATTTTTTAAATCTGTTTATTTTGTGCATATATGTATGGGCATGTATGTACATCTATTTTACTTAGTATTATTTAAAAAAAAAAAATTCCGCATATATTATTTTAGATTGTTTGGGTCGTTTCAGTGTGCATGAGTTTGTATGTGCTGTGTGTGTTTAGTGTGTACTTGTGTGAGCCGTGTATATCATACATGATGTGTGTGTGTTTCGTATGTGTGTGTGTTGTCGTGTGTGTGTGTATAGGCGTGAGTTTGGGGGTGGGGTTGGGTGTGTGCGAAAGTTTGGGAGTTGGTTGTGTTTTTGTTTGTGTGTGTGCGTGCATGGTGTGTATGTGTATTTGTATGTGTGTGTGTGTTTTTGGAGTTGATGTTGAGGTAAAGAGGAAAGAAAAAGGTATTTTATGGCTTGATACGACAGAGGTTTTGAAGTAGACGAAGTGTGGATGTAGGCTCTCAGGTCATGATTCCCCTTCCGAGAGGAAGATGGAGTGTGGATATTGGCATTTGAGTCTTGATGCCCCTTCAACATGGATATCCTTGTATAAGCTTGATCAAGCGACCATTTATAAAGCAGGGAAAAGTTTCTGAGCCACAGGTCGGAAGAAAATATTTTATTTTGTGAAATAAGTTGAGGTGTAAAGTTGAAAGTTGAGGTGTCTTCTTTGCGATGTGTTTGGTGTGAAGTATGAATGTTTAAAAGGAAGTGTCGAGGATTGTGTGCTTGTGTGTGCATGCTTGATTTTAAAAAGTTTTATGAAGTCGAAGTTGATGTTTAAAGTGCAATTTAAAGTTATAAAGTTATATATTTTGTTACTTCTGGATATTTTTTGTTGAGCCATTAGGATCACTAAAATTTATCGATGCAGGTGATGAGGAGTGAGGCGGTGTTGTCTGACGAGATGTGGTGGGCATGTGGTGGCGCAAATCATGACCATGCAGTTTTCGCAAATGTTTTTAAGAACAGTTTATGCATTTCTTTTTGGTTGTTAAGGATTGAATAATATATTTATTATTATGTGACAGCTTCCTTTTCATGAATGTCAGATTATTTTTAGGTATGCCAGGGGATATTTTTATTAGAATTTGCAGTATTTGATTATTTGGTTGAGTAAAATTACTGGATTTCTGCCAGTTATTTTCTAAACGTGGTTTTATTAATTCATGTTATTCCCTACCTCGTTTATTATTATTTAATATATATTATTTTTAAAAAAATAGTCAGTAATTTATTAAATTATTTTGAGTTAAGAAAAATAAAGAAGACGTTATAGCAAACACCGGTCCTGCTCTCAAACCTGTCTCGATACTCCAACCTCGTCCAACCTGAGACCTAAACAGTTGAATAAGATGTCCAAGAATAACAACAAGGATGTGAGCGAATAACACTCAGAACGTAAAGTATGATTACACTAACTAGTAAGATGCATGCAAATGACTGGGTACTGGTCAACTAATCAAGTCCTGCTCAGTCTAGGCGCCAATGAGTGTGAAGTACCATCTGGGGTCAACTCCACTGGATAAACTCCCACACTCGTCATGATCACCATGGATTCAGTCCCAGGCATCACTGTGGCTCCCAAAATCCGACCATATAACAAGGATGTAGAGTTGAGAGATGCTACTTAAAAGGCTATCTCGAAGGAGATATAATTCAACATGAATGTGCACATGCAACATAATATGATAAAGAAGTAATACATGGATTGTGACACATAAAATGAAACATATAATCATGCACACTCACTGAAAATCTCAGTCAGTACTTACCACTAGTAGAAAAATCGCTTAAGACTTCGGTTAATAACCGAAGTCGTAGGCACTTAATTACCGAAGTAGTGTCACGTGAAGTAATAGGGTACCTTTTTACTTCGCTGAATCGCCGAAGTCTTATACCTTAAATTCTCGAAGTCTTTGGTCATTTTTTGGAAGCAGAATTGGACAGGTGCCGAAGTAAAAACATATATTTTACTTCGCTCATTTCATAAGTTACGAAGTAAAACATATGCTTATACTTACGTCAATTAAAAAAATTGCCGAAGTAAAATGTATTCTTTTACTTCGATTTTTAATGAAATTTTCGAAGCAAAAGATATGCTTATACTTCGGCAATTTTACTAATTGACGAAGTAAAAGACATTCTAAAAAACAAAAAAAAATTTAAAAATAATATAAAATTTTCAATATTATAAATAAACCAAAATTTAAAATTTCAAAAATAAAATTTAATATATAATTTTTTAGTATTACAAATCACTCGAAATTAAATTCTAATGCAATGCACACTACAAAAAATACAAATTTTTTTTTTTAGAAACTAGGGACTAGAGGCGTGAACAAATAATAGAATTGTACAAGTAAATGGATGCAAATCATATTCTAAACTTAACACGCAAAACTCAAACACATTCAGGTCGGCCCTGTACTTCGCCCACCCACTCGTAAAGCCAGCCATCACCTCCAAAAGCAATCCATAATGCAAAGCCCATATTCAGTTCCTGAAAAAATAATTAATAACAATGACAGACTTTAATCAAAAATTATTTTTTCTTCATTTCATCCTTCCACTTGATCTAATCACTATGATAGGTACTGACAAGATTCATAAGACATTTAATCCCATAAAACACAAACTAGTTTTCATACAAGTGCACTTTCATCCAATTACATGTGATGAAATCATACGGCATATTAAAAAAACACACAAAAAATACAATTCAAATCAAACTACAAGCTTCAACAGAATCTTAGCGATGAATCTTGCATTTTTTTAAATCATAACAAAAAATTTTCATTTTTTCATTTGATCACACCTAACTCCTTAAGAACCTGCAAAGATCTAATCACTCAACTAACACTAGGATGAAAAATAGACACTAAATTAAAGATAGCTTAAATCACATTAGACAGTATTTTCAAATCACACCCAAAAATAAAAAAAATGGCATACTTTAAAATTGCATCTCCGAGTGTTTCCAACCTTTCCAAGGAGAAACGTTCTTTACATCCTACTATGGTGAGAGCTTCCAAAATCTGATCATGAATGAAATTATTAGATCAAGTCATTAAATACCAAAGGAATTACAATTAAAGTTAATTGTTAACAGCTATAAAGGCACATATCACCGATCTTGGAATATTTAAATCTCAGTATGATGTGCTAGAGATTTGGTTCTCATCTAAGAAACCATCCGATTATTCATTATTCATGGAGTATACTAAAAACTGTTGGATCTAAAACAAAGCTAAACACTTGAAAACATAAAGTTGATGCATATTTTTTCTTTGAAGCGATACATATCTTTTACCATTGCATAAAATATAAGCAAAAATAAAATTCCTCCAAATTGTCATGTGATCCACTGGCGTGTCGACATATTAGACATTAGCTGAATATAGATACTACAAAAATATATATTATCACACCTTAACAACAGATAGATATGAATCTGCCATCCCAACATACTTCCCCACCATTGCAATTTGAACCTGCAGAATCAGACATTCATCAGCCAATGTACAAAAATAAATCAGTCAAAAGCAGGTATCAAATGTTTGTTACTAACAGAGTTTGTTAGGTAATTGTCAAAATTCTCAGCTCGTTTAGTCCATTTTTGTAAATTGGGAAACTTGGAAACACTGAAAATTTACATGTATATAGTCAGGAAAACAATGCGGTTAAGGAAATAAATTTCGATATTCTACAGATCATTCATATATGAAAGAATGATACGATACAATACAAGGAACCCCAAAAACATGTGTTCATAGAAATTATGTACGTCTATGATATACCAAAAGTACAAAGAAAGTATGAATAGAAGATTTAAAAAAATCAAATAAGAACTGACCTTAGTAAGTCCAGATGTTTGAGGATAGCTTCATCTGCATTTTGGTTCTAGTAAAAAAGTAAAAATCAATGTTAAAGGATGAACACCTCAAACAGCCAAGACTAGTGTAGTCTATTACCATATTTCTTGTAGTGTACCTTGTAGATGAGATCTCCTTGAAAACCACCAGTCACCATTAGATTGTCCTTAACAGTCATGGTGCTTATCTGAACCCTTGTCACAGGTTGATCATCAAGATGTTTCTGCAGACAGGCTAATACATTCAACACTCCTAATACAGGCTAATACATTCAACACTCATTAAATTCCTGTCATATACTACAAAATAGCTTGAACAAGGGAACTCACCAGGGATATCACGATAGGTTTAGCGGCAATTAGGACCTCTTTACCTCTCCTAAGAAAAGAAGACCAGTGCATCACAGAATAGTTTTGATAAGATACACATCATGTTTTGAGGTTGCGCAAAAAAGATTCCTCAACTGAAATGCATGACCATTCAGTTAAAAGGCTTGTAAACTTTATCATAACCACATAACATACAGAGAACTGAGTAAAGTCCAGTCAAGATAGTGCGACAAGGAAACAAAGAAATTAAGAGTGTGGTCAGAAATGAAATGGACAAACACAACGTTCCAGTTCTGAAAAGTCTGAACAATGACACATTCACAATATAGTTTAGCGAGATAATCATGATGGATGTAACCTGTTAAAGGACTCATGTTAACAGTGAATCAAAGACACCAAACCATTTCCTAACGCAATAACTTTTCTATTGACTCTATACATGTACGTTTAAATTTTAGAAGATTAGGAAATGTTGGAATGCAAGACTAAAAACTAAAAAGAAAACCTATAGGCCAATGTTGAGTAAGAAGCTCAAAACTCAAGCTATTTCATCTTCAAATCACTTCACCCTGTAAAACCATGTTTGCTGCTTTCATTTAATAATGTTGCTACTAGTGGCACTTTAAATAATAAAAAAATACATTTTTTAATCAATTGTAGTAATTCGATTGAATAGTTTCACTCAATAAAAAAAATGTAACTATAGTAAACAAATATTATTGTTGCAAGAGGAATAGGAAAAAAATATTCAATTGATAATGTGAATCTGCACATCTTCCAGAAAATAAACAAAATATAGCCCAATAACTTCATGCAAGAAGCTTACTGAAAGTTCCCAATTAAAGGTCCTTATTCCCAGCAACTCTTCCTATCCTTGCTTGCCATCTTCCATGCTGATGATGTCTGTTAAAGTACACAATCTTAATTTAATTTAATTTGTGAAAAATGTAATGACAGATACATGTATATCAATATGCTGGAAACTATATATTAATTCACGATCCATGTTGCTCATTCCCCATATAACAGGCATACATGAGATATATTAATACAAATAGGTTGATGTACCTTGTAACTCCCCGATAAATGGACGCGCCGCGAGAGAAACCGCTACTTTTCCTGGATTAAAAATATTGCAATTGTCAAATGATCAGCTCAAATAGATATAGACAAGTACTGTACCATTATGATTTTCACATTGATTCTTATTATTTATGTTATCAAAGCTTCAGATTACCTTCTTAATGATGCTACGTATTCCTGCCTAGTCATGTGCTTCATTTCCTCCACTTATTTCTCATAGTTGCTAATCTGAATCAATGTTTTGGAGGTAATCAGAAATTACAAGTTTTTAAAATTACAAATATTTGAATATTGGAACATATTTAGTCCAAACACATGAAATATTTAATGGGTACTCAAAGCACTGACAGGAAAATTTGTAGTGGTAGTGGTTCCCCAGTATTTCAAAGCTGCTAAATCATAAGCTCGAGCAACCTTTTCTTCCTTATCATAACCTCCTACATATATACACAGAAAATTATACGAAGTTCAGATCAAACAAAAACTTAAAGAAAATGGAAGATTTATATGAGACACAGTTATCAGTTTGAGCAACAATATCTCTTGAATGGCGGCAAATAATAGAGTTTACAGAATTAACATGCATGACTTACCCAAGTAAACTGCAGTAAGATTGAATCATCCACCAACAAGTTCATAGAAAGGAGACCAAAAAAAAAAAATCATGAGCGCAGTGTATTTCTTTATTTCTCACAGTTCAAGAAGGTTATGATATTTCAAAAATAATGTTATTGTGAGGGAATTTTTTGAATGCATGTTACGGGAAATCTAGTGTATTAGATTTAAGCCTACTCGAATTTTCAAGACTATTATGTTAGAAGTTTTAGGAATTTTGTCACAATCAAGACCTGTTTGCTACTTGAAGCAGACAAGGATTACTGGAAATCCATAGCGTACGAAGGAATTCCCCGAGGAAGGATATAAAGGAACAGGAAAAGAAGCCTTGAATTAAAAAAAAACTAGAGATTTAAGTTTATTTTAAAACAGAGCTAGAATGCGACAATACCTTTTCACCTTGAGATTCTATGGCAGATGCTTGGGAGAAAGAAGAGAAGACAAGCTCGACCCGATAAACCTCAACTAAAAATTCTTCGATGCGATTTCCAAATGGCGAAGCTCGACCCGATTAACGTAAATACCAGCAGAAACTCAAAATCGATTTAAGAAAAGGCGATGGAAAATGACTGATAAATAAGCTCGACCCGATTAATGCTTAGAGTCGATTACAACGAAGGGGGAAACATAAAATCGAAAGTGCCATAATCAATTCAAGAAAAGGAGGGAAGCTTAGAATCGATTACAGGGAGATAGAAGATGATGTATGCGTCGATGAGTTTATCGATTAGGGCATCGATCTGTGATTTTACATCGATTACAGGCAGAGCGGCGACGCTTTTGCACTTCGTTGAACTTGGTCATCTCCAAATCGGTAATGGAAAGAATGGGAAAATAGAGATTCTTACATAGATTCCTAGAGCAGGCGGAAGTGATGGAAGCAGGCGGACATCGATCTGTTGGGGAGAGAATGGGGAAGCCTTAAATGGATTTCACTTGAGATCGAGAGAAATTAAGGGCGAGACGAAGCAGGGTGGAAAATAAAAATAGAGAATTGTAAACGGATAACCTATTACTTCATCAAATAGAAATTAAAAATTTTATTTTTATCTTTTTACTTCATCAAATTTAATTTGGTGAAGTAAAAAGTCACTTAAAAATTTAAGTGAAGCCCGTTTTTTTAATTGATGAAGTCTAATGTACATTTTACTTCGTTGATTTTAAAACCGCAGTAAAAAACTATGTATTACTTCGGCAATAATGATCGCCGAAGTAAAAAATAGCGAAGTAATATGCAGAAATTCTACTAGTGTACATACCTTTTTAAGGTAGTCCTAGCAATACAAGTCTAAGGTCCAAGCCTACAAGTCAATAATTACCATGTCTCTAAAACTGATCTAAAATCCTTAATTAAGCTAATAGATACACCAAATTCTAAAAGGAATCTCGAACTATAATTGCGTCCGTTGTCAGCCCTTTAATGTCGAAGGCTCCACCTCTTGGTCACGGCTCCACTGCTATCTCGAAAGAGTCTTGCTACTACCCGGGCCTCGATTATAAAGTTAGAAACGCCACTAGCATACCACTATCGGGAGATAAATGCTGTGAATTGGAAATTGAAACTAAAATCTGCATGACCTATTTACAGGCGGAGTTCGGACGTATCGATACCCAATTCGAACAGTCTGAACTCGCATGCTTGCCACGTCTTCGAACTACCTGATCGAAAGCTCCGAACTACTCTTCGGATGTTCAGATCTCGTGCATTGACGTGTCTTGTGTGTCTTGACACCTAAGGTAAAGCCTGAGTTCGGACCTTCCAAAACCCATTTTGGATCTTTTGAACTCCCACGTGTCGGTGAACAGTTGATATGAAACCCCAGATTTGTTTAAAGACTACAATATAATGAAATCTTGATTTTCTTGATTTCTTGATAATCTTAATTATCTTGAAGGTGGTTGTACCAAGATAAATTAATATCAAGAATATTGGATTTTGAATTTTGCATTTCAGATAAAATATATGCAAGATAAGTATATTGGACGTATCAAGTTATCTGCGATCTAGAAGGAATCAAATCTTGGAGATAGAATCATATTCAAACTTTGAAACATAGGTATCCCAGTTGATCTTGATAACTTTTGCATGCCTATAATCAGACCCTCAAACCATGAGAAAAATCACACCATAATTTCTCTCAAATTTTGAGTAATGCAAGAGAGAAGAGTAGGTGAAACGCTGCAGAGAGTTTCTTCAAGTTTGAAAACACAACAATTCATCCAGAAATTATTACTCACCATACAGAAATTAGAATCCAATCTTTATCGTTCAGAATTTAGCATAAGATGTTATTAATATTTAGTCTAAATTTCAGCCCGATCCAACGGTTAGAACTCCACACACGATTTTTGCTCGAATTTTGCACAGATTCTACTCGAGAAAGAAGCATCTTCTGTTTGTCGTCCAGAAAAGGATTCAAGCGACTTCTAAACCAAGATCTCTACCGTTCACAATTTAGAAAACTTTCTTATAATGTCCTGAACGAATTTCATATCGATCCAACAGTTCGATATGTCTCTGACCTTTCTGCAAGTTGACTGAATTTTAGGATGATAGGTGTTGCACCAATTCAAGTATACAATCACGCATGTAGAGAATCAGTAAGTGGGCTTTATGTTTTAAAATAATATAAATGTCTTAAAATTCGTTCGTTCATAATATTTTAAAATCTTGTTAAGTACTTTCTACTCTTGATACGACATGAATTCTATTTTGTTTCAAATGTTTTTTACCATACTGTTATGATTTGAATTAAGAGTGAAAAGGAAATTTTCGAACCATGATAAGTTAAGGCCCTGAAGCGGTGGGTAATAATACCATTTTATGACCTCACTCCATAGAGGTATTACATATAAGGGACTGATCAGTTAGCTACGAATAAAAAGATGAATTTCAGTGTCATGTCAAGTCACGTTACGCATGTCAAGTCATGTTACGTTATGATAAGTCAAGTCATGTTATGATAAATTATGCCATGCCATGATAAGATATGCTATGTTATGAATATGTCTATGAATTATGTAACGTTTTAAAGTCAAGTTTGAATTCTTTCAAGAATATATGTATGTATTTTTAATGTTAGTATGATCGATCAACCTCAACTTACTAAGTGACGAGAATATTACTCACCCCATACTTTCCTCCCAGATGATCCAACCCCTTGTCTATAAATAGGGGCCAAGATCCTCATAATTAGTGTGTGTTTGGATGTGTTTGAATGTCCATCAGTTTATATTCTTAGGATTTTAGCCTTATATTCGATGGTCGGATGATAGTGAGGTGCTACGGGGCTTGTAGCGGAGCTGTGCCAGGGTCAAAAATTTTGACATCAGCGGGTTGACGACGGACTTAGGTAAAGTCTGATATCCCTAGTAGCATTAGGGAGAGTATTCATAAAACGAACCAAACTCGAAGGAATTTGTTTTAAGAATATTACATATATGCCCATACATATATGCATCTATAATTAAAATAGATTTTCATAAAATTTAATGCATAATAAAAATCAATTGCATCTTAAAATTTTAAAAACTCGAACAGGTTAAAATCCATGCAAACGACTATAATCTCAAAAGTATGCAAACTAATGAGAAATAGTAAACATGTGCGGAAAATAGCTCAATACATAAAATATCTCATCACAAACTAAATCAACTGAAACATGAGCTGACGAAGGTCACGGGTGTGCTAGCTCGCCACGGATGCACAGAGGTCTTCACCACTAGTCGGGACCATAACCTCCTGAATAACATAAAACTCACCTGCACACCATTTAGATCTAGTGAGCCTAAAGGCCCAGCATGCTCTACCTTTAATAACGAGTACTACTAAATAAAACCATATGCAAGCACATAACGTATGTAAAAATAACCCGAGGATTGTAATGCATGCATGATCGTAAAATCGAATGCATAAACTGCATCGTAATCTAAATCATAACATAATACGTAACATAATACATAACATATAAGCATTGGCATGTCATAAACATAAAAATCATTTCATGTGGGTCATATCAGTGAAGTGTGACCATAAACATAAGCGATTGATCAATCTATAAACCAACGTACACGGCGGCGAGGTTCACCCAACTTTAACACGGGGATTCCCTACACCTCTTATGTCACTTCACCCAACCTTAACACGGGGATCCGTAGGCTCCTGAACATAATTGCCACAATTCACATCCACTTCCCAAAAATATTTTCTTTACATGCCCTTAATATTAACATAAAATATGCATGAATCATGAACTTAAAAATATCACCTTCCTTAAAATTATGCCCATAAATATATATTTAATTTATTTTCATAATAAAAATCATGCTTATATCAAAATATTCATATACATATATTAAATATATATTTACAGACTATTTTGTTTGTCACTGGCTAGTTCGAGTTGCTGGCCCCCCTTAACTAAAGTCCTTAAACTTAGATTCGTCTAATAACACTTAGACTGACCCATTAATACTTAAATTGGCCCGATAATATTTATATTAGCTCAATCACACTTAAATTGACCCATTAAGACTTAGATTGGCCCAATAGTACTTAGTCCAACTTAGAACTTAGCTCAACCAAATAAATTAAACAACTCAAGCCCAATAAATAAACTAAACTCAATAAACATTTTAGACCCAATAACTAAATTAAGCCCAATGAACATCTTACGCCCAATAACGAATTTGGCCCAATAAATAAACTATAAACACTTAGACTCTTAAATAAATTAACATGCCCAAAATAAAATAATCCGGACCCAAACCATAACATATGACCTTAATACACTTGAACCGACCCGGACAACCCACTTGCCCGAGCCCTGCCTGAGCTGCCCGCTAGATAGACCACCCTTACAACCATCCAACTGTTCACCTAGCCAACACTAGTTCAAGACATCTTAAACCAAGACCCAAAGCGACCTAACCCAGCCATCAAACCAGTGAACAACATCTAAGAACTAGCCATGACAGAAAAATCATTCACAATACATAAAAACATGAATGATGCATGAGTTAAAATTTGAGCTACCATATCTACATACAAATGCAACAACACAATTTAATCATCAAAACAGTGAATATACCGATCTAAATGGTGTGAGAAAGGAAGGGTATAACATGCCTTTGCATTTAAAACGCACAAAAAACTTATATAGTTGCGGTTGCGTATATAGGGACTCAAGAATTTCACAACTTCCAATTCTAGAAGCTCGAATCCCTAAACTATTGATTTCTGCCCCTAAATATCCTCAACTAGCTTTCGATCTGCGAAAAAAATCACGCAATGGTCAAAAGTCAACCCTGGTCAACTTTGGTCAAACTTTGACCAAAAATTACCGAACTTTATTGCGCTCTAACTGCTTAACGATTTCGAATCTTGACTCGAAACTTGGATATTTGAATCTACCACGTCGAACCGGTCAAAAATGGTTAACATGTCGAAGGTCGCCGGAAAACTAGGGAAAACGGCGGCGACATCCAAAACTTTTCCAAAATTCACGAAATTTGGCAGGCTTGTAGAGCTCAACGAGACGATTCCAACGCACTAGGCCACAATTGGATCGGACCACCGAGGCGGCATAGATCGAAGAAAAACATCCGGCGGCGACGTGAACTTCCGAGCTCAGATCCGTCCGATTTTCTCACAAAAAATGCTGAAAAAAAAGCTTGGGAAATGATCTTCACACATCCTACTACCATTTAGCAACTCAAAAACAAACAAAAACGAACTTGAATCGAGAAATTTCAGACGAAGAAGACGATGAATAATACCTATGCCGAACCCATATGTTCTTCGCCGATTTCCCGACAATCCAGCCGTCCGATCGTCGATTTCTTTTCATCAATAGCTTCGTCTTGATGTTGGCTACAAGATGAGCAATCGGATCTTCGATCAGAGTTCCGACGGACGGCCGGCAACACCAAACCCGAGGGCTGCTACAGTCACATGAAAATTGAGGGAAAATTCGAGAGAAAATCCTTGATCTGTGTTTTCTTGAGTATGTTTCAGTGTGTGTTTTTCGATCTATATCAAATCAATAATTTTCTGATCCGGACTCATTTGTTTGATATCCAACTAGTAAAATTAGTTTTCATTCTGATATTTTTCTGGTACACACACCCCACAACTATTAACACTAATTTCTAAAATTATTGACTTTGACTAGTCAATTAGACTTATAATTTCTCAAATTAATTATTGAGTCTCACTTAGACCATGACCAGTCAACAAAGACTTTTACCAGTCAACTCGGTCAAATATTATTCTAAATTAAATTATCTGGCATAAATAATTATTTTAATTTCGATATCTCAATAATTATCTCAAAAATTCCAATATATTACCAGATATCTAGAAATAGTCAAACAAATTGACTAATTGACACGTGTATTTTATAAATATACTCTGTAACTCAGTTGGCTGCAATAAATATTTTATCCACTCCATAATTATTTTAATTACCAATTAATTCGGTAATAAATTTTTGGGGTGTTACAACTCTCCTTCCTTAAATGGAATTTCGTCCTCGAAATTGGAGTAAGTACCGATAAGCTCTGGACAATACGTCCGCATAACGACGTCGGCCTCCCAGGGAGCCTCCTCCTCTGACTGATTCTATCATCGGACCATGACCATGGGAAGAACTTGCATTCTAAGTCTCTGCTCCTCCCGTGCTAAGATCTGCTCTAGTCGTTCCTCGGACAACAAGTCTGACGCCAACTGCAGTGGCTCAAATCCATTACGCATCATGCCCTTCATGGGCTCAATCCTCACAAACACATGGTCTCCAACAGCAAACTCGAGGTCTCGTAGTCGTCAGTCAGCATAACTCTTCTGATGACTCTGTGTGGCCCTCATATTATCCCGAATTCGAACCACGATATCTGCAGTCTGCTAAAATAACTCGAAACCTAAGAGAATCCTCTCGCCAACAACGTCCCAATGCATGGGAGATCTACACCTTGTCTAAAAAAAAAAGTCTCGAATGGAGCCATACCTATAGACGCCTGACAACTGATGTTATAGGTGAACTCCACTAAAGGTAATCTCGACTCCTAAGAGCCCTGAAATTCAATCACAACAGGCTCTCAACAAAACCTTGATATCAACAGTCTCTCGATTCTATCTGGTGCCCGCCAAACACTAAATTCTAATGGTGCTAACAATCACTATCAGTTACGAGCCAAAACAATGTCAAGACGACGTTCAGTATAACTCAGCTCCATAAATAACTTGCTGGGTCATAATCAAATCGAAATCGAAGAGACATGGTTCAGAACAATATCAAAATACAATAATCTGGAAAACAAATCTGCTAAAAGGAAACAATTTGTTTGTAGTCATTAACAAGGGGTGAGCGAATCAATTCAAGGCTCCATGAACAAGGGATACGAGCCAATCAATCAATATCAAATCAGTTGATCACCTGTCAACAGGTATGACATCATCCCCATCATCAATACAAATCAAAATCAAGGTTGTCAGCGTGGCTTACACACGAGGAAATCCGCACGCACTCAACGAAAAAGAAATAAAATCCCAAGGTGTAATCCGATGTCAACAAAATAAATCGAGATCCCAATGGAATAGAATAACAATACTCACTCAAATCAATATCCATGTCTAGATTTAGAATTCAAGTTCTCAAAAAATATGAATTTTTGAAACTCATAACCGAAATATCATTCAAATCCAAATTGACTGAATCTTCAATGAACAATGTCATGCGAATCAAGGAATGCATGAACTACAAGAAGGATTCCAATATTTTCAGAAAGAATCGATAAAATGGCTCACGTAACTGATTTTTCTCTATCTCAAAAGCACCTTCCCAATCCTTCACAAAATCAACTAAACGTCAATCAATAATTAATTGCTCAATTAGGACTATCACCAAATTTCCAAATTTCATATCTGCAACAAACTAATTCATCTCTCATTGGTACCCTTCACCCAAATCATTTGGCTCAACGATTCCTGAGAAAAATAAAATCTGAATTCCTCAACAGCAATCAATCAAATCTCTAAGAGAATTCTCAAAACATTCTCTCCGACCCAACATTCGCATCTGATAAGTGTATTTTATACACTTAATTTATATATGATTTAATTGTTAAATATTTGTTTCGAGCAGATTTATGTGGGTATTTTGTTATTTTTGTGTTTACAGTGAATTATGGAATTTTGTGGAGAAAAGAATAATTATTGAATTTATTTGGAGAAATAAATTAAAGAGAAAAGAATTGAGAAAGTTGAGAAGAAAATAGAAGAAACGTACAGAAGAGAAGAAGAGAAAGAATGAACAGTGTTGGGTTTCTTATTGGGCTTTAAAAGTCAGCGCTTAATTTAGCGCTAATGAGGAGAGGAAGAAGAGCTAACGCGCATAATTGAAGATTTGAAAATTCGAGTTGAAGGCGCGCCCGCGCCGTTCTTAGAGCGCCCGCCCTGTAGCTGTTTGGAAAGTTTTATTATTTCGGGTAATTTTTATGGGCTGGTTTTTGTGGGCTTTTGCTGAGCCATATAAAAGAGATTCTTTGTCAGACAACTAGGAGGGAGCCGCCACAATATTTTACATGCATATCAGAAGGAATATTCGATAGAGCACTTCTGTGAGTTTTTGGAGTTGAAGAACTGAAGATTGCTTGGAACGAAGACGAAGACTTTTCGACCGGACACGGAAGAAAGACTACGGCTTTGTTTCTTCTTTTTATTTTCTTTTGATTGTTTAATTATGTTTGAGATATTAAACATTGTTTTGTTTTTATTGAATTCGAGCATGAACTAAACTTTTCTAGTCTAGAGGTTGACGTAGCTTGGTTGAGACATATTCATGAATCTTTGATTTTAATAAATTGAATTTCTATAGATTAATTGTGTTTCTAGAATTGAATATCTTCTTAATTTATTGGCCATAAATTGAGTTGTTATATTTACTTAGAATCATTGCTCGGGAGAGGGGATTTTGAGTAGGATCAATAGGAACTACACTGTTAATTGTTTATATAGCTCGGGAGAGTATATAGTTTTAATAGAACCTTTAAGGAACATCATTTTACACATATCACTACATCTAGATTTTTAATAGGGATATTGAAATCGAATTGTAATTGATACACTCTATTTGTTGCTCGGGAGAGGGGAATAGAATAATCTAAGTGTTTTTGGTTATTAATCGAAGAAAATTCATAAAATAGATTAATTAGGATTGAATATTGTCGAGACCAAGTGAAATCAAAACCTCTGGACTATTTTTCTCTGATTGATAATTCCTCAAAATTTGTGTGTGTGTGTGAGCTGAATAATTTCTATTTATTTATTTTATTTATTCTGCAAAACTCTTGAAGTTTGATTTTTTAGATAAAATTAAGACTATTTTAATTACAAGTATTGAATCTTTTCATTTTACTCCCTGTGGGATCGACACTCTCTCTTTCACTATACTAAAACTTGACACTCGTACGCTTGCGAGAAAATTTCACAACAAGTTTTTGGCGCCGTTGCCGGGGAGTAAATTTTGATTATTTTTTAGTCTTGTTACCAATTAGTCTAGATTTTAATTTAGAGTTTTTATTTTATTTTTTAAGTTACTAATTAATTTTTTCTTATCTTTTAATTGCAGTTTATGCGACGATCTCAAAGTGCTAATTCTCTACTGTTTGATCCGGAGATCGAGCGCACTGCACGTGCTTTAAGACGAGCTAGAAGAGAAGAAATTGAAAGAATAGCTGAACAAGAAGCAAATCAAGCTCCCCTAGTGCCTATTAGAGATCACTTCAGACCGACGATCCAGGCTCACTATTCTGGAATCGCTCGAGGAACTATCAATGCAAACAATTTTGAGCTGAAGCCTGCATTGATCAACATGGTTCAACAGAACCAATTTAATGGGAGCGCCACTGTCGATCCTTATCTACACCTACGCACCTTTTTGGAGATAACCAATACGGTAAAAATTAATGGTGTGTCTGAGGATATTATACGCTTACGCTTGTTTTCGTTTTCTCTCAGGGATCAAGCCAGAAGTTGGTTGCAATCACTGCCGCTTGGAAGCATCACTACTTGGGAGGGGATGTCAGAAAAATTTCTTGCAAAATATTTTCCTCCTGCCAAAACCACCCAACGGAAGATCGAGATCAGCACCTTCCGGCAGATGGACACTGAACAGTTATACGAGGCGTGGGAAAGGTATAAAAAATTATTAAGACGTTTTCCTAACCACAATTTTGCAGATTGGGAACAGATCGAGTGGTTTTACAACGGACTGAATGCGCCTACAAGGATGAATGTCGATTCTGCTGCTGGAGGTACTATATTTGCGAAGGATCATGTTCAGGCTTATGATATGTTGGAGGAGATGACGGTCAATAGTTTCCAATGGCCATCTGAGCGTATAGAAGTAAAGAAGCCGGCTGGAGTGTATGCAGTGGATCCTCTCACATCCATCACTGCTCAATTATCTGCACTGACTACACAGGTAGCTTCTTTGAATAAAATTAATGTTGCAGATTCAACTGGAGTTGAAGGATCACCGGCCATAGAGCAAGTCAATTATATAAATCCAAATGGCTACCGAGGATATGGAGGCTATAGAGGTAACCCTGTCCCAAATACTTATCATCCTAGCTTGCGTAATCATTAAAATTTTTCGTATGCTAACAATAAAAATGTGCTGAATCCTTTGGGATTCAATACAAACAAAGATGAGGGTAAGCAGTCGTTGGAGGATGTAATTAGTAATTTTGTGCAGGAATCAGGTAAGAGGATGGCGAGAACTGAGTCTCGACTTGACAGTTTGGAGACGCACATGGCCAACATGGGCGCAGTGTTGCAATCCATGGAGACTAGTATTGGGCAGTTGGTGAACGCACTGAAGGACAACAATCGCGGCCAGTTCCCTAGCAATACTGAGGTGAATCCCAAGGAGCAGTGCAATGCCATCGAAGTGCGGAGTGCCAAAGACGTTGGAGTCCAAATTCCTACTGTTGCAGATAAGAAACTTGAGGAAAAAGTTGAGGAGAAAAAGAAGGAGCTTGAATCTGAGCCACAACCGATGTACAAGCCTTCACTTCCATACCCGCAAAGGTTCAAGAAGAAAGCATTGGACGAGCAGTTCTCCAAGTTCTTGGAGATTTTCAAGAAAATTCACATCAACATCCCCTTTGCTGAAGCTTTGGAGCAAATGCCGAACTACGCAAAATTCATCAAAGAGGTGATGTCCAAGAAAAGGAGACTTCAAGAGAACGAGGTAGTGAATTTAACAGAAGAGTGCAGTGTAGTGCTCCAAAAGAAAATGCCACAAAAGCTTAAGGATCCAGGGAGTTTTACTATTCCTTGCACTATTGGCTCTTCTTATTTTAATAATGCACTTTGCGATTTAGGAGCTAGCATTAATCTTATGCCTTTGTCTGTTTTCAGGAGCTTAGGACTTGGTGAGTTGAAGCCCACCATGATTGCGTTGCAGTTGGCTGATCGATCTATCACATATCTGCTTGGAATCATTGAAGATGTTTTGGTAAAAGTAGATAAATTTATTTTTCCAACGGATTTTGTTGTGTTAGATATGGAGGAGGATGCAAACATGCCCCTGATATTGGGGAGACCTTTCTTGGCCACTGCCGATGCCAAGATAGAGGTGAAGAGATGTGCATTGTCAATGGGTGTGGACGGTGAGAGTGTAATTTTTAATATATTCATGAAGTAATCTAACACCCCTATTGAAAAATTATGCTTGATAGAGCCGGTTATGAATTTGGAGGGTCGTTCAAAAGCCGACATTGCGGTTGATTCATCGAACGAGAGAGCGCCAAAACCACCAAAGAAGGCCACGAAAAAAGCAAAATTTAAAAGGCGGTTCGTGGAATTTATTTGGCGAGTGAAAGAGAAGGGGAAGAATTAATCCCGTGAAAGTCGGGCTGACGACTTTAAACCAAGCGCTACTTGGGAGGCAACCCAAGCATTTTCTTTTATTTTATTTTATTTTTTTTTATTTTTAGTTTATTTAATTTTTGTTATTTAATTGTTTTAAGTATTTTTTTAATTATTTTAAATTTTTGAGCTAATTTTTCTTAATTTTCAAAAATTTGCAGGCTCCAGAAATCTCAAATTCGAGCAAGAGGCACGCCCGCCCCATTTATGGGAGCGCCCGCGCCTTACCTGGACGAAATTGGAGTTATTTTGCGACTTAAAGGCGCGCCCGCGCCACTACTCTTGAGCGCACGCGCTTCCTCTGCGCCACACTGATGCAAGACCAGCACTACCTGCGCTATCGCCCCTCTCCATTAGCGCTTCCCATAAGCGCAATCGCGCTACAAGCATCACCATCAGTGCCTTCATCATGCGCGTTAGCTCTCACCCTTGCGCTATTGTGCTCCTCCACATCAGGCGCTATCGCGCTCCTTAATAGCGCACTCTTAGGCGCTATCGCGCTCCTTTACCATACCACATCAAGCACTATCGCGCGATTGAACAACGCATGATTAGGCGCTATCGCGCAAGAAATGCTTCAGAAATTTAAAAGCCCACTCTGGAGTCTGCTCCTTCCAGACTTTAGAAATCACGATCCCTCGTTCGAGTCCATCTTTAAATCTCACATACTACTGGAACGATCATGGTAAATCTTCCACTCAACAAATTATCATCATCTCAAGGATTTTGATCTTGATTACATGGCAGAGATTCTCAGAATTCGTCTTCCTCCATCTACGCTTGTCAAGAAAGGGGAATTTGGAGAATTTGGAAAATGTTATTCTTGAACGGTACAAAAGCTGAAATTTTATCTATTACATTTGATTCGTGATAAATGTTGTGATTTGAGGCTATTGGGTTGTCTGAGCTGTGGTGTAGAGTACGTTTGATGCAGTGAATTTCTATATCATTTTATTCGTGCCTACCAAGTGTTTGTTGAATTGCTTGGGTTGTATTTGAACGTTGTTGGAATTGTTTGGAGTTTAGTGCATTGTTTGAGGCATTTGATTTGAGTTGAATTATTGAGTTACAATGCCATCGAAAACCAAAGGAAAGGGTGCAATTTCTTCGTCCTCTGCTGGTTCATATGATAGACACAAATTTTGGAATGCCACAGCAGAGGAGCATTGCTTTGATGTAATGGAGAGAGGGATGCACAAAGAAAGAGGAATGAGTTTGAGAGAGCATAGTGCGCCGGCGCTAATTGAAGCTAAGAGAAGAGGTTGGGAGACATTTGTTAGGAGTCCACCAGATGCTGTTATATCATTGATTCATGAGTTTTATGCAAATTTGATGGTCAAAGACGTGAATCTGAAAGTTCGAGTTCGAGGAAAATTGGTGCCTTTTGATAAGAAGTACAATTAACAGTCTCTATGAAATGCCGGATTTGGACATTTCTGATGATGAGTATGAGGTATTTAAGAATGAGTCATATCCAGAGAATATTGTAATTCAGACTTTGTGTCATGATGGGGTGGAATGGAAGAGGAATGCAAAGGATGAAGCTGTTACATTTCCATCCATCTTTCTTAGAAGAGAAGCGAATAATTGGCATGAGTTTGTGGCTGCCAGAATTTTGCCATCTGGGCATACATCTGATGTGACTAAGGTTAGAGCTGGTCTTGTGTACTGCATTGTCACTGGAAAATCTGTTGATGCTGGGAGGGTGATTCAGGAGTCTATTATTGCTGCAGTTAGGGGTTCCTCGACTATCAGTTTACCCCACTCGTCTTTGATTACTCAACTTTGCCGGTTAGCTGGTGTTGTGTGAGATGATACGGAGCAGATTCTTCCAATTCGAGGTCCTATAAGAATTACTGGTGCATTGAGACGGGACAAGAAGAAGAAAGCAGCCAGTACTTCTGAACATGCAGCTGAACCACCGCAGCCCTCTGAGCCACTACCACACTTTGAGCCAGCACCTTCCCATTTGGAAGGACCTATGTCACTACCGATGCATCCGGCCACTGAGTATTCTACTCGGGATGATTCTAAGGTCGTGCTTACTCAGATGAAGAAGCAGTGGAAGATGATGCGAGCACATATGACATATATGCATGACTTCACTGCCGCTCTCGCCCAGAATTATCCGCCCACTGTTGTGCCTTATCCACCTCCTCCGCAGTGGTCTTCTGATGATACTGCTGCTGCTGCACCTTCTTTCCATGGAGATGATGATGATGACGCCGAGTCCTGATGCTCGGTGTCGAAGGTATGAGTCCCTTAATCTTTTTATTGTTTTTAATCATTAGGGACAATGATTACATTAAGTTTGGGGGGGTGAAAACGTGTGATTAAACCCCCATTCGTCATTATTTCAAGGTCCTACATTGACTACCTGAATAGCCTATACACTATTTCCTACCTTTAAGGGAGTAATTTGAATGCTAAAATATTTTATGCTCTTAGTTTTATTTGTGAGAAAAAGGATTGGTGTGGTGGATGAATTGAAAAGATGAAAAGAGGTAGTAGAAAAAAGAGTTGAAAAATGTGGTTGAAAAAGTTGTGAAAGAAAGAACAGATTTGTGAGAGAGTTGTGAAAAAGTTGAGAAATGAAGTGAATTGAAATAGAAGTGGAATTGTGAATGAAAAAGGAGTCGTAATTGAAAAAATTTTTTATAAATTACTCCTTATTTTTGAATTCTTATCTTCATTTGTAACCATGAGCCAGGCCTTACATTATAAGCTGAATAAGTCCTATTGATCGAGTCTCAGTTGCCCAATATACTAGTGGAGAAAAGTTGCAAGAATTTATCCTATGGACTGTTGATTGATGCTTTTAATGATTATGAATTGTGATCGAAACACGCACACACTATTATTCTTTGCATTTACCTAATTGTGAGTGTTTTTGATTCAATATCTTATATTTGATCCTATGCTATCCTTGAAAAGTCCTCATGATCTATGAATGTTTGAATTGAACTTGGAAAATGGTGTTTTGAACTTGAGTTGCGGAGATTGTGAGTTTATGCGGTTATTATTTTGTGATTGGCCGAAACTTTCAAGTGTTAGTAGGTTGGATGAGATTGGATTTGATATTTTTTTGAAATCATTGTTGAGGCCATTACTCCATAATATTTCTTGACTATTCTTGTTGGTTTTTGAGAGAATGAGTTTTTGGAATTTAATAATTTTGCTCGGGACTAGCAAAAATCTAAGTTTGGGGGTATTTGATAAGTGTATTTTATACACTTAATTTATATATGATTTAATTGTTAAATATTTGTTTCGAGCAGATTTATGTGGGTATTTTGTTGTTTTTGTGTTTACAGTGAATTATGGAATTTTGTGGAGAAAAGAATAATTATTGAATTTATTTGGAGAAATAAATTAAAGAGAAAAGAATTGAGAAAGTTGAGAAGAAAATAGAAGAAACGTACAGAAGAGAAGAAGAGAAAGAATGAACAGTGTTGGGTTTCTTATTGGGCTTTAAAAGTCAGCGCTTAATTTAGCGCTAATGAGGAGAGGAAGAAGAGCTAACGCGCATAATTGAAGATTTGAAAATTCGATTTGAAGGCGCGCCCGCGCCGTTCTTAGAGCGCCCGCCCTGTAGCTGTTTGGAAAGTTTTATTATTTCGGGTAATTTTTATGGGCTGGTTTTTGTGGGCTTTTGCTGAGCCATATAAAAGAGATTCTTTGTCAGACAACTAGGAGGGAGCCGCCACAATATTTTACACGCATATCAAAAGGAATATTCGAGAGAGCACTTCTGTGAGTTTTTGGAGTTGAAGAACTGAAGATTGCTTGGAACGAAGACGAAGACTTTTCGACCGGACACGGAAGAAAGACTACGGCTTTGTTTCTTCTTTTTATTTTCTTTTGATTGTTGAATTATGTTTGAGATATTAAACATTGTTTGGTTTTTATTGAATTCGAGCATGAACTAAACTTTTCTAGTCTAGAGGTTGACGTAGCTTGGTTGAGACATATTCATGAATCTTTGATTTTAATAAATTGAATTTTTATAGATTAATTGTGTTTCTAGAATTGAATATCTTCTTAATTTATTGGCCATAAATTGAGTTGTTATATTTGCTTAGAATCATTGCTCGGGAGAGGGGATTTTGAGTAGGATCAATAGGAACTACACTGTTAATTGTTTATATAGCTCGGGAGAGTATATAGCTTTAATAGAACCTTTAAGGAACATCATTTTACACATATCACTACATCTAGATTTTTAATAGGGATATTGAAATCGAATTGTAATTGATACACTCTATTTGTTGCTCGGGAGAGGGGAATAGAATAATCTAAGTGTTTTTGGTTATTAATCGAAGGAAATTCATAAAATAGATTAATTAGGATTGAATATTGTCGAGACCAAGTGAAATCAAAACCTCTGGACTATTTTTCTCTGATTGATAATTCCTCAAAATTTGTGTGTGTGTGTGAGCTGAATAATTTCTATTTATTTATTTTATTTATTCTGCAAAACTCTTGAAGTTTGATTTTCTAGATAAAATTAAGACTATTTTAATTACAAGTAATGAATCTTTTCATTTTACTCCCTGGGGGATCGACACTCTCTCTTTCACTATACTAAAACTTGACACTCGTACGCTTGCGAGGAAATTTCACAACAGCATCTAAACTATAGCAAACAATTACTAAAAATCCTCAAAAACTACTGAGAGATAAAAGAATGTGTAGCTCCAGAATCTAGCAACACAAACGTAACAATACCTCTAATGCTAATCTTCCCTGTACGCAAAAGATTTTCCAACAGATATAGATCATTCTTCTAGAGCAACCAATTAACATCTAAAGTTCAATCCTAAGCATGCTAATTTCACCAATTCATAATTCTCATCTTACACATGCATTTCTAAAACACAAGTACAACAGTCAAGAAATTTTCAATGCAAATCTTAACCAAGAATCCCAATAATTGAATTTAAGAACACATATTAAGATTATCCGAGATAAGAGAAGTATCATGATCTGCATCCTCAGCCTGCACCACAAACAAGCTCCCTGTGGTCTGCCTCGCCCTACGACAGTTCCTTGAAATCGTTCCGGATCCTCGCAATGGTAGCACCTGTCTGAACCAACCAAACACTTTTCAGCATGAGGCCTCCGACACTATCTGCAAAAAGGTACACCTCCAGTGCTAGGGGCAACTATCCCTATCGATGTTGTCTCTACTGGCCCTGCGGCCTCTACTGCTGCTGACGCGGTCCAGGAGAATCTGAGCCCTTAGACGACCCAAAATAAGACGTCTTCGTTGGCTGCTGCCAAGAATGTCCTCTAGATGACTGCTAGAACTGCCTCTGCTTCTGAAAATCAGCCTGCATCTCCTTCCTCCCCTTCTCGGACTGGCACACTCGATTAACCGCTACCTTGTATGTTGTCACGTCCGCCATGAAAACATCATGCTTGATATTGGACCTCAAGTCACCAGTGAAATGTCGCAGCTTCTCGCTCTCCACTGTAGCAATCGTGGGCATGAAGTGACATTCCTGCTCGAACTGCCTTACAAACTCAGCCACAAGTGGATCATAGGTCCATGCAAACTCCTTCGGTCCCTGCTTGCAGAACCTCTCAGTGATGTCCTCCTCGTGCACCCTCCTAAGCTATCCAGCCTGATGCTCAAGTAAACTCGTGATACCAGCTAGCATGCTCATGCTGGCCCTCTCAAAAGCTGCGAGTGGTAGAGCTATAGGTAAAGGTAGAGGCGAAGGTGGATCCTGATTACCCGCATCGCAAACTACGCGACTCGAAGACATACTACAATTCCCAATAATCCCTCACGCAACCGTATTGCATAGCTATGTATTCTAATTTAAAAGCCTTATAATATAAATTTCAGTGAAAAATCTAATGGGTCACATTCGTAAAACATAATTAAAAGCATTTAAAAACTCACAGACTGTCAGTGCGACTTCTAAGCTCCACGTAGCAGGCTAGCCAACCCTCCAAGGACCTTTCTCTGATACCAAATGAAACGAACTAAACTCGAAGGAATTTTTTCAAAGAATATTACATATATGCCTATACATATATGCATCTATACTTAAAATAGATTTTCATAAAATTTAATGCATAATAAAAATCGATTGCATCTTAAAAGTTTAAAAACTCGAACAGGTTAAAATCCATGCAAACGACTATAATCTCAAAAGTATGCAAACTAATGAAAAATAGTAAACATGTGCGGAAAATAGCTCAATACATAAAATATCTCATCATAAACTAAATCAACTGAAACATGAGCTGGCGAAGGTCACGGGTGTGCTAGCTCGCCACGGATGCACAGAGGTCTTCACCACCAGTTGGGACCACAACCTCCTAAATAACATAAAACTCACCTGCACACCATTTAGATCTAGTGAGCCTAAAGGCCCATCATGCTCTACCTTTAATAACGAGTACTACTAAATAAAACCACATGTAAGCACATAACGTATATAAAAAATAACCTAAGGATTCTAATGCATGCATGATCGTAAAATCGAATGTATAAACTGCGTCGTAATCTAAATCATAACATAATGTGTAACATAATACATAATATATAAGCATTGGCATGTCATAAACATAAAAATCATTTTCTGTGGGTCATATCAGTGAAGTGTGACCATAAACATAAGTGATTGATCAATCTATAAACCAACATACGCGGCAGTGAGTTTCACCCAACCTTAACACGGGGATTCCCTACGCCTCTTATGCCACTTCACCCAACCTTAACACGGGGATCCGTAGGCTGCTGAACACAATTGCCACAATTCACACCAACTTCCCAAAAATATTTTCTTTACATGCCCTTAATATTAACATAAAATATGCATGAATCATGAACTTAAAAATATTATCTTCCTTAAAATTATGCCCGTAAATATATATTTAATTCATTTTCATAATAAAAATCATACTTATATCAAAATATACATATACATATATTAAATATATATTTACGGACTATTTTGTTTGTCACTGGCTAGTTCGAGTTGCTGGCCCCCCTTAACCAAAGTCCTTAAACTTAGATTCGTCTGATAACACTTAGACTGACCCACTAATACTTAAAATTGACCCGATAATACTTAGATTAGCTCAATCACACTTAAATTGACCCATTAAGACTTAGATTGACCCAATAATACTTAGTCCAACTTAGAACTTAGCTCAAACAAATAAATTAAACAACTCAAGCCCAATAAATAAATTAAACTCAATAAACATTTTAGACCCAATAACTAAATTAAGCCCAATGAACATCTTACGCCCAATAAAGAATTTGGCCCAATAAATAAACTAAACACTTAGACTTTTAAATAAATTACCCTGCCCAAAATAAAATAATCCGAACCCAAACCATAACATATGACCTTAATACACTTGAACCGACCTGGACAACCCACTTGTCCGAGCCCTACCTGAGCTGCCCGCTAGATAGACCACCCTTACAACCATCCAACTGTTCACCTAGCCGACACTAGTTCAAGACATCTTAAACCAAGACCCAAAGGGACCTAACCCAGCCATCAAACCAGTGAACAACAGCTAAGAACTAGCCATGACAGAAAAATCATTCACAATACATAAAAACACGAATGATGCATGAGTTAAAATTTGAGCTACCATATCCACATACAAATGCAACAACACAATTTAATCATCAAAACAGTGAATATACCGATCTAAATGGTGTGAGAAAGGAAGGGTATAAACGCACGAAAAACTTATACAGTTGCAGTTGCGTATATCGGGACTCAGGAATCTCACAACTTCCAATTCTAGAAGCTCGAATCCCTAAACTATTGATTTCTGCCCCTAAATATCCTCAACTAGCTTTCGATCTGCGAAAAAAATCACGCAATGGTCAAAAGTCAACCCTGGTCAACTTTGGTCAAAATTTGACCAAAAATTACCGAACTTTATTGAGCTCTCACCGCTTAAAGATTTCGAATCTCGATTCGAAACTTGGATATTTGAATCTACCACGTCGAACCGGTCAAAAATGGTTAACATGTCGAAGGTCGCCGAAAAACTGAGGAAGACGGTGGCGACGGCGGCGGCGACATCCAAATCTTGTCCAAAATTCACAAAATTTGGCAGACTTGTAGAGCTCGATGAGAAGATTCCAACGCACTAGGCCATGACCGTATCGGACCACCGAGGTAGCGTAGATTGGAGAAAAACAGCCGGCAGCAGCGTGAGCTTCCGAGCTCAGATCCGTCCGATTTTCTCACAAAAAAAGCTGAAAAAAAAGCTTGAGAAATGATCTTCACACATCCTACTACCATTTAGCAACTCAAAAACGAACAAAAACGAGCTTGAATCGCGAAATTTCAGACGAAGAAGACGATGAATAGTACCTATGCCAAACCCGTATGTTCTTCGCCGATTTCCCAACAATCCAACCGTCCGATTGTTGATTTCTTTTCATCAATAGCTTTGGATTGATGTTGGATACAAGATTACCAATCGGATCTTCGATCGGAGCTCCGTCGAACGGCCGGCAACACCAAACCCGAGGGCTGCTACAGTCACACGAAAATTGAGGGAAAATCTGGGAGAAAATCCTTGATCTGTGTTTTCTTGAGTGTGTTTCAGTGTGGGTTTTGCGATCTATATCAAATCAATAATTTTCTGATTCGGACTAATTTGTTTAATATCTAACTGGTAAAATTAGTTTCCATTCTGATATTTTTCTGGTACACACACCCCACAACTATTAACACTAATTTCTAAAATTATTGATTTTGACTAGTCAATTAGACTTATAATTTCTCAAATTAATTATTGAGTCTCACTTAAACCATGACCTGTCAACAAAGACTTTTACCAGTCAACTTGGTCAAATATTCTTCTAAATTAAATTATCTGGCATAAATAATTATTTTAATTCCGATATCTCAATAATTATCTCAAAAATGCCAATATTACCAGATATCCAGAAATAGTCAAACTCATTGAATAATTGTCACATGTATTTTATAAATACACTCTGTAACTCAATTGGATGCAATAAATATTTTATCCACTTCTTAATTATTTTAATTATCAATTAATTCGATAATAAATTTTTGGAGTGTACAATTCATTAGCTTATTTAAAGCTTTTAGAACAATATTAGTGATGCATAATTATCTTGACTTGTAGTGATGTACTGTAGATTCCTGTACATCTAGGACAGTTGTTGAGATACGTGAAGTAATGACTGAGATAGTGTAACACCCGGAAATTTTAATACGTAAATTCGCATGCATAATTAGGAGAAATTAATTTTAAAATAAGGGTTAAATGAATTTATGTGTTATTATGTGATTTATATGCATAATTTAAGTTATTTTAGCATTTAACCCAAAATTAGTGATTTTTGTGATTTATGGAAATTAATTGGTTTTGATCGCGTAGACGGGACCGTGGACGGACGAGATACCAAAATATTTAGCCAAAAATATTTTATGAGTTTTATGAGCCTTAAAATAATATTTTAAGGTATTTTGTCAAGAAAATTTTAGTATTTAATTATATATTTATTTAAGGGGCTATTTTTAGCCAAAATTAGTCTCTTTATTGACTTTTATTAATTTTTAAAATTAGCCTATTTAATAATTTCGAGATTTGGAGTTATCTTAGCAGATTATTATTATTATGATTAGAGTTTTAATTATATTTTCTATGATATATTATCTATATTAATTAGTTAATATTTATTATACAAAAATTAATTTAAAAACCTAAACCTACCCCAAACCCCACCACCCACTACAAATTATTTAGCCGACACTCATCTCCCTCCTTCACGCCTCCATCTTCTTTTTCAGCAGAAAACAAGCCACCATAGCCGATCAACTTTTATTTGAGGATTTATTTGGTCGTTCGTCGTCCCGGAGTCCCGTAAACGCATCATCCGTTCGTCAATAATTTAAAGGCAAGTTTAAATCCTTTTCTTGGCCACCATATAAGCTAATTATCGTATAAATCATATTTTTAATGGTTTGAGGTTGCTTTGTTGGTATCTCATGATATTTCTTCCCGTAGATCAAAATTTGTGCATGAATGCTCATCTACCTCTACATGCTCACGTTTTCTTCTGACATGGACTACTGGTGGACTGCTGGCCACGTCTAGGGTGATGTCTTAGGGTCCCTAGGATTGAATGGCTTGCCTGGTTCGAGCCATGCATGGCCAGGAGAGGAGCTGGTTCAGAACAGGTCCTAGGGTGCGCAGGTTGAGCGATGTTGGGAGATTGGGTCGTTCTCGGTCCATAAGGCGTGTTTTAGACTGATTCCAGTTGGGTTAGAACCACAAGACATAGGGGAAGGTAATCCAAGTTGTTCTCCGGCCAGTGGTGGCCGGAGCTGGGCGGCCGAACGGTCGGAAGTCCGGCGTCGCGCGCAGGACGCGAGCAAATTAAGGGATAGATGGTTTTGCTTCGTTCTCCTTCGTTAGGGATCGGTTTGGGCTGGTTTTTAGCTTGTTGGAAACGTTTTGAAGAGGGCTAGGGGTAGGTGGTGGTGCTCCGGCCAGGGGACGTCCGGAGCATGGCGGCAGCAGCCCCGGAAAGCTGCTGCTCGCACGGCCGAAGGAAAGGAGAGGAGGGGGGATCGGGTTTGGGGTTTTGAGGGTTGCTGGGTCGGGTCTAGGGTTATGGGTCGGGTCTGTGTGGTTCCGGGTCGGGTCAGGGTAGTGGGTCGGGTCAGTAGGGTCTAGGGTCGGGTCAGGTAGGTTCGGGTCCGGGCTAGGTGGGCCGGGCTCGAGTATTTTAATTTTAAAATGTTTAATGCTTTAATTGGATTTTTGGGCCATTTAATTAGAAATAAAATTATTTGGGCTTCCAAATAATTTTATTTGGGCTTTTTAAATTTATTTTAAGTTAACCCAATAATTTTATGGGCCCGTGGGCCCATCGGAATTTTTGGGCTAGTCAGTGATTTTATTGGGCCAGTCTAGGAATTTTTATGAATTAATTAGTTATTGGGCCTAAATATTTTTATTTAAGCCCAATAACATTTAAGTATTTTATTTTAGTAAAAATTATATTTTTTTAAAAGTAGTTATTTAATTATGGGCTTTAAGTTAGTTAGCAGGCTTTAAGTCAGTTAAGGGGTTTAGTAGAGAGACCAGCAGTCGGGACCAATCCATGAAAATAAACTAAGTCCGGAATATATATTTAATTATTTTTATGCATGAAGTCTATTTTAATTAAAAGTATATTTATTATTAAAATTAATTAAATATATATTACGGACATATTTTAAGTGCATGCATACATGAAATATTTTATGATGTGTTTATGATTAAGAATTGAGCATGAAAAATATTTTTATGGAAATTGAAGTGATGCGACAGCATAGAAGTGGTTTTACCACTGACACAGAGGTAGTTCTACTACCGGCATAGAAGTGGTTTTACCACTGGCACAGAGGTAGTTTACTACCAGCATAGAGGTGGATTATTCCACCGCCACGTACGATGGTTCTTTAGACTGATCAGTCGGCACAGTTATTAGTCACATTCATGGATATGACCATACTCAGTTTTTATGTTTATGACATGCTCAATTATGTTATGTATGATGAAGAAAGTTATGTTATGTATAAGATTTATGATTCAACATTTATGTTATGAAAAATGTTTCCATGCATGCTCATATACATGTATATGTATTAGTATTTACGTGATGCATTATTTTAACCCTTGTTATAAAGGATTAGACATGTTGAGCCTCTAGGCTCACTACGCTTATATGGTGCAGGTGAGTATGATGTAGCTCCTACCGGTGGCGAGGACGTATGAGCGAGCATGGCAGTGGCCCCGTGACCGTCTCACTAGAATTTTATTTATGCATGAGTTATTTATTCAGGATATTTTTATGTTTTCAGTGGTTATGATTACTTATTGATTTTTCATGGTTTTTAGTAGACATAAGTTATAAATTTTCACCATAGACATTATTTTATCTATTGCATGACTCGAGATTTTATCAAATAACTGTTTATTATTTTATTAAGCGAGTTATGATTTGAAATATTATTTTTAATATTTATACATATATGTATGGGCGTATATGTATATAGTAGATAAAAAAAAAAAAAAAGTTTTTCCGCATTTTATTAGTAGTAGGCGTTTCAGATAGTCAGCGAGTATGCATGTTTATGTGTTGCATATTATGTGTCATAATTCATGTTTTACTACTTTGATAGATTATGATACATGTGCATATTTATGTTGAGTTGTGTCTCTTTCGAAATAGCCTTTGTTGTAGGGTCGCTTAGCCCTATATCCCTGTTCTATTGACCGGGAGACGCTGTGATGACGGGGACTGACGCTATGATGATCTTGACGAGTGTGTGGATGTACCCCATGGAATTAACCCAGATAGTACTATACACTCATTGGCGCCGATACTGAGCATGACTAGACATTTAACCAGTACCCAGTCATTTTGCATGCATCATATTTGGTTAGAATACTTGTTCTTTTTGTATTGAGCGAAGGTCGCTTATGTCTGTGTTGTTTTTCATGGACACCTCATTCGACGGGGCAGTTGCAGGTGACTCATCAGATGGACCTGTACGTAGTAGGTGACCTAGGCGAGGATGCGAAGGTTGTTGTTACCCTACTTAAGTTGTTAATTCGATTGGGTTGTATTTTAATTCTGATGTGGGTTTTATTTATCGATTTTATTCTGTCGGATCAACAGTTATTTAAGTTTTTGCATTAATTCTGATTATGGTTATCTTTTTAAGTTTTACTGCATGTTTAGTATTTAGCTAGTAGGTGATCCGGGTTGGGTCATTATATTTTTTATATCAGTTATATTATTATTTGGTATATATATGAATCGCATCGACCGTTCTCACGGATAAAAGTCATGAAAACGTCTCACCTATTAATCTAAAAATAATCTTATTTTTAAATCTTCACATTATATATTTATCTATATTTTTAAATTCAATATATGATGATATATTACTATATTATTGTAGTAGAGATCTTTTAATTAATTAAATCTCAATTAATTGGTGAAGTTTGAGATGAAATTACGATTATATCTTAACTTATCCCCAACAAAATCAAAATTATTAGACAAATTAGTCATTTTATTTGGTGTCCGCTTTTTTTAGCCATTAGAAACAATTTTATTTACCAAAATGACACTCACAATCTTTGTTTGTATTTTAAAATTTTTAAAATAGATAGTTTTTTTTTTCTTAAAAAGATTTAGATTAGATAGTTATCACTTTTAAACTTTTGAATATCTAATTCATCATGTGAGTTCTAAAAATAACATAAAAATAAATTTAATAAAAAAAAACGCTAGTATATACTTAAATTTTCTTCTCACTTTTTTTTCCCTTCGGTCGAAAAGTATGTTTGGATGGATAAGAAAGAATATATTAAATTGAATTTAGAATTGGATTTAGATATTAAATTTCAAATTTATGAAACTGAAATTTCATTATGACGATTAATAAAAATTTAAAATATAATACCAGATAATATAATTTTTTAGAAGCAAATATTTTATTTTCTCTCCCAATTTTGATTAGGGGTGGTTCGGTACGGTATACCGCATATCGTATCGAAAATTTCGTTATATCGACATGTCGGTATACCGAAATTTTTGTATGACATAAATCCATTCCGATACCGTATCGAATACCGAAATTCGGTATGGTATCGGTATGATACCGTGTATACCAATTTTTTAAACTGTTTTTTTTAAAAATATCGGTATATGCAGTATCATACCAATACTATATATACCACTTTTTTTCGATATACCAAAATATCGAAAATTTAAAAATCTTATACCAATACCAATACCAAAAAATGGTATATCTCGATATTTTCGATATATCTCGATATTTTCAATATATACAATTTTTTTTTTTACACTGCCAAACAAATCGATTCACTCTTGCGCCATAATCTTCTCTCTCACACCTTGTTTGTTGTCCATCTCGTCAGGAATCCTTCATTACTCGTATGCAATCAATCACATATTTAAGGAGTTTTAAGCCCTAGAATTTCGACAGTAGCAGAGAATCGGAGGGAGGACCGAACTTTCTCGCCTGGCAGTCCCGGCTGAAACGCGAACTGTAGACGGGTTCTTGCTAGATTTTGGCTTCGGATTCCGGTAAAAGCTCAAAGCAATGAGGTGATTTCTGAGTTGGAGTTTTGAATTTAAACTGAATCAGACATTTGGGTCGAATCTGTGGCTGAAACTTATGCCTATGTTCTGAAAACCAACAAAGGTTTTGCAATTGTTGTCTAATATTGAGTTGCTGCTATTTTTTGGTGTTCGATATTGAAGTTATAGTTCAAATGGGAGTTGCACTATAAGTTAGCTGTAAAAGGCTTTGTAATAACCCTATTTGGATTTAAAATGAGCATGCTACACATAATTTTCCGGAATGGATTCAAAAGTTGAATTCGCCTTAGAGGCAGTGCACTTGGTATTCCAATGAAAGTTTTAGATAAACAAGTTAGCTTTCATTTGGCACGAGTCTTGCATGTTTTTGATTGCATGTTTTGGATTGATATGGAGCGAGTTATGCAGTTTTTAGTAGACCATACACTCCGTCAAATACAGGACATGTGAAAATTAAACTTGTAACTTGCAGATAGTTTTTGGGCCATTTAATGAATTTATTTGACAAAACTATGTGAAGATGAATGGTTTGGCTTTGTGTTTGCTTGCATTCCAACTGCCGTATTCGATTTGAATCAAGATTGAATGACTTATGATTTTTCACGAAAACTGCTCGACCTGGAATCTATATGCGTGTGTCTTGTTCATGCGTGAAATTGATCTTTATCTTACCCTATGTTAATGAATGAATTTTGAAATGCGTTCAACATATGAAATGTTCCAAATTGTGTTAGGTTTCATGTCCAACTGGAAGCAAGTCCATTGGTTGAGTATTTTGTGAGGTTTAACCTTTAATCCGAACTTTGCACGAGCTGAAATACAATGAAATTCTAGTAATTAACTTGTTGAGCTGTGCATTCAGGATTCAAATAAATGCTTGGATAATTTTTAGAGTTCTCTGGGAATGAGAGTTGATTTCTGTAAATTTGGAAATATTAGGAGAATATGGAATTGTCGAATCGTATTAAAATAATTTTAAATGTATTCAGATGATATTGTATGAGTTGGGATTTTAGGGCTTTTCTTGATGATTTATCTAATTGGTAATTGCATGGTAGAGCTACGTAGAGGTGAGTTATCTCAAAATGTCTGACAGAGATATATGATGATCTTGGTGTATGATTTCTTGTATCTGTTTTTTTTTATGTCATGATCATATGGTGAGTTTCATAATCTAATTGGGAATCCATTTGCAAAATAAAAATAAAAAATTATTTTATCCATGCATTGTTTTTTAATTATTGATATCACTGAGTTATCGTTTGATCCTATCAGTTGTTGATGCCTTTATATATTTTGGTTGAGATATGTATATTATATTATATTGTGTCGTGCGGGATCTCTGGACACCTCGATTCGGTCCCGCTTAGGCAATTTTTTGGCATCAAGAGTGGAGTCGTCTCCACAGACACGGTCCACTGAGACGTGGACCAGCTCGAACATTATATTATGATGATTGTTGATACTGATCCTTTGATTCCTAATATCCCGAGATGTTGCACCTTTACATGCATTGCATTCATGTACGGAATGCATAACATTTTCAATGTTATACTTCGTGATTGCTTCATATCTCATACTGTGTCTCTAATCCCCGAGAGGGGGCTATCGCGTCTTTGTGTGTGGACATGACATGTGGCATAAGTGGTTTATACTCTCTTTCTAGAACATATAAATCGTCTTTTTGCCCCCCTCATATTTTATGCAGTTGTATGGCACAATTTTCCTTAGAGAGTATCATTATACCAATTATGTAAGAACATGGGAAGCTTCAAAGTTCAAAATCCAACACATAAAATGGCGATTTTAAAGAATTGTCAGTGAATTCGTAACTTCTAGCTGGCTGAGACCATTTCCAAAGGTCAGACCATAACTTGGGGAAAGCTAGAGTTATACCTAGTCTATCTAGCTAGACAGATCAGTATCTCGCTCCTAACAACAAATTCTTTTTCTGCTGCACACAACTTGAAATGCTTTTTGGGTTTCGGTTTTCTTTTATGAATTTAAAAATAGGCTTCTTGGATGTGATAATTATTCATTATTAGATCTCATATGTTAAAACACTTATGAAGATTATACTGTGAAAGTTTTCTCATTGCTAATTCATATATTGTCCGTTATTTCCCGTGTTGGGTTCAAAGCTCCTAGATATTACGAAGCCTTTTAAGCAAAATTTAATAGCCGACATTGATTGCTTTATTCTGTTCTTTATATTTAGTCGGTTGATATTATTTTCTACTGTATAATTTTTTTTGAAACACTTGAACTATACGATTGTGTATCTTTTAGTGAGGATTTCTTAGTTTTGGGAAAGTTGGAGTCTGATGAAAAATTATGTAAAATTTTCTCAAGATTGACATTTCTATATGGTTCTTTTCCGTGACACTTTTGAAAATTAATTCTGGTCTTTATATGTTTCTTATTAGTGATTCATGGGAACTTGGGTCACTGTTTAACTTGATGTGATTAGGGTTCTTTCTGTTGATTGATGTTTCTTTTTTTACCATGGCTACACGATTAATTTTACTCTTTGCTCCTAAACATCGTTTTTTCCCTCTCTTTTCGCATCAGTGTTATAAACATCTGCCTAGGTGGCATCTAGCGCTAGGCACAGGCCGATCACACCGAAAAATCGGCCAGCCTAGGTGGCCCTGGGCAGCCCTAGGCGGAAATGAATTTTTTTGTTTTGGACTTTTAAATCATAAGCCCGATAAAAATAACCGACGAAAAATTTTATTCACCCACTTTTCAACGCTCTTTCCAAGGAGAATAGAAGAAAAATATGGAGAATAATAAGTATTGAAATTTATGAAGAAGGAGAAGAGTAAATTTGTGAAATTTTATTAGTTATGTAATATGTAATTTTGAACTCATTTTAAATTTGATATTATCATGTTGAAGCATAGTTGTTAAAGGCGAGCACCTTGTGAAAGGCGCCACCAGGCGACCCCTTTGCGCCTGGGATAGGGATGTTAATTAAAGCGAGAGGCACCACCAGACGACCCCTCTGCGCCTGGGATAGGGATGTAAATGAGTCGAGCTGAGCTAAGGCGAGAGGCGCCACCAGGCGACCCCTCTGCGCCTGGGATAGGGATGTAAATGAGCCGAGCCGAGCCAAACAGTATCATGCTCGGGCTCGGCTCGTTTGATATATATATATTATATATATAAAGGCTCGGGATCGGCTCGGGTTCGATCCGAGCTTTTATCTTAAGGCTCGGAGTCTCGGACTCGGCTCGTTTAGTATATATAACGGCTTGGACTCGTTAATAGCTCGTTTATCATATTAAACGAGTCTGACTCGAGTTTGGCTCGGTAAGCGAGCTGGTTTTTAGGCTCAGAAAGCGAGCTCGTTAAGCAGGCTTGTTAGCAAGCTCGTTCTCGGGCTCGTTAATCAATCTCGTTAAGTAGGCTCGTTAACAAGCTCGTTTTCGGGCTCGTTAAGCAAATTCGTTTTCGGACACAACGAAGCTCAACTTTGAGTTTTTTCTATTATAATTTCTCTATAAAGTCTATAAATACTTGATTTACAACCTTACCATGATGTAAATCTTCAAGTTCCAACCCAGCCCAATTTGGAAAAAAAATCCACCAATTTCATTCATCAAAGTTTTCGATCTTTATTAATTTACAACATCATTACTAAGTTCTCAACTCATAATATATCTCAAAATCTCTGAATTTATCATAGATTAAATTCTAGATGCAAATTTCAGCCTCAAACCTTCGACTGCGTCCCAAGTTCTAGGTGCACTCTTCTCTGTTGTATAGTACACAATTATATTCATCATTCCAAAAATTTCATCAGACGATCAAATAAATTAAAAATAAAAGTTTCGTTTCTCTTTATACATTTCAAATAAAATCTAAAGCTCCTAACTAAAAATGTTAAATCAAAGTTTTGAGCGCTTACCCTTGAAGACAATCAACACTTTTTATGCTAAGTTCACGAGTGTATAAAATTTTATAGTGTTGATTACTTCTTATAATATATATATATATATTACTTTTAAATTAAAAAAATTACATTTATTTCAAAATATTTTTAAAAAACCACTGTATTCTTTTTTAAACGAGATTTGCATTACATGTAACATGATCCGACAATATATGAAATATTTTATTTAATGTATTCTATTACTTAATTAAAATAATGTGCATATACATATATTGAGTTACAAGTTTTGACTCTAACAAATTTAATTTAGATAATTTCTTAACTTCTTTTAACTAAAAGTTTTGAATATCATTCCTTTATCATATATAGTTCTAATTCTTGTAAGACGTTTTAAATAAAACTGTTATTTTAATTCGTTAGAAATTTATGATTGAATTGTCATTCATTAATAATATTGTACATATAAGTATTTTATTTATCATGTTTTTAAGAGCATTTTAATATAATGATTTTCAAGTTAAAATAAAAAATGAAAATTTTGGTTACGTCCTGTGTTGTAAATTCATCTTTCTTTCAACAAAGTATTGCGTTCCAATCATGTCATTTGCATTAGTATTGATATTTTTATTTGTCCACTCAACATCTCAGCCGAGTTTGAGCTTGCTCACAAGCCATATAGCATGCTCACGAATATATATAAGAATCAAACTCAAACTAGATAAACGAACTAAATTCGGGCTTGCAAGCCATATAAATTAAATTAACATATTCGTGAACCACCTAAACGACCCCAGCTCGAGCTTGCAAGCCACCTAAACGAGCCAAACTCGAGCTCGAGATGGCGAGCTTCCTAAACGAGCCAAACCCGAGCTTGAGTTCCCGAGCCTATTAACGAACATGTTCACGAGCTCAACAGCCGAACATCCTTAAGCTCAAGTTTGGTTCGTGAAAATTGTCGAGCTCGAAATCAAGCTCGGGCTCGGCTTGATAAGCTTAACAAACGAGCTCGAACAAGCTTTTTACCGAGTCGAGATCCGAATGGCTCGCGAACAATTCGGCTCGTTTACATCCATAGCCTGGGATATTCCTAGGCGCAACGGTTTAATAAGGCGCATGGGCTCGCCTTTGAAGCCCACTGAGGCGCTCGCCTCAGTTTTTTTTCAGTTTTCTTACATTTCTTTTCTATTTTAAATTTTAAGATAATAAGAAGAAAGCCTACCAAACCCTAGAATAAAATAAATGGGCTAAGGAAAGTCATATATTTTCCCTTTTTTAATTAATTTTAATTTTAATTTAAAGAACATTTAATTGAGATACTCTTTCCTAAAATATTTGAAAATTACATTTATAGATAGATAATAACTATAAATTATGATCTAAATTGTCAATCTGCCTTAAATTAGAATCTAAATTGATTGACTGACAAACTATTAGCGAAAATCCCTACACTTATTATGGTGAAAAAGAAAAAGAAAAGTAAAGAAAAAGTCTGCTAGTAATAGGAGATTTCTTAAATACACACAACATACTAAAAATAAATATCAGTATTCTAGATTAGAAAACTAAAAGTGACACAGAAATATGCGAAGAATGAAAGATTTCCGTGATATGATATATTTTTGCTTACCTTAATTAGTTCAGTAATAGTGTTTTGTCATATAATAACATTAAATAAATATATTTTTCTGAAAAATTAATAGTGCGCCTTGTTTCGATAAGGCGCGCTCCTCGCCTTGCACCTCAGGTTCTAGGACCCCTTTGCGCCTTAGTGCGCCTTGCGCCCTTAAAAACTGTGTTGGAATTATAATATGTGATTTATGATGTTAGACCATGGAATCCGCCTAGTCCCAACCTATGCGGTCTAGGCGCTAGGCGCTGGTCTGGCGCCTGACTAGCGCCTAGCGAATTTTAGAACCTTGTTTCACATCTTGTTTAATTTATTCTTTTGTTCAGAACTTGCATTGAATATGACAATGTTAATTAATTCAAGATTCTAGATGATTCAGAATTTCAATTCTACAAGTGGAATGCAAGGCACAAACTATTTATATTTTTCACTGGGATAAAAGCTTTACAAAATATTTTTTTTTCCTGCACATATTCTGAAAACCAATTGTTAATTGATGATCTGATCACTTCTGTGGATTTAATATTCTTGTGGATAACTTTCGATGGGAAACTGTAGATTCCCGAGGTTTAAATCCTTGTGATGCTCATCATCATTGTTTTAAGGGTTAGTAGAATTAGATAATATCAGTTCTGTATATCTTTGCGGATAAATATTCTCATAGTGGTCGCAATTCCATTTCTCAAAACTTGTGTCAGTTAATTGGCAAAAAGCCATCTCTGAAACGTTCGGATAGAACAAAATTGAGTAAAGCTGATTCATAGAGCAATCAGATTGACATATCCTCTATGTTACTTTCCTCAGTTAAAAGAAATCAAAGTCATAGTTCTGAAATAAATCTGATTTTCAAATTGTACAACATATATGACGATGATTTAAGCTTCACAATCCCAGAATGTTATAAAGCATAGGCAATTAAAATTCAGTTGCAAGTTGTATCATGCCATCTCAATATTAGTCTGATAAAATGCAGGTGTCAGAGTAATTTAATATATATTAGAGTAATGTTAGGCAATACGCGGTGATCCTATAAAAGCCGTGTATCTAGGTTAAAAGAATGAGAAAGACGTAACTTTTATTTGTCATTCTTGTGAATTTATTAGCACTCATTTGTAAAGTGTATTAAATATTAATCGTATCATACTTTTTTGTATTTCACGCAGGTTTTTTCTTTTGTAACCATTGGAATGGATGGAAGATCTCTAAAGATGCAAACCACCATATCTAAGCATGCATTCTTTGATCTCTCTCATGTTTCTCCTTTGGTGTTCTTATATCTTCTTAAAGGATGTTATGCTTATGGTAATTCAACTGGCCTTCTTAATTTGATCTCATGAGCTTGGTTTGCCGTTGTGGTCGCGGAACGACCGTAACAGGCATTGCGTTACAGGAATGGCAGCTGCCGCGACGAAGTTCCAGTGTAAAACGGTTGTGTAACTGTAGCCGTTATTTTGGAATTTCGGCGATTTCGTGGCCGTTGCGGAACATTTTCTCTATGTTTTTCAACTTTTTAATGATTTTTTTCAATTAAAATTTTCCCAAATTATATAATATTTCTAATTTTATTTTTAAAAACCCCAAAAAACCCCGCGACAGTAATGGTGACAGTTCCGCGAAATACTAATGGAACTAGAATAGCCACCGAGAAGTGGCCATGACGGCGAACTATGCTCATGAGTATGTTTCTCTATCATTATCTTTTCTGAATTTTCCATGGCTAGGAATGGAAATAACTAAATATAGGTGCTTCATGTCTATCATATAACCAGGACGGGAAATTTAGTTGTATAAGTGAGAACATTGAGCGTAGAATTTTGACCTTCATCTACTTGAAAAAGATAGTTGACCAATTATCGTGCATTTAATGATTAGTTTAGTTGACCAACATGATTTTCTTTTCATCAAATCTTCGCATTTCTTTGTTCCTTTTCGATTTTATACTGTTTGGCTTCTAATTAGCCTTTAGTTTCTAGGGTCAGTGGGCTACTTCAAATTAGGCTCAGAAGCTTCTTTGAAGTTTTTCAAATTTCAATCAATCAGATATGAATTGTTCTGTGACACATTTTGGACCTCTGTTTATTTTATGAATTTTTAGCTAGTTCTTAAGGTTCCTAATCATGTCAACATCTTACAACCCCTCATTTTTCAGGTATATAGAAAAAATTTGAGATTAAGTGTTTTTTAATATTTTGAACAAAGAAAGTCAATTTAGTTACTAATACAAGTATGTAATAATTTGTTTTTGTGATCTCAACGAAGTGATTAGTGAAGTGAGCTGGCAATAATACCTTTCAATGAGATGTAATGGCAATACCTTTTTAAGTCTCAAGTCTTTGATCACAAAAGATGGATAAATTAACGAAGAAATTAACTTAAAATTTTAAGATTATGAAAGTATACTGAAATTTTAAGTCTGTTTCCTGCACATTTACCTTTATTTTTCTGTTTCATTTCTTTAGTTTGTTCAAGGATGGAAAATTCATTTGCAGGAACATGCAAAGCAACTGTGAAGTTCCGTGCTTTACAGAAACAAGTGCACCTAGTTCTGCTCAACAATTCGCAAGCTGGACCAGCTACTTTTATTGCTTGTTGCATCTGCATAATGCCCGTAGTTGACTCATATCGTGATGGCTTCAGTCATTTGGTACTATCTGCACTTCGCCATTTCCTAAAATTGGGATACTGTGGTGACGATGTGCAGAAGGCAAAACTTTATGCCGCCAAATTGTTTGTGGGTTTTGTTGGTGGTGATATTCATATTGATGAAGGGATTCTAATTAAAGTAGTTCAAATTTTTGATTTAAATTTAATAGATATTGAGAAAGCTATACCTGATATTCATATGAAGGAAAATAATAAAATGGAGACGGGAAAAGAAGTCGTTGAGAATTATGTTTTCAGGTTGATAGAGTGTCAATCGTATTTGACTGCTGTTGATCTGTTGATACAATTTTCTATCCGTGAACCTGGAGACTCATTGCTACTAAAAATGATGAAATGTCAACAATTCAAAGCAGCAGAAAAGTGGGCCGCGTTTTTGGGGAAGCCAACATTGTGCTTGCTTGTTCAGGAATGTGCTAACCAGAAGCTCGGGCAACCTGCTTATGATGTTATAAAGAAATATGATTTGCGTAATGAATTCCCAGAATTATATCTTCAGGGGAAAGAAAGGCAAGCTTATTTGTTGATTGCCATGTGTTTCAATTTGTAATTTACGCTGAGCATCATCTCTTCGGATAAGTGGGTGAGGTTCTCAGACGCATCAGGATGACAGTTTTGTACATGATTACAGCTCGCTGAAGAAGCTAGCAGAAAAAGGCGTCTGGGAGATAGCAGAGGCTAGAGCAAAGTGTGATGGGCATCTTCTTGAGTATTTGGTAGGTACCATGAATACAAGGTGATTGAAATTTTATTTGGGATCATAGGCTGAGTAGCTTACTGAAATATCTCATTCACTTCTAGTGGAGGTTAAAATAACTTTTATATCCTTTATCACGACGTGATGCGAGCTTGCTATTGCATTTTTGAAATTGTAAATTATAACTATACTATTGATTACTTCTTTAAAACAATTGAAAAAGGAGGAAAAACAGCATTTGGTATTGTCCAGAAGATAAAGCTGTTGGCGTATTTTTTTGGTACAAGAAACTTGTATTGTGACTGCTGCATAAATGGTTGCACTACCTTTTACAGGATTCCGTTTACAAGTTTCTCATTCTAAAACCAGGTTTCAAAAGGGAACTGTGCACGGAAGTACATACATTACTCAAATTTGTTATAATTTTAGGTTTATTTAGCGATGGAAGCTGGCTATTCTGAAAAGGTTGAAGAGCTTTGTACTCGCTATTCGCTCGAAGGATTCTCGAGGTTCAAAGGTATGTCAATATCAGCAAAAAGGTGAAACTTTTTCCTGGTAGTGTTACTCGAAACTCCTGGCAAAAACCTGTCAAGAGTCATCATGGTCTTAAAATGGAAACCCTTATTCTGTGTTCTCCACCCACTTGGTAGATTTTAATTTTAATAGGTTCTCTATTATGAATTATCCTTATTCTTTGAAGTGAATCAGGGGCAAGCATTACCAAGATTGACTACAAGTGACCTTTTGACTAGTAATATTAATTATATTAATTAATTCCTGAAGTTGGAATACAATCCATATGTGCTGCATCTGAACAAATAATATTGTGGAATCTTGTTTAAATGGATTGCGAAGCAATCTATTTTGTTTTCTAACTGTGATTATTAACCTGATATTCCAAAGGTTGGTGAAATCTTTCAGTATATTCGGATAATAATCATCTATCAAGAACAGACATACTTTATGCTAACTCAAAGTCTCAAACCCTTTGATGATAAAATTTTGGAGGCATTGATTTACTAGGTGATGACCAATGGGTGGGTCTTTTGTGATTCTTGCTGAGTTTGTTTTTTATTTTTTTTGAAGTTTGTACATTATGTGAATCACTTAGTTGTGCTTGGATTGAAGAATTTCAAATCCTTGGATTCCATTATATTTTATTGTTAACAATGAAAGAATAAATCAAATCCTAGATCCATACACTAGTTATTTATACATTAGTTATATATAGTAGAATGAATTTAAATGACACCATTGTTGGGTGGACTTGAAATCCATCATAATTAACATGAAATAGTATATAAACATGAAAAGATTGGATTTGAAGTTTATAGTGTTACTTCTTTAAACAACAAAAATATATTTGAATGTATTTGAAATCCTTCCATCCAAGCACAACCTTCCTTCGACCACCACATTTTTGATGAATTTTTTCCTCACCAAGGTTCACTTATTTTTTATAGAACTTGAGGTAGATGCTTTCCCAAGCCGCTATTTGCAACTGCATGAATTATTTATTGAGGATGTGATTTGGGTTGATGAAGTCCATAATTTGCGCAATGCAACTTGCTACTTTGAGGAATGCAAAGTTGTTGGTGTTGACTGTGAATGGAAGCCTAATTATGTAAAGGGGAGCAGTCAAAATAAGGTATTTTCTGTCTATCCCTTGCCTCTTAAGTCTTAACAAGTAAATTTACTTTCTTCCATCAAAGCGCCACTATTTTGACTTCCTTGGTAACGGGCCAATATTTGCTCCATCATTACTCTCAAACCATAAACGTTAATTAACTCTGGAAAGATAACATGAGGCAACTGAAACATATCAAACTCCTTTGATTCTCGAAAACATACTTTCTTTATATTTAGCTTCACTCTCCATCTTTCCTGCTTCTTTGCTTTCAAAGGTTTGTCTCCTTGTCAGATGTCTCTTTGTTCCTAATCATAATACATGAGTAAAATTGGGCATCTGTTATCATGTGATTGCATCTATTTGTGTTTTTGTTTACACCTTATAGTTACTATAACTCCTTTCCAACTTTGCTGATGATTGCTCAATAGAAGCCTTCGGAGTTTGACGATTGGATCTACTGCATATATCATCTAGGTTTCCCTATCTACTACGTTGAAAAAATATATCATTCCACATGCAAATTTATTATTCTACTTTATCGAAGTTCATTTATCATATTCCTAACAGTTCAGATATTAAAATTTCATTTGTGTTTTTTTTATACATTTTGGTATATTGGTCTTCATAAGGCTTGTATTGTCTATCATTCCAATTATTATATATTTTGCTGCTAAATTCCAGGTTTCTATCATGCAAATTGCCTCTGAACAAAAGGTTTACATATTTGACCTGATCAAGCTGCACGAAGATGTTCCAACTGTCCTAGATGAGTGCCTTTCCAGTATATTGCAATCTCCAAGCATTTTAAAACTTGGTATGGGAAGATGTTTGATTATAATGCTACCTTATCCAGAAGGAGAAGCTGCAAGGAATAAATCTATTAGTTGGCATACTAATATAAAGTAAATCATATTTGGTTCTCGGATAAAAAAAGTAGAAAAAATCGATTTGGTTCTTTCAGGTGATTACCAGAATATTGGGTGCTTCCAAATGCCAACACATACTGAACTAGCACCAAAGTTTTTAAAATGCTTTTGTTTACTTGTGTTATTTCCAATTGCGCGAGTTTGCATCTTCAGGCTGTTTTCTGTTCAAATGCTGCTTTTGGTCTCTGCTTTTGTGCCTAGGGCGATATGGGCTTTAACATGATAGAATTTACTGCAGCTATGGTCAATGTAATTTGCAGGCTACAATTTCCAGTGCGATGTAAAGCAGCTCGCTCATTCTTATGGAGAATTAACTTGTTTCAAGTACTATGATATGCTACTTGATATCCAGAATGTGTTCAAGGAACCACGTGGTGGACTTTCTGGCCTGGCTGAGGTAATTTTATGAGCTATCACGCATGATTGTTTTAGTTCTAGTTCTCTACTGTGGAACCTAACATTTTCCTTTCTTTCTGTTTCTCAATGATTTGATCTAACCATCAATTGTCAAGTGACTTCGTTTTATTGTGTTCTTGGATATAGAAAATACTGGGAACTGGTTTGAATAAAACGAGACGAAATAGCAACTGGGAGCAGCGGCCTTTAAGCCAGTATCAGGTAGTTTTTTAATGTTTGATATAGTCTGTATCTCACATTCATACTGTTGAACATCTGACACTAGTCATAATGTTTTGATTGTTGATAAGACATTCTGGCTTCATTTGGTTGGTGATACTGAAAGATGGAACTCTTCCCCATGGTATAATATTTGCCTTCATTGTTATTTTTAGCTGAATTGTGGGAAGAAAAATGGAAAATGTACCGCCAGATTGAGACCATTGGCATAAATAAATATCTATTTGAACTTTAAATCTTACGCAAAGAAAGGGCTTATATTGAGATCCTGATGTTGACTGATCTAGTTGGAGGATAAGTTAGATGAGAAAATTTATTTCTTGTTCTTTTACCAATAGAGTTGCAGATTACATTCTTCTAAAGTTGCTTGAATTTCAGAAGTCCATGCATGGTTTCTCAATTTTCGAACACCAATGCAGATAGAGTATGCGGCTCTTGATGCTGCTGTTCTCCTCCACATATTTAGGCATGTGGGCAGCCACACCTCGCCCGCAGGTGCCCCTGATGGACACGCCAAGATAGAATGGAAATCGTACATTGTATGGATTCTTGACAATTTCTCTGTACATATATGTGTGCACATGCATATGAGTGTGTTTCTGCCCCTCGTTTGTATATCTATTTGTTGAATCTTAAATATCCAGATAGATAGGATAGATCAATATTCTTATTAGATTAGGTTTCTAGTAGGATGAGTCCTTGAACAAGTAAATTATAAGTCATTGTTCTATTGAACTAGGGTTGTGAGATTCTATAAATAAGTGTCTTACTTTTTTATTTTCAATCCTATAAATCAGCTCTTCTCAGCCTATATTTTCCCGTCTTTAATTACGTGGCATAGGAGACCGTAATCGGTAGATGACTAAATACGGTATGGCCTCAGCACCCGAAGACCCTCGCTGCTGCCTTCTTCCACCATTCTGTATGACAATAGATCTATTCCCATCACTAATAAACTCAATGGGCATAATTATCTACAGTGGTCCCCCAATGGGTTGTTTATTTGCGGCAAGGACAAAGATGATTCTCTCTTTGGCATGGCTTGCTGACTGAACGTGGATGACAAGTCTTTTAGATCCTGGCGATTTGAGAATAATATGGTGATGTCTTGGCTGATTAACTCTATGACAACGGAGATTAGAGAGAATTTTCTGCTTTATCCCACGGGGAAGGGCATCTGGGACGTAGCTCGGGACACTTGTTCATGTAAAGAGAACGATGGAAATGTGTTCAAGTTCGAGAGTCACCTCCGTGGATTGAAAGATGCCGATGGATTTGTCACCGACTATTTCTCGACACTCAATAGATTCTGGGAGCCAATTGATTTGTTCGGAATGCACGCATGGAAGTGCCTTGATGATGGGAAAACTATTGGGCTATTATTAAGAAGCACATCTTTCAATTTTTATTGGACCTTAATCACCAATTTGATGAAGTGCATGGGCATATTCTTGCCTCGAAGTCTAATACCCGCCATGAAGAAAGCCGGCTAATTGACGCTCGGCCCCTCCCCTACTTTCTTGTTCTTGGATGGTTCTGCTCTTGCCTCACATCTCCAACCATCGTCTGCGCCTCCCACTTTTAACCACTCCAATTCTCCAGCTGGGAATGCTTCACAATCCTTGGAGTATTCCTAATCCTTGGGCGCCTCTAGCAGCATGCGGCAGGGCCAACCTTGGTGCCCTAAGTGAAAGAAACCCACACATACCTTGGATACATTCTGGAAGATCCACAGGCCACAACAAGACAACAAATTGGAAACCAGCTCGAGATCGACAGGAGAATTTTGCTTCAGCTAGTGACAATTCACAGTACCAGCAACCTTAGCAAAGAGCAACTTGAGATGCTTCACAAATTGTTTAGTCAGACACTTCCAAACAACACATCAACTACTGGCACTGGGAGTGTTGTCCACAGAAGTATTATCCGATCTGCCTTCCTCTCCCAGTCTGTTCTTTCCAATTTTTGGATGGTTGATTCAGGGGCGTCAGCACATATGAGTGGAAATTTGGGGTGGTTGATTGTAGTTTATTATCTATCAGTTTCCTGAATCGGGATCTTAATTGTGTCACTAAATTCGTGCTTAACTCGTGTATTTTTGAGGACTTGGCATCAACGAAGACAATTGGCAATGTTGATTTATGTGTTGGGTGATACCTCTTCCAAGCATCGATCGTTCATCTGAAAAGCCCATTATAGTTTTTGTTTCTATACACCCCAATAGAATGGTGTCGCTGAGCGTAAGAATTCACTTAAGGTGGCCCAATCCTTACATTTCACTCACAATGTTCCCAAGCATTTACGGGGTGATGTCCTCTTCGCTACTTGATCAGTGTTTGTCCACATTCACCAACATTACCATGCTAAACTTTATCCCCATGCTATCAAGTGTATTTTCCTTGGTTATTCTGCGAATAAAAAAGGGTATAAGAGTCAACTCTCTCATCACCAAGAAACCTACTCATCCATGGATGCCACTTTCCTTGAACATGAGCACTTCTATCCCAATTCTTCGATTTAGGAGGAGCCAGCCCTACGAGAATCTCATCCCTGGGAACACGAAACACCCGCCTTAGCACAATTGAACCCAGTGCCACCTTCAATGATCCTACTGGCTCCTCGCATGAATGGAACCCTATGCCCCATATCATCGAATCACCAAACAAGCCACTACAGGTCTATGCAAGGAGGAAACAACATCGGAAAGATGCACAACACCACATTGAACAGATCCAACAAAGCCCTGACTTGACCTCCGAGCCAACGTCCACGTACCAGGACAAGGTATGCCTAATTTAAATCATGATGATTCCCATTCCCCGGTGATTGAACATGATGATGAAAGGCGTTTAGTCATGTACATAACATCCTTTATGTAAATTTTTTTTCTTGAGAAATTATCACTTGCATATCAAATTTTTGTATCCAGATTAGACCAGATTTAGATTCCATCAATCATAGAAGTTGCTCTCCGATATCCTAACTAGAAGGTTATTGCCTCTGAAAAAATACGAGTGCTTGAGAAAAATAATAATTGGATTCTTATGGAACTCTCTCATGGAAAACAAATAGTTGGATGTAAATAGATCTTCTCAGTAAAGCACAAAGCTGATGGTAGTATCGAATGGTTCAAAAAGCTTGATTGGTAGCAAAGGTATATACAAAAGTACGACATCGACTATCAATATACTTTTACTCCTATGGTTTAACTTATTACCAATCGAATTCTTCTATCGATTTTTGCAAACCTGGATTGGCCATTATATCAACTTGATGTGAATTACACCTTCCTCAATGGGAATCTGGAGAGATCAATTTACATGGATATCTAAGTCGATTTACATGGATATTTACGTCCACAACCAATAAAGTATCCAAGTTGAAGAAATCATTGTATGGCCTAAAGTAGTTACCTTGGGCATGGTTCTATCCTTTCTCAAATTTTCTAAAAAGAAATGGATACACGTAGGATCAATCTGATCACGCATTATTCATTGAACACTTTAGAGAAGGAAAGAAATATCTCAATCCTCATTGTTTATGTTCGTGATTTTTTTTTATTGAAAATCACGTTAAGGAAATGGAGTGTGTAAAAGCCTTACTCTCAAGGGAATCTGAAATGAAGGACCTTGGAGTTCTGAAATACTTTCTAGGAATGAAAGTGGCAAGGTCTTATCTCGGGATTTTAATTTCTCAAAAGAAATGTGTTAGAACTCTTAAAGGAAACCACAATGTTAGGGAGCAAACCAGTGGAAACGCGAATGGACGCAAATGTTAAGCTTGGAAAAGACAATGGCCTCCCTATGGTTGACAAAGGGAGATATCAGAGGTTAATAGAAAAACTAATTTATCTCTCACACACTTGCCTTGACATTGGATTCTCTGTTAGTGTCGTCAGTCAATTCATGAACAAACTTGCAAAAACCTACATGGATGTTGTATGTCAAGTAGAGGTGTCAAAACGAGCTAGCGAGGTGGTCCGGCCCACAACCCGTCGCAACCCACCATTAGACGGGGCGGGCCGGTCCACTTTAGGATGGTTGAGAAAATACCAACCCTACCCACTTATTTTAGGAGGCGGGATGGACCAACCCGACGGACTCACATGTAATTTGGCGGGCCAACCCGCAACCCACCATTAGGCGGGACGGTCCGGCCCACTTTTTAGGCTGGTTGGGAAATTGCCAACTCAACCGACCTATTTTGTATGGCGAGACGGGCCAACCCGACGTGCCTAGCCCCTTTTGACACATCTAATGCCAAGTTCTGAGATACCTCAAAAAAAATCCGAGTGAAGGGTTTTTCTTCAAAAGGTCATTACGAGACATTAAAGTGTATAGTGATGCTGACTGGGCTGAATTCCAAGCTGATAGGCGTTGTACATCAGGATATTATATATTTTTGTGGGGGAATTTAGTGACCTGTAGAAGTAAGAAGCAACTTCTTGTGACAAGCAACAACACAGAAGCAGAATATCGAGCTCATGCAATATGCGAAGACATGTAGCTGAAAAGACTCCTAACTGAGCTTGGAGATGGACGACCCATGGAAGTAATGTGTAACAATCAAGCCATTATAAGTATCACCATGAATCATGTTTACCATGATCACACAAAGCACGTGGAAGTGGACCAACATTTAATAAATGATAAGATTGAGACTAATGTAATTGATATCAGCTACATCCCCCATCACATACGAAAGACAGATATATTGACTAAGGCATTCCACAGATTGAGCTTTGAATACTTGAGTTCAAACCTAGGCATAATCAACATCTACGACCTAGCTTGAGTGGGAGTGTTGAAGCTCAAATATCCCGATAAATAGGTGAAAGAAACGGTGTACGTGGTTGGTTATGTAAAATAGGCAGTGTTGTACTTTGTGTTGTAACACTACAGACAACACATTGCAGCGAAAATTTAAAGCGTAAATAAAACACAAGTAAATAATTTTGCACGAGTATAAGACTCGTGCGGGTACCTTAGGGCTAAATATTACTAGTAAACGTAAGATCAGTCTTACAAAGTAATCCTAGTAATTTTACGAAAAGTCATTAAATCCTAAATTTCTCAACAAGTCGAGAAATTAAACTTGCATCCTAAATAAACAGAGTATAAAAGAAATCGGATGCAACTCCCGTAACCTAAATTGAAGAGACAGAAAAGATCTTCAACAATACAGTTCCCACAGTGTTGTCTCTGATGTTTTCAACACGAACGGCAACACGGGGACAAGCAACAACGATGGTTGCAAACCTTGCTTCAGAATTCTTCAAATTCTTAAATGGAATTCTTCAGAGTTTGCGCAGAGAATTGTACGTCTGAAGCATGTTTCATCTTGTGCGTGAAAATCCCTTTTATAGATTAACATTCAAATCTTGAAGATTTCGTTAGATAGAGTCCTACATGAATAAGGAAAAATGTTTTAGTAGAAATAAAACTTTATCAAATCTTGTAAATCAAATCTTGATAATATCAAATAATATTCTATCTAATATCTACCTTATCAAGACATGATTTAAGTTTTGGCAAATATATCTTTAACATATTCGAAATATACACTAAATATTTACCATATATATTATCTGGCCTAGAAAGCAAAATCTTATCAAATATCAAGGAATAAAATTCCTTTCAATAGGATTGATTAATATTCTTTTATTTGATTGGGTTTCCAGTAGAATAAGAGTTCTTGTACTAGTAACCTAAGAGTCCTCGTTCTATTGTACTAGGGTTATGAATATTTTAAATAAGTGTTGTATTTTATTTTCAACCCTAATAAATCAGCTATTCTCAAGTTATATTTTTGTCTTTAATTACACTTTTAATTAGTTCAAATGGCTTCATGGGCAATTTGTTATTCACTGTTACCATGTGAGTTGGCATGAGCATGCTTACACCACGGAAGTATTGATGCATGGCAGTGTTTGTTTACACGTAAGATCTGATAATCAAGATACATGGCTATAAAGAAGTTATGCCACAGCAGGGGTGAGTATACCCGATTAGGGTCTCGTGTGAAAATTTATGACTGATTCCTTCTGTTTTTACAGATTTCACATATGGATAGCTCAAGAGCACCTAGAAAAAGCACTGGTTTTGGGGAAGGTAGGAGCTCCAGATAACGAGTCTTCATGATACATTCCTACTCGTGAGGATTTCCCATGTGAAGAATATGTTGTGAGCAACTTACTCTCCGTTTTGAAAAATTCTGATACTACTCGAAAAAATGTGCTAGCGAGAGACTTGCAAGCAAAAGCTCAAACTGAAAATGGATAGTTATTCACCGTAGCAGTAGCTGTTTTACTCATTGTGTACTCTTTTATTCTCAGGTATTTTCTTATGCTGTGTGGGTGTCTATATACGTATATCTCTTAATACACAACTATTGTATCTCGATCACGAATGTGGTATGCTCGCGGTACGTGAGTGTTATGAGAACACTCATGATTATTCCATTATACGAAACTTTTATTGAATGTGAAAGTATGGAGGGAGGAGATATCTGGAACGATCTCTATACATAGAGACCAAACCATATTTTATTAAGTCAATAAAATAATTTGCCAAGTAAAAGTATAAGTTTTGGTGATGACATAAGCGATTAAGACACAACAAAAGCTATCTAGGCAGAAACAGACCAAAATGACTCATAAAGATCACACTCAAACTGCTAATAAGTTATCTCGACTTAATGAGAGCTTATCTATCAAGTAAATTGATCTGGAAGAAGGAAATTGATCAACACACTTTGAACTGATCTGACTAGTATACTCAGCAATAATTGATCTGGACTAGTTCAATCTATTTGAAGATAAAGCATAATAGTTTGCAAAACTTGTTATTCAAACTTTAAAAGTGATCCGATTATTTGAAGAAAAAGAGATTGAAAATGTCGTTAGGTTTTCGTATTTAGCTATGGTACAACTAGCCATGACAAAGTGGGATTATGGGTTTTTATACAACATAATCATTTGTTTGGTGTGATTTTCAATAAACCAAGCTAATGTCTTCTACAAAGGACAAACTCATATTAGAGAATGATTAATATACTCACGTCTCACCCAACTATTAACAATCATCTAAAGTCTAAATCTAAGCATACTAAATTCACAAATTTCGAAAAATTCTACCTAATCCTATATCAATCTTGCCTAGTACCCCTCGCCTAGCGTTCTCGTTGCCATCCTATCGTATAACAAGTCTCGGAGGCATACAGCAATTTTTATAATTCCCTCACGTAATCACTATGCACAACTAAGTATCTTAGTGAAAACATAACTCATGTGTCTACGTATGGGACACAAAATCATATACTTAAAAAGCATTTAAAACTCATAGACTGGCAGTGCGACTTCTGAGCTTCACGTAGCAGACTAGTTAACCCTCCAAGGACTGTGCTCTGATACTAACTTAAACGACCCTTACTTGAATTTTTTTATTTACTTTACCTTAAAATAATGATACTAAATATACACACATACATATATGTATTTATACATAAAATAATTTTTCGTAAAATATAATACATAGCATATACATTTGAATGCAATTTAATTAAAATACTCAATCATAATTAAAATCTCATATATGCAAGTTTCATAACATAAATACGTAAATCATAATCCATCATAAAAATCTCATGCATACGTTAAAAATCTCAAAACATGAAAACCATAATAATAAATAATATTCATGTGCGAAATAAAATAATAATGTATTAAAAACCGCGTAATAAATCTCATCATAAATCGTATCATAAGCGTGCAAAGGTCACGGGTGTGCTAGCTTCCATGGATGCTCAGACGTACTCACCACTAGTAGAGAACACATCATCAACAAAAACATTATTTTCACCTGCACACCATTTAAATCTAGTGAGCTTAGAGGCTCAACATGTTTCATCCAGTAATAACAAATAATATATAATAAAATCGCACACAAACACATATCATAATAAAATATCTTGAAATGTCTTATGTATGCATGATCATAAAAACATATGCGTAATGGTGAGTCGTAACGTAATCATAATCATAATACATAATCTTAATACATAACATAAATATGACATTTCATAATCATAAAATCATCAGAGTGAGTCATATCCGTGACGTGTGACCATTAAACATTAGCAACTGATCAATCTATAAAACAACCGTACGTGGCGGCGAGGTTTACCCAACCTTAAATCAGAGATTTCATGCGCCTCTTATGCTACTCCACCCAACCTTAACAGGGGATCCATAGGCTCATAAACATAAGTGGAGAGGTCATCGGGCCCGGTATCCCGACTTCCAAATCCATGAGTTGCCACAATCACTTCAACTTCTCAAAAATATTTTATTTACATGCCCTTAATCTTTCATAAAATAAATGCATGAATCATGAGCGTAAAAATCATCTTTTTCATTATCCTTAAAAATTTGCCCGTAAATATATATAATTTATTTTTCATAAAAATCATACTTATATAAAAATAATAAATATATATACAGACTATTTTACTTGCCACGAACATGTTCGAGTAGCTGCCCCTTTAACTTAAGTTCATTAACCTAGACTGGCCCATTTACCTAGACTGACCCATTAACAACTTAGCCCAACATAAATAAGCCTGATAGCTCTCATGGGTCTCAAGGCCCATTACAACCTAATGGGCTAACTTAAATTACTAACTTAATCCTAGTAATACAACTTAATCACTCAAACTCATTATCATTTAATTAAAATACTTAGGCCTCTAATTAAATTACTCGATCCCGAAATAAACTAACCTGGACCCAACATATAACATGACCTAAATAACATCTAGACCCGACCCCGTAACCCCTTTCTCGAGCCCCTGACCAGCTGCCTGAACCCTAGCTCTATTTTTCTCTAAACCTGCGCAGATCACTTGTTTTCCCTTTGCCCCTTCTGGCCGGAGCCTCGCCGGCAAGACCTCCCTAGGGTCCTGTCAAACTTATAAATCCAGCCCTGGCCTGGACAATGCACCGCATGGCTCGGCCTTGGTCTGTCATCAGCAGCCCTGCGCACGACCAAAGGGGTCTGCACCCTTTTGGCCGTCCAGGCCCTTTCTCAGCCAACATCAGACCAAACCCCCTTGAACCCTGACCTTAATGGACCCTAACTCGACCCTTGAACGTGGTGAAGCAGCTCGAACCAGCCCTTGGACAGAAAAACAAACCAACAAACCAACAAGTGTAAAAATGTGAACATGATGCATGAACCATCAAGTTTGCGCTCTAAATCACATACCATGCAATCTATCAAACTTTTAATGCATAAAACAGTATACATATAATTTAAACAGTGAGAAATAATGGATAAAAACATGTCTTTGCGTTTGAAACGCTCGAAAAACTTATACGATTGCATAGAACGTTGCACGGGATGAACAGAACACCAACTCTCTTGAATTTTCTTCAAAATTTCGTGTGGTGTGTGTATGTATGTGTAAGGCGGCTGTTCTTCCTGCTTTTCCTCCAAGTTTACGTCAAAAATGGGTTGGGGACGATTGAAACTAGTTTTATGTATTTATTTGTGTATATAATGGACTTAGGCTTTTATGAAATAATTAATAAGGCTTAGCCCATTAATATATCAGATTTAAAAATACTAATTTAACATTAAACTCACCTAATTTTCGTAATAAATAAAATCTTGGTTATTAAAATACTCTAAAACCCCTTAAAATGGCGTAATTAGGTGAAAAATGGGATTTTAATTATATATATATATATATATATATATATATATATGTATGTATATATATATGTATAAAACCCATAATTTTCTATAAATTAATTCTTAAAATAATTATTTAGGACTCTTGAAAACCTTAGACATTAATTCCGATAAAAACTTTTACCTCGTTCGTCCACGGTACTGTCTACGCGATCAATCGACTTTTCCTTAAAAATGCATAACTCTCAAAATAATTGGGTTCAATGCCGTAATTAAATTTAAAACATGTCACACAATTCACATAAAAATCATTTAACCCCTTTTATTTATTTTAAAAATAATTAATTCCCTAATTATGCATGCGATTTTACGTAAACGAATTTCTGGGCGTTACAAAAATTGACTATGATTCCTTTTAAATGGAATGTGAAAGTGGACATGGTCTCTTGGATTTGATCCACACAGACATATGTGGTCCGCTAAGTGTTAGCACTAAATATGAGTAAACCTAGTTCATTACCTTTACTGATGATTTTTCGAGGTATGGGTTTTTGCATTTGATGAAACACAAGTCTGAAGCATTTTAAAAGTTCAAAGAATTCAGATCTGAAGTATATAAAAAATTAGGAAAAAATATTAAAACACTCTGATATGATAGAGGTGGAGAATATTTGAGTACTGAATTTTTGAACTATCTAAAAGAGAATGAAATTCTCTCACAGTGGACTCCACCAGCAACACCACAATTTAATGGTATTTCTAAACGTCTCAATCAAACTTTGATGGACATGGTTCGATCTATGATGGGATTCACTGGAATTACAACATCGTTTTGGGGCTTTGTGCTTGAAACTGCGGAAATGTTGTTGAATAATATCCATACAAAGGAGTGGATTAAACACCATATGAGATATGGATGAAAAAACCTCCCAAATATTCTTACCTGAAAATATGTAGATGTCTTGCTTACATGAAGCAGTCAATGGGAGATAAATAGGATAATAGATCCATTTTGTGATACTATGTGGGATATCCAAATAACTCTGTTGGATATTATTTATTTCATCCAAAAGAAAAAAAAAGTGTTTGTTTGAAGAAATGCTACCTTCTTAGAGAAGGATTTTCTATTATATTCAAGTTATGAGATAATATAACTCGAGGAAATTCGAGACACGCTTATGACTGTAGAAGTCGAACTTGATCCCCAACGGCCAGTGGTTGAAGTTCAGACACCTAGAAGGTCTGCTAGAATCATCAGACTGCCTGTTTGATATTCGCTTCTTCATGAGCAAGGGCATGATGAGCCTAGTGATGGATGTGATCCAAGAAATTTCAAAGAAGCGATATCTGATGCTGAATCATCTAAATGGCTTGAAGCCATGCAGTTTGATATGGACTCCATGTATTAGAACCAAGTATGGACATTAGTAGATCAACTTGATGGAATTGTTATCATAGGATGCAAATAGATTTACAAGAGAAAACTTAGGGCGGATGGGAAGGTATTTTCCTTCAAAGTGAGACTAGTAACAAAAGGCTATACTCAAAGAGAAGGAGTTGACTTTGAGAAAATCTTTTCACCAGTTGCTATGTTCAAGTCCATTAGAATATTTCTAGCCATAGGTTCATGGTATGACTATGAAATATGACATATGAATGTGAAAACAACATTCCTAAATGGATACATTAAAGAAGAGTCTACATGTCTCAACTTGAGGGTTTCACATTAGTAGGAAGTGAGCATAATTTATGAAAACTTCAGAGATCGATCTACGGTCTCAAGCAAACATCTAGGAGTTCGAATCTCGGATTAATAGCACTATCAAAGAGTTTGGTTTTGTTAAAAATCCTGTAGAATCATGTGTGTATAAGAAAGTTAGTGGGAGTGTAGTGACATTCCAATTGCTTTATGTCGATGACATCCTCCTCATTGAGAATGATGCAGGACTATTGCAATCGACTAAAGTATGGTTTTCAAGTAAATTCTCCATGAAGGAGATGGTTGAAGCATCCTATGTATTGAGAATACAAATATATAGAGATAAATCGAAAAGGATGTTGGGTTTCACCCAAGTCACTTATATTGATACCATACTAAAGAGATTATCTATGAAATAATCCAAGAGATGATACTTACCAATTTGTCATGGTGTTACTCTATCTAAAGCAATGTGCCCCAAGATTGATGAAGAGATAGATATGATGGAACATGTTCCTTACATGTCAGCCATTGGTATTATCATGTACAATGTGATATCAACACACCCTGATGTATCTTATGCTCCGAGTGTTGCAAGCAGGTATCAGGCGAATCCTGGTCCATTGCATTGGAAATCCGTGAAAGATATTCCTAAGTACTTGAGAAGGACTAAGAATTTTTTCATAGTTTATGAGGGTGAAGAATTGAAATTCGAAGGCTATACTAATTCTAGCATCCAATGTTACGTGGATGATTCGAAATTGACCTCTGGTTTTGTATTCGTGCTCAATGGTGCTGATGTATCTTGGAAGAGTTCCAAGAAAGACATTGTTGCGGATTCCACCACTGAAGCTTAATACATTGCACCATCTGTTGTAGCCAAAGAGGCAGTTCGATGGGAATTTTTCAAAGAGTTGGGTGTTTTCCTATTGGAGTTGATCCAGTGCCAGTGTACTATGACAACTGTGGGAACCTCGGTTACTAATCTCAATTCTTAAACATAATCAATATAAATCTTATTATGAAACATATATAATTACAAGAATTCAATTTGAATAAAAAAGCCAGAAGAAATAAGCAATAAATGTTTTTTTTTAAAAAATATACACGGACTCCGTGCACAGGTCTGTGCTCAGGTCCGTGCATTAATCTGTATCCAAGGTTCTATGGCTTTAAGGTACACAGACCTCGTGCCACCTCCGTGTCAAGGTTCGTGCCCAAAATTTCAAAATAGAGAAGTTACTGCCTCAACAAGACATCACACAGGCCCATGCACGGATGCATGTACAGGGTCCGTGCACAGCTAAAACAACACCAAAAACAAATGCGAAGGCACACGGACCCAGGCATGAAGGCAAGTCCAGGGTCCGTGCCCTGATAAAAATTCTGAACTTTGCTCATGTTGTCCAAATCTAAAAATGCATCTATAAACTCAATTTGACCAAGAAATATACATGTATTTATGAACCAAATCTTGGTATACAATACATAGAATAACTAGAGTAAAAAAGGTACTCAACAACTAAACATGCGATATAACAAAGCTTGATCTATTTTAATAAAATACAAGGCCACTTGACTTCTAAACACAAAGTCCCACGGCTAAAACTCTAAATCTCGAGCTATCCAAGACTCTTCGAACTCACTCCTATCCAACCTGTTACAATGCACACATACAAACAAAACAACAGCCGAATAACTCCGGTGAGAATAAATCTCAGTATGAACGACATGCATATAAAGCATGTAGATATAATAAGTTTATACAACTCATGCTATAATAATCTCAAATGATAAAACATCTAGAGCATATGAGAATAATGATTTCTTGAAGCTAAAAGCATAGATGTTCTTAAATCTTTGAACTCAAATTTGATAAACAAACAATCTCATCTAATAACCAATCTTAACGAGCATTGGAATACAAGTCATATAAGCACAATCACATCTTGAATAGAACACCATAACATGCTAGCATTCTCAAGAGCATATTCTAAACCATAGACATCTCTAAGGTAATGCATAAATGCAATGCATGTTGAATATCAATATGGTTCTGAATTCTTGAAAACAAGTCTGAAAATAATTTCTTTGGGATCCCGAAAAAGAAGACAGAGCAGATCTCCCACCTACTTACCCGATCGTGTTGCCGTTGAGCTTCTTGTTCCTGGACTTTGGTACACTATATTAATCTAGCTCTAGAAGATAATATACCTCCAAAGCCACTCAAATATAAGTCCAAACGTCCATTTAATTTGTGCGAATATGTCGTTAAAATCACAAAAGAATTGTGGCTTAAAATGAATGCAAAATAGCTATAAGCTTTCTACCACAATCCAACAGATGCATAAAAATCTATAAGAATCATGTCACCACAATATGAATGCGTAAGTAATCTATATGCATCAATATATATCATCATACATTCTATTCAAGCAAGGATATATTCATGTAAAGCATACAATCATGTATAAACAAAGAAAGCACACAAGTATGTGGTTTAGGAAACTCCAAGTCACAAATGATCTTGAGTCGACTTTCCTATCTTATTTAATGTCTATTCATACCTTTGATTCTTGATTTCCAAGTGTTCAAATCTTGCAAATCTACAACACAATCCCTTATACAAGCTGCTCACTCAAATCTTGTTAGTCCAAGCTCCGAGTTGATCCAACTTCTTTCCGACTTGAATTCTTCGACTTGAACTCGATATCATTCACTTCAAATCTGAAAATGAAGTTATAAAATCTCAATAATCAGCTTTATATCTAATTGTAATTGAAAACAAAGCTCATTCAACTTCAAGTCTTTGATCAAAAAACCGAAATTCAAACCGATGACGTAACAGTTCAAAATCAGTAATTCCAAAAGCTTAAACATCATATTTACTATGGTCTAAACTTCAAATCCACCTCAATTCATCAAGCCATACACGAAAATAACAGCCCCAAATTTTCAAAATTACATAAAATCTTCAAAAATTCATAAACATGTTCAAATGACGATCTTTTCTCGATCCAACTTAGATATGCTATCGTCATATATACTAGAACACGTTTATACAATAAAATATTAATTCTAACAACATCTTAAAATATAAACATGGTAGAACTTCGTAATACTTACGTCGAAACCTAGCCGTCGATGCTGTGATCGCAAATATACCATCAATTTTGAATTCTACCGGGCTGATCAATTTCTATCAAATTTGGAATGAATGAATCGTCCATAGGAGCTTGGAATCTGATTTCTCTCAATATGTTTGCTGAAAAATTTGATGGAAAACATGGATTGTACACGTTTGTATGTATTATGCGAAGTGTAATCCCACTTGCAAGAAAATTGCACTTTAGTCCCTGAGTTCTTGCGTATATGCAACTTGGTCCTTAATCAATTTTTTACTTCTAATTCAATCTTTTTTATTTTCAATCTCAAAATTTAAATCTTAAATCCCATAAATATGACAAACATCGCGAAGCAATGGGACTGCGTAGTATGACTAGTTGGCTTTAGGGCAAGTAAGAGATTGAAAGAGTGGGTGCTCGGTGAGCCAACTTGTGGCTAAGGGCTTTTATGACTCTATGTATAAACAATCTTTTGTTTAATATAATTTACACTTTTATAATGGCGTTTACTTTATCTTTTATCATATTATTATGTTGTGACATACTATAAGATGTTTAGATGAAGACCTTGAATATACTATAGTGTATGTAAGATGTGGTGGCACATGGGGATGGCTATCATGAAACAAATCTTATAGTCACTGTATATTCTAAACAGTTCCTAGTCGATTGAGCCGTCCGTTAATAACGATAAGGATCGCTCGAGATTGAGACTAGCATTTGCGATGCCGAGTACCACGTTTCATTGGTATGGAACATAGAGATGTTCAAAGCATGCAAATGGATATTCATACGATGAATGATCGAACTACCCTGTCCGGACTTTCCAAGTGGTTATCACTTATCGACTGGATAAAGTCCGCGGTTTTGGTTGTACACCATTAGTCCTTACTACTTGAAACATCATTGAGACTCTATATGCTAGTACTATACTTTGACTCGTTTACCGACTCTATTGGAGTCATCAGGTATCGGGATTGGGTACAGTTACGACGCATATAGGAGTCGATGCTTTGTTGTCAAGGATTCACCACATACTTACTAGTGTGGATATCCTATGCAATCTGAGGAGATATTAGTGTGACGAATCTCTGGCCAGAGTACATGATGTGTTTTAAGAAATGGTTTCTTAGTAGCACATGCGATGTCACTATTTGATCTTCAAGATGCATTGCATAGTTATCGAATCTCGAACGACTCTCGATTTACCAATAGTTGTTGATTCGATCGGGATATATGGATGAAGGGACCGTACTGTACGCTAACCAAAATCTATTGGTTCTTGCAGGCACTATCAGTGATACCTAGGGAATCATGGGGTGATGTTGCTAGGCGCTCTTACCATGATTCGATGGGCAAGTCGGAAATTGTTGTTTCGAGTCACAAGGAGTCGTAAGCCCACGGCTAGCTGTATCCCTGAACCATTGAGGGTCACACAAGTAATGGATTTCTAATTCCCGTTGAGATAGTTAAATTTAAAGAGTTAAATTTAATGAACAAAGAAGTAGGACTTCTTATATCAGAGTAGAAGAGTAAGATTTCCTAAAATGACATAGGGATGGGCATTTTTGGAAATCACTGAATTCGGATTCAGAAAATTTATCTTGACTTTAAAAGATGCAGAAATGGTTTCTGTGCACATTGGTGAAATTGGTTTATCAATCTGAGTCACGATGAATTTTATATTAATTTCTGAACATGCGGGCTTTGCTTGTCAGGCTTGAACTTATGACTAATGGGCCCTAAGCTGTTAGCAGCCCACATTATAAATAAGTTATTACAGTACAGAAATTACACACAACAGAGGTCATAATTTCGAACACTAGGGTTTTGAGACCTAGAGTGGCCGCCCCCCCTCTGTGTTTTTCTCTCTGAAATCCAGTCTGTGAATTTCGAATTTGCAGTCTGGTTTAACGGATCAAATTCGTTAATTCTCTTCGTAGAAACTTCTGATAGATTTTCTAGTGCAATCTATCAGAGGAATTCGAATTCTGTTCGTGGACCTGATTGAAGAATTTTTTGTCCATCAGTTCCTGAGATATACAACAAGAGCAGAGTTATCTGTTGGTGTCCATAATCTCGTTTCGAGATTCAAGGTAAAAATTTAATTGTTATTTAATTTTTACACGCACAATTTAATCGTAAAGTTTTGATACCCATGATATGGAATCGTTCCATATAAAATTTTTAAAACTTCCGCTGCATCGGGTATCAATTCTGATTGATCTGAACACCGTTTTCCAACAGTGGTATCAGAGCCAGGTTGCTCAGATCAAGCGATTAAATTAATCGATTGTACAAAAATTTTTAAGCCTTGGTTTTTGAAACAAAAGAATTTTAAAAAATTTAAAATTAATGGGCAAACCCGGGGCAGCGATTTGATCGCTGCCCAGGGCCTTTTGGGGCGCGGGCTGCCCGGGATCGTCCCAGGCGGCCCGGGAAAATTAATTTTTATTTTTTAATTAAAATTTTAATATGTTAAAATTCTATTTTTGGTCCGATCGAAAATTGTTTTTGATTGGTCCACGAGGCGTCGGATCGAATTGTTCGAGTCCGAAAATTTTAAAATTGATTTTTGGATAAATTTGAATTTTTTGAAAATTTATAGATTTTATCCGTTAAATCAGATTTTATGAAATTAATTATTTTTGGTACAATTGATGATAAGATATGATCTTATGGAAATATTGAGTAAAATATGATTTTATGTATAAAATTGGATTTTATATGTAAAATATGATTTTATTTGATAAAAAGATAAAATATGATTTTGTATGTAAAATAAGATTTTATATATGGAATATGATTTTATCCTTTTTAATTTAATTGCCATTGCATGTTATCCAATAAATTAATTTTGAATTAAATATTATTGGATAAGGATGATCGATTACCATGACCAATTTTGTAGGTGTATGTTAGGGAATTTACATTTGTTTTTATTGTTGTTGGATTTATTAATGGCCTGGTTTATGGCCCAATATGAATTGTCATATAAGTGGGCCTGGTTTATGGCCCGTTCCCACCCCTTAAAATGTATCCCCTACTTGTCATAGTTATTTATTGTAAATACATTATACTTAGTGGGAGATGAAGATTTGAAGACGGAGGTGGGCCCAGCAGACAATAAAGACTGAAGAAATGTAAATTGGAAGCACAATGTAATAGGATTGCATTGCATACTTGCATATCACCTAGGATTGGACTTAGACTCGTGATTGGCAACCACGGGTCGATTAGTAATGGAATCGATCATCCTAAAATATAATATATGATATTATCATTGTTTGCATGTTTAGACTAAATTGTATGAATCCCGCAAGCATACAAATTTTAAATGATGAGACAAATTTTCAAAATTAAAATCCCTCATTTTAAATATGATTTAAAATTGATATCAAGATAAATAAAGGAAATTTAAATATTGTTTAAATGTTCCTACCTTCCATCAACGATCAATGTATGAGATGCTACCCGTGGATACGGTCCGACTCATATTATTGGGGGGGCCCGTTCGTCGGAAAGTTGTACATTGGATCGACACATGTTGTAAGTTGGCTGGAACTCCCATGGGATTTGCTCATATTATTGGGGATCCACATGACGACCGTCCATCACAACTTAATATTGATAGATCATCTTGACGTGTCACAATAAACGGCGTCATATTATTGGGCCCTTATTGGACATGAGGTAATAACGTGGAGGTTTCTTTGGAAGCAACTGGGCTCTACCTTTTGAAAATTATGGTTGACTGATATTATTCGGGACCATAGTTTGTCAATTGGACTCTATGTTCCCACTAAGGAAAACAGTTTTCCGTTTTCACTAGAGGGTAGTGAAATCGTTAAAATAGTGGGAGTGAGATTCATAAAATAAATTTCGCCTATTTTATGTCTTAGTAAATTAATTAAACAATCACTGATTATTTTCTGTTTCTTTTCAGTATTTCATTAAGATGAATTCGCGCAATCCACTATTCTCTATTCTCGAACAAAATAAACTGACTGGCGCAAACTATACGGAATGATTCCGTAAGTTGAAGATTGTCTTGACCTCGGAGAAGATGTTCTACGTGTTAGAAAAATCTCCTCCGAAGGAAGCACCAGCTGATATAATTCCGGAAGAGTTGGCCAAACTTGATAAATGGTGGGACCATGATATCAAGGCCAAATGCTATATGCAAGCTTCGATGTCAGATGAACTCCAGAGGCGATTTGAGGATACCGTGAATGCTGCTGACATTCACGTACAACTCTAGGAACTTTTTGGGGCTCAATCGAGAGCTGAAAGGTTCGCTACTGTAAAAGAGTTAATGACATGTCGCATGCGTGAAGGGACTTCGGTCCGTGATCATGGGGTACGTGTGATTTGGCTCATTCAGAAGTTGGTAACGCTTGATTTGGTATTGGAGCATGAACTCAATGTGGACTTATTACTTCTTTCTCTTCCTTCATCGTTTGACGGTTTTGTGGTGAATTTCAATATGAACAAGATAGAGGCCTCCCTTGAAGAGATGGTCAATATGCTTGTAACTTATGAAGCCACTTTAAAGAAGGATAAACCGGTTCTCTTGGTGGGCTCCTCTTCTTCTACTAAGAAGGGGTCAAATACAAAGGGTAAGAAACGTTCTGCCCCATCCAAGAAAACCGAACCCGAGAATAAGAACAAGACAAAGGCTTCAAACATGGAAAAGTCCAAGGATGTTTGCCATCACTGCAAGAAACCCGGTCATTGGAAACGTAACTGCAAGGAATATCTAGAGCAGTTGCGAACTGCGAAGGGTATGTTTTATATTGAAATAAATGTTTCACTTAATACTACTTCTTGGGTATTGGATACCGGATGTGGATCTCACATTTGCAATGATTTGCAGGTGATGACAAGAAGTCGCAAGCTTAGAATAGGTGAGACCCAGCTGAGGCTCGGAAATGGTTCTAGAGTTGAAGCCAAAGCTGTGGGAGACGTTTATTTAATTTTGCAGAACGATTTTAAGTTACTTTTGAGAGATGTTTTATTTGTTCCAGATTTGATTAAAAACATTATTTCTGTTTCTATGCTTGATAGAGATGGTTTTTCTTGCAATTTTGTGAATGGAATTTGCAATATTTACAAGAATGAATGTTTGATTGGAAATGGACAACTTGAAAACGATCTATATAACTTAAAATTAAAAGACGTTCCAATAAATTATGTTGATAAACCGGTAACAACAAACAAAAGAAAAATCGATAGTCAAAACCCGGCAAACCTTTGGCATGCTAGGCTAGGTCATATTTCATCAAGGAGGATGAACAAGCTAGTAGGAGAGGGAATGTTTGATATGTCTGATATTAACTCTCTACCTACTTGTGAGTCCTGCCTGAAAGGAAAAATGACTAAATCTCCATTCAAGGGGAAACCTGAGCGGAGTCAAAATCTGTTGGATTTGATCCATACAGATGTTTGTGGTCCATTTAGAATTGGTACTCAATTTGGCCATACCTACTTCATTACCTTTACTGATGATTATTCAAGATATGGGTATTTATATTTAATGAAATATAAGTCTGAAGCATTTGAAAAGTTCAAAGAATTCAAGGCTGAAGTAGAAAACAAGCTAGGTAAAAGTATTAAAGCACTTCGATCGGATCGAGGTGGAGAATACTTGAGTACCGAGTTTTTGAGCTATCTAAAAGAGAATGGGATTCTCTCTCAGTTGACTTCTCCTATGACACCTCAGCTGAATGGTGTATCGGAGCGTCGTAATCGAACTTTGTTGGACATGGTTCGATCCATGATGAGCTTCACTGAGCTCCCACCTTCGTTTTGGGGCTATGCTCTTGAAACGGCGATATTGTTGTTGAACAACGTTCACACTAAAGCAGTGAACAAAACACCATACGAGTTATGGAATGGCAAAACTCCTAAGTATTCGTACTTGAGGATTTGGGGATGTCCTGCTTACGTGAAGCAGACAGTGGGAGATAAGTTGGATAGTCGATCCACCTTATGTTATTTTGTAGGGTATCCGAAGAATTCAATCGGATATTATTTCTATCATCCTACTAAAACAAAAGTGTTTGTTTCAAGGAATGCCACCTTCTTGGAGAAGGAGTTCTTATTGGATAAGAAAGGCGAGATGATGGAACTCGAAGAAATTCGAGAAGAACCCGAAATACAAAATAATGATCTCATACCTCAAGAATCTTCAGAGGACACGCCTATACCTAGAAGATCCGAGAGGACTTCTAGACCTCCTATTCGATATGGTCTTCTTCTTGAAGGGGATCTAGATGAACCCGACGTTGGATGTGATCCAAGAAACCTCAAGGAAGCAATTTCTGATGCGGATTCAAATTTATGGCTTGAAGCTATGCAGTCGGAAATAGATTCGATGCATACAAACCAAGTTTGGTCTTTAGTAGATCCTCCCGATGGAATTGTTCCAATAGGGTGTAAATGGATCTACAAGAGAAAGATTGGGCCTGATGGTAAGGTATTGACCTACAAGGCACGATTGGTGGCGAAAGGTTATACTCAAAGACAAGGAGTTGACTATGATGAAACTTTTTCACCAGTCGCAATGTTCAAGTCCATATGAATCTTTATTGCCATAGCAGCATGGTATGACTATGAGATATGGCAAATGGATGTAAAGACTGCATTTCTTAATGGAAACATTAAGGAAGAGATCTATATGACGCAGCCTGAGGGATACACATCCATGGGAAACGAGCATAAGGTATGCAAGCTTCAGAGATCAATCTATGGTCTCAAACAAGCATCAAGAAGTTGGAACCAGAAATTTGATGAAACAATAAAGGATTTTGGTTTCATCAAGAACCCGGAAGAACCGTGCGTGTACAAGAAAGTAGTTAAGGATGCTGTGGCATTCTTAGTACTTTATGTTGATGACATCTTACTCATTGGGAATGATGTAGGGATGTTGCAGTCAACAAAGATATGGTTATCAGGTAGATTCTTGATGAAGGATTTGGGTGAGGCATCCTATATTCTAGGGATACAGATCTATAGAGATAGATCTAAGAGAATGATAGGACTCACTCAAGCAACCTACATCGACACAATATTGAAAAAGTTTTCAATGGATGGGTCCAAGAGAGGACATCTACCTATGTGTCATGGAGTTTCTCTATCCAAGTCCATGTGTTCCAAGACTGATTAAGAGATAGAGAAAATGACACATGTACCATATGCGTCAGCCATAGGTAGTATCATGTATGGGATGATATCTACCAGACCGGATGTAGCATTTGCTCTGAGTGTCACGAGCAGATATCAAGCCAATCCCGGTCAAATTCATTGGAAAGCCGTGAAGGACATTCTTAAGTACTTACGAAGGACTAAGAATATGTTCATGGTTTATGGAGGAAGAGAACTGAAATTGGAAGGCTATACCGACTCTAGCTTCCAAAGTGACGTGGATGACTCGAAGTCAACCTCTGGATTTGTGTTCATGCTCAATGGCGGTGCTGTCTTTTGGAAGAGTTCCAAGCAGGACACCACAGCGGATTCCACCACTGAGGCAGAATACATTGCGGCATCAGCTGCTGCTAAAGAGGCCGTTTGGATGAGGAATTTCGTCCAAGAGTTGGGCGTTATTCCTGAAGCTGTTGGTCCAGTCCCGGTGTACTGTGACAACACGGGTGCCGTTGCTCAGGCAAAGGAACCAAAGTCTCATCAAAGATCCAAACACGTACTGAGGAAATACCACATCATCCGAGAGATTGTGGAAAGAGGAGACATCACTGTCGAGAGAGTGGCCTCTGCAGACAATATCGCTGATCCACTTACTAAGCCCTTGCCAGGACCATTATTTGACAAACATCGCGAAGCAATGGAACTGCGTAGTATGACTAGTTGGCTTTAGGGCAAGTGGGATATTGAAAGAGTGGGTGCCCGGTGAGCCAACTTGTGGCTAAGGGCTTTTATGACTCTATGTATAAACAATCTTTTGTTTAATATAATTTACACTTTTATAATGGCGTTTACTTTATCTTTTATCATATTATTATGTTGTGACATACTATAAGATGTTTAGATGAAGACCTTGAATATACTATAGTGTATGTAAGATGTGGTGGCACATGGGGATGGCTATCATGAAACACATCTTATAGTCACTGTATATTCTAAACAGTTCCTAGTCGATTGAGCCGTCCGTTAATAAGGATAAGGATCGCTCGAGATTGAGACTAGCATTTGCGATGCCGAGTACCACGTTTCATTGGTATGGAACATAGAGATGTTCAAAGCATGCAAATGGATATTCATACGATGAATGATCGAACTACCCTGTCCGAACTTTCCAAGTGGTTATCACTTATCGACTGGATAAAGTCCGCGGTTTTGGTTGTACACCATTAGTCCTTACTACTTGAAACATCATTGAGACTCTATATGCTAGTACTGTACTTTGACTCGTTCACCGACTCTATTGGAGTCATCAGGTGTCGGGATTGGGTACAGTTACGACGCATATAGGAGTCGATGCTTTGTTGTCAAGGATTCACCACATACTTACTAGTGTGGATATCCTATGCAATCTGAGGAGATATTAGTGTGACGAATCTCTGGCCAGAGTACATGATGTGTTTTAAGAAATGGTTTCTTAGTAGCACATGCGATGTCACTATTTGATCTTCAAGATGCATTGCATAGTTATCAAATCTCGAACGACTCTCGATTTACCAATAGTTGTTGATTCGATCGGGATATATGGATGAAGGGACCGTACTGTACGCTAACCAAAATCTATTGGTTCTTGCAGGCACTATCAGTGATACCTAGGGAATCATGGGGCGATGTTGCTAGGCGCTCTTACCATGATTCGATGGGCAAGTCGGAAATTGTTGTTCCGAGTCACAAGGAGTCGTGAGCCCACGGCTAGCTGTATCCCTGAACCATTGAGGGTCACACAAGTAATGGATTTCTAATTCCCGTTGAGATAGTTAAATTTAAAGAGTTAAATTTAATGAACAAAGAAGTAGGACTTCTTATATCAGAGTAGAAGAGTAAGATTTCCTAAAATGACATAGGGATGAGCATTTTTGGAAATCACTGAATTCGGATTCAGAAAATTTATCTTGACTTTAAAAGATGCAGAAATGGTTTCTGTGCACATTGGTGAAATTGGTTTATCAATCTGAGTCACGATGAATTTTATATTAATTTCTGAACAGCGGGCTTTGCTTGTCAGGCTTGAACTTATGACTAATGGGCCCTAAGCTGTTAGCAGCCCACATTATAAATAAGTTATTGCAGTACAGAAATTACACACAACAGAGGTCATAATTTCGAACACTAGGGTTTTGAGACCTAGAGTGGCCGCCCCCCTCTGTGTTTTTCTCTCTGAAATCCAGTCTGTGAATTTCGAATTTTAGTCTGGTTTAACGGATCAAATTCGTTAATTCTCTTCATAGAAACTTCTGATAGATTTTCTAGTGCAATCTATCAGAGGAATTCGAATTCTGTTCGTGGACCTGATTGAAGAATTGTTCGTCCATCAGTTCCTGGGATATACAACAAGAGCAGAGTTATCTGTTGGTGTCCATAATCTCGTTTCGAGATTCAAGGTAAAAATTTAATTGTTATTTAATTTTTACACGCACAATTTAATCGTAAAGTTTTGATACCCATGATATGGAATCGTTCCATATAAAATTTTTAAAACTTCCGCTGTACCGGGTATCAATTCTGATTGATCTGAACACCGTTTTTCACCAAAATATTCAATTCAAATATTTTAATCTTTTAATTTAAGAATCCCAAAATTCAAAACTCAATACCCATAAATTCTAAAATTAAATATTGCCAACTCGAAATTTAAATCTCTAATTCCGAAAAGTAATAACTTAATATTTTCAAGACCTTAAAACAACACTGGCGTCGTTGCACAAGCAAAGAAACCAAGGTCTCATCAGCGATCCAAACACATATGAGAAAAATCCTGTTCATCTGGGAGATTGTGGCAAGAGGAGATATATCATTCGAGAGAATTGCCTCTGTAGATAACGTTGCTGATCCACTTACAAAGCCTTTACCAGGACCATTGCTTGAGAAGCATCGCAAAGAAATTAGACAAATTGTTTGATAATATGCAATTTATGAGAGTATGATTTCCGAGAGAGTAAGTAAGCAAAAAAAAAAGTTATAGATTTAATTTTAATATATATATGATTTGATGGACCACTAAGTAACGTGTGCTAGTGTGACTAAAAATTCTAAATTTTTTAAAAATAAAAAAGCGGTAAGTTTTTTATTGCTTTAAAATTTAAATGGCCCAAAATAAATCTCTTAATTGTAATAATGAAAGGATTTTATGATTTTCCATTTCGATAAAATAAATTTTTTCCAAAGATTTTCTATTTAAAGAAAAACAATGTACTTGATGATACATAATTTTTTTCAGGTAATTCACAAAAGTCCTTCAATAATTGGTTGAAAATCATGATTTTAAGATAAGTTGCTTAAGCAGTTCATTTTTCAAGAAAATGTGTCTCTTCATATTTTGTAGTTTTGGAAGTGACACAATAGAGGCTAGACAGTCGGATGACCGTCTGAATTCAAAAATTTTGGTTATAAAAAGAATGCAAATGCCTTTGTTTTAAAACCACAAGACTCTTTTAAGCACTTAAAGATTTAAATATGGATGGTTCCAATTCTTCATTGGGTGATCTTTCTGCTGCGTTCAACCAAGCTATCTTGGAAGGCCAAAAGGCTAGCTACCAGGCACTCGTCTTTAGGAAGACAGTGCAAATATGGTGCCAGATTGAGAACCTGGGAAGTTTCAGAACCAACCCTTTTCCTTTGTTGTCCCGTTCTGTCACCAGACAAATGGTGGCAAGAGAAATAAGATTCAAGAGGTTGCTGGGCACTACTAACGGTCAAGACATCTACAAGCCAAATGTTGTCTTGCTCCTTATGCTCTTTCGAGAAAGGAAGGAGCTCAATAAAAGTTGTGTCTCTGATGAATATGCCCGAGTTTCTCTAGGAGGTCTTCCTGCCTGTTGATTTTTCCTTTTAAATATCTCAAGATGATCTTATACTACAATATAATGAGACTATTTTGTAGTTGCTTGAAAACGAGCACATAGGAAAACTGCAAACATGATATTAGGGCGACTAGCAGTTAGATAAAGTAATGAGCCTATGATTCCTCGATACATGGTTACATCAACTAGTGTTCCCCCTTCATCTTTATCCATTTAAATAGATGCACTCATAGGGGTACTAGCAGATGAGCAGTTTTGAAACGACTCTCCCCTCTAGTTTAAATAAAAATACGGATTTTAAAAATTTGTCATGTCCTATCTGTAACTATTAAGAACCCCCTGTCTCAAACACATCATTTTTTCTACTATATTAAACTTCAGGGAGTGATAAGAACTGTATTTGGTATGTTGGTGTGTCACATTTGAAAACGTGAATATAATATTGTATCATGATTTTGCAGTTATGCTTATAAGCATAACAAAATCGTATCATTTATTTTATGTACACACATCGCGTGTGCCACCGCGACTAGTTTAAATAAACTAACACAAGACAGGAAATTTGGTACGAGAAAAGCATGAGTTTAACAAATAGTACAATCCCAAACAACAGTGTGAAATAGTTAAATTAGTTTACATGCCATAAAACAAGTTTGTAGGGAAAGCACATCCTGCCATCAAACTTTGAAAAATAAACATAGCTCCTTAGTTCATTATTTAGTACTAAAAATTGCGGAAAATAAATAGAATGTGACGGTCGTGGGTCAGCCCAGCCAGTGCGTTAGCCCAGGGTATCCCGCCCCTCGGTACCAAAAGCATCTTCACCTGCACCAATCAAAGGTAGTGAGTCTAAAGACCCAAAAAGTATAAACCATGAAATAACGAGGGTTTAAAATACATGCATAATACTTAAAAATATTAGTACATACAATACCTTGAAACATTTTCGAAAATGTCTTAAATATCAAAGGAAATGAGACTAGGAACTGTAAAGAAAGTCATATGCAATGAACTCACACTTTTTAACAAACTCACACTTTAAACTTCAACTTAACTCGAGCCTTTAAACATAACTTTCATAAATTTTAACTTTAAACTTTAACTTTGAACTTTAACTTTCCTCTGTAAATTTAGATCCTCGATTGTAACCCCTCTTTGTTTTGATTGATCAATGGCTATAGTACTATGCCAACAAGGAAGCCAAGATTTCTCCCGACCCCACATTGCCCCTTTGTTGGTAAAGAAAAGCCAAGATTTCTCCCAACCCGTCCATACCCTTCTATTGGTAAGGGAAGCCAAGATTTCTCCCAAACTGTCCATACCCGTCTATTAGTAAGAGAAGCCAAGATTTCTCCCAACTCGTCCATACCCATATATTGGTAAGGGAAGCCAAGATTTCTCTCAGTCCGTCCATACCCGTCTATTGGTCACAATAAAATTTCCTCATTCAAAACTTTATTTTCATTTAATTCAACTTTTAACTTTACTCAAACTTCAACTTAAACTTTTACTTGAATCGAGTACGCGAAGGCAGTTTCACTCAACTTGATCAAAACTTTGCTCCACTCAAGGAATGGGAGAAACACACCCTGATATTCAGCTTTAGGGGATGAAAAACCAACTTAAAATCAAGAAAGAATGATGATTAAGTGGTTGCCCCTAGGGTAACTCCCCAACCAAGCCTCCCTTTTTCCTCAAACATGATTTACCCTGAGCGGTCCAGTCATAAAACCCATAACTCAACCTTACCTTAACCAAATTGACTCCATCTTGAACCGACACTCTTTAAACACTTTAAACTAACCCAAGAACCAGGTTACAACCTCCAAAACCAAACCGAGCAACCCGAACAAAATGGATTTCCGGGCAGCCCCTAAACCTTCCCGAAATCTGCACCAACCACTTTAACTTAAATCGCTCTTATCCTATTCAAAACCTAACCTAATTGAGCCCAAATTGAACCGACACGACCATGACATCCTAAAATTTTCCTAGGACCAGGCCACACCCGACCAGACTCCCGAACCAGCTCCCTTGAACCGAACACCAGTAATTCCCAACAAAAGTCACCTTCTAGCACACTCAACCCATGCCTCCAACCTCAACTCTACGATCCTCTTGCCCTAAATCTAAATCATTTCAGCCTATATACCAACTTCATTACCACCCCTTAAACCCCGATGAAACCTCGAGCAAATCCCTCGCACCCGGACCAAGCTCAAGTCCCATTCTAGGCCAATTTATCTCAACCGGATTACTCCATACGCTTAGCCACTAACTTCAGCCTACTACCCTTCGCCTCCAGCCCTTCATACCATCCTAAACCAATTCCATAGGCAGCCCCTAACACCAATCAATCAAATTTTCAGAAAAACAAGCTCAAACAACGCCCATTCATAAGCTGAAATTTTCAAACACAAGCAAACACTTCAAGAATCAACATTCACCTATAATGTAGCTCAATTCTACACCAACAACACATATATGTTTGAAATTTAAGCAAAACCCCTACTGAATTTTTTGAAAATTTCGAATTTATGCAAGGCAAGCTAAGTTTCATCTCCCAAATCATCTCATATCTCATTTCTAGCTTCAAATACATGGAAATTTCGAAATTTACATGCATGACTACTGAAAATTTACAAAAATTTGAACTGTAGTAACCCGCATCTCGAATTAGTGATTAATGAGTAATTAATCACATGATCATGTTCTTAATACATGATTAGGGATGTCCTGTTGAACTAACGGACTCCAAAAATAGATCTAGGATACTCAAACATGGTGGGCATGGCTTGGGAGGTTCAGACGCTCCGAACTGGTGTTCGGAGGACCCGAATGTGATTGGAGTCAGGATCAGGGGCCCGAGGAGTTCGGACGATCCGAAGAGGAGTTCGGAGGATCCGAAGAGGATCGGAGGCTCCTTCGGTGGAATCGAAGGACCCGAACAGGGTTAGGGGTTACGTCATCAATTACATCAGCAAGGTGACATCATGGCTGACGTCACTGATGGGACTTTGGAGGATCCGAAGTTAGGATCGGACGATCCGATCAAGTTCGGACGATCCGAAGTCATGATCGGAGGATCCAAACCAGTTCGGAGGGCCCGAAGCCGAGTTCGGATGGCCCGAACGCCGTCTATAAATAGAGGAGCCGAGGTTCATTTGTGACTCGCTCATTTCCTCTCTCCTCTCTCTATTCCTAAGCCTTCTAACTCAGATCTAGGGAGATCTAGGCGTCCTACGGGGAATCCGGAAGTGGCTTAGTGATCTAGGCGTCGTCGCGGAGCTATGGACTAGTTTTGAGGCTATCGACAGCTAAGGGCTAACGACGGACGTATGTATAGCTTTGGCATCTTAAAAATATTTAGGAGTACTCTTTAGCTTAGTTAAGGCTTTTAGAGCTTTATTGTTGATGCATGGATATTTGCATTGTAGTAGCAGTAGACTGGACTAGTAGGCTTGGAGTATAGGCTAGTGGAGCTAGGTTGTCCAGCAGTGTTAGAGGTACGTAAGTACTGACCGAGATAGCCGACATGATATATTTGCATGTATGTTGCATGAGTATGTGCTATATTCTTTATCATGTTTTAGCATGTTTTACCGTCTTAGCACATACATGATTTTACGTGTGACTGCATCCGGAGAGATGTGAGTCATTGACAGTCTCCATAGGGAACAATGATCTCATTTTGGACTCGAGTCAGGTATGACAGTTTCCACATGAGGCTTGTATCCTGTTTTGGATTCGGGTCAGGATGGGGTTGGCTCAGCCCTGATATAGAGTATATGAGTACCCCGCGGAGTCGCTCTCTAGCCGGTACTGTATATTCTCGGCGCCATGAGCAAGCTTTTTTCACTTGAGTTTTAAATCATCTGTGTGCGCATATTTGTATTTATATCATTGCTTCTATTGAGCGTTCTAGCTCACGCCCCTGTGTTTGGGTATTTGTTGTGTACCTTATGGCGGGGCAGGTTTGAGGCTGGATGGTCCAGGCGGCTCTCAGCAGGATTGAGCTTGGGAGAGTGTGAAGTTGTAGAGGGTAGGGATTTATTTACCCTGAACCTTTGATTTGGTTGTATAACAGTACTTATACACTTGTGATATCGTCGGTTGTATTCTGCCGATTGGATTTGTTGTATTTTAATTATCCGCACTTTATGATTTAAGCTTTTATTGCATGCGCTTTTACTGTAACTCTGATTAGGTAGTAGATCCGGGTTGGGTCACTACATTTTTGGTATTAGAGCGACGCATTGCATTGGGAATATTGTAAAGCGGATTAAGTAATTATCTGTTCTTATGTAACAGATGGCAGATTACGATGAGAGCCACGATAGCGGAGGCGGCGGTCATTGGGGTGATCCGAATGATCGTAGACGTCATCAAGGATAGCCTGAGGAGCGCAAGCGAGTGAGCATGCGCAGATTCAAGGAGGTTAGCCCGAAGCCTTTTACGGGTGGTGAGACAGCTGAAGAGGAAGAGGATTGGCTTGAGAGGATGGAGCAGTGCTTCCAGGAGTTCCGTTGCACGGCTGAGGATAGGATGGAGATTCTTGCCTTTATGCTTGAGGGCAGAGCGAGGAAGTGGTGGAGATCTACTTTCGCACCGTTCATAGCAGCTAGAGGTGCAGCTACGTGGGTTGAGTTCCGTACTGCTTATCAGAGGTTGTATTTTCCTCCAGCTCTTCGTCAGGCGAAAGCCAGTGAGTTGTTGAGTTTGCGACAGGGGACGATGACGATCGAGGAGTACCAGCAGAAGTTCTTTGATCTGCTACCTTTTTGTCCTCATGTTGCTGATAGTTCTATGGCGAAGTTTGATCATTTCCTTCAAGGGTTGAACCTTGATATTCATCGGATGGTTGCTGTGGGCGGAGATGGGAATTACGAGGATTTGGTGGACCGTTGTCGCCAGGCCGAGGACAGTATTCGGAGGAACAAGGGACTTTACTCTTCTTCTTCCAGGTCAGCGAGTGCTAATGCTTTGGGCCCTAGGGGGTAGTCCTTCAAGAAGCCAGGAGGTACTTCTTCTTCTTCCTCTGGATCTGGGGGAGTGCATTGTTTTGGTGGACAGAGACCGAACCGATGTAGTCAATGCAGACGCAGGCATCCTCCAGGACAATGTGGTCGATCGACCACTGCATGTTTCCAGTGTGGTCAGGAGGGTCACATGAAGAGAGATTGTCCTATGCTGATTGGGGCAGTGAGTGGTTCCGGAGGTTCTCAGGCATCTGTTCAGCCACCTTAGTACCACCAGCCACCTTTCCAGCAGCAGTATTTGCAGCAACGCCAGCAGCCGCAGCAGTCTCAGAGACAGCCTACTCAGACTCCTTCTCGGGGTCATTCTTCTTTGAGGCCACGTCCCCAGGGTCAGGTCTTTGCGCTTAATCAGGAACAGGCAGAGGCTGACAGTGACCGGATGATTGCAGGTACCTGTAGTTTGTGTGGTTTTCCTGCATTTGTTTTAATTGATACCGGTGCATTGCATTCTTTTGTATCAGCACGTTTTGCTAAGATGTATAGATTGCCGTTTATTCCTTTAGACGTGTTCTTAGTGGTTTCTACTCCTATGGAGAGCGAGGTTTTAGCCAAGCGTCTAGTTGTGGGTTGTGTTTTGGATTTCGAAGGACATCAGCTTAGTGCTAACCTGATGATTCTAGTGATGAAGGATTTCGATTGCATCATTGGGATAGATCTATTAACTACCTACCGAGCAATAGTGGATTGCTATCAGAGGTTTGTTCAGTTTCGTCCAGAGGATGACGAGTCATGGTATTTCTATGGTGAGGGAGCGCGACCCCCGATGCCAGTGGTTTTAGCTCTGAAGGCCCGGCGCGCTTTAGAGTCTGGTGGGGAAGGCTACCTTATCTACGCCATTGACGCATCCTTAGGAGAGCAGATATCCGAGAGATACCAGTGGTTCGTGACTTTCCAGATGTGTTTCCGGAGGAGATTCCAGGTTTGCCACCAGTAAGGGAGATTGAGTTTGACATTGAGTTAGTGCCAGGGACTGCACCGATTTCCAGAACTCCTTACCGATTGACACCGTCAGAAATGAAAGAGCTGCAGAAGCAATTGCAAGATCTTCTTGATAAGGGTTATATTCGACCTAGTGTTTTGCCATGGGGAGCCCCAGTACTGTTTGTCAAGAAGAAGGATGGTTCGATGCGGTTGTGTATTGACTACCGTTAGTTGAATCAGGTGACAGTGAAGAATAAGTATCCTCTTCCGCGGATAGATGATCTATTTGATCAGTTGCAGGGTACTTCTGTCTATTCGAAGATTGATCTTTGGTCTGGGTATCATCAGTTGCGAGTTCGATAGGAGGATGTTCCTAAGACAGCATTTCGTACGCGGTATGGACACTATGAGTTTCTAGTGATGCCATTTGGTTTGAAGAATGCTCCAGCTGTTTTTATGGATCTGATGAACAGAGTTTTCCGCGACTTTCTGGATAAGTTCGTGGTGGTGTTCATCGATGACATTTTGGTGTATTCTCACAGCATGGATGAGCATGCCTACCATCTCTATACTGTACTGCAGGTCTTGAGGGAGAGACAGTTATACGCGAAGATGAGTAAGTGTGACTTCTGGATTGACCGAGTTGTGTTCCTTGGTCATGTCATTTCTCAGGAGGGCGTATCTGTTGATCCTAGCAAGACAGAGGCTATTTTGAATTGTTCACGTCCGACTACAGCTTCTGAGATTCGTAGTTTCCTTGGTTTAGCAGGATACTATCGTCGTTTTGTGGAGAATTTCTCTCAGATAGCTAAGCCTTTGACTCAGTTGACGAAGAAAGACATTTCTTTTGTTTGGTCTGATGCTTGTGAAGACAGTTTTCGTGAGTTGAGACGTCATCTGACGACAGCTCCAGTTATTTTACCGTCTGGATCAGGTGGTTTTGTAGTCTTCACTGATGCTTCTCTCCAGGGTTTGGGGTGTGTGTTGACTCAGAATGGCCACGTGATCGCTTATGCCTCCAGACAGCTGAAGACTCACGAGGAAAACTATCCCGTACATGATTTAGAGCTTGCAGCCATTGTCTTTGCTCTTAAGATATGGCGTCACTATTTGTACGGAGAATGATTTGAGATCTTCACCGATCATAAGAGTTTGAAGTATCTGTTCACTCAGGCTGAGTTGAACATGAAACAGCGTCGTTGGATGGATCTGTTGAAGGATTACGATTGTGAGATCAAGTACCATCCAGGTTCTTCAAATCCTGTTGCTGATGCGCTTAGTCGCAAAGTCTATGCGAGTTCCCTTCGTACCAATTCGATATGGAAGGTAGTGGAAGAGTGTTGTTCTTCAGGATTCACATTTCGTCATAAGAAAGAACTGCAAGAGATTCATGTTTCTTCTTTGCTTGCAGAGCCAGCGTTGTATCGACAAATCCGGGAAGCTCAGAATTCTGATCTGAAGACGCGGAAGTTAACCCGTTTGGCTGAGGGTGATAATACTTCTGGTTTCCATTTGCAGGAAGACGGTCTGTTGTGTCTTTCTGGTCGAGTTGTGGTACCCGAGGACTCTACTTTGAGGGATGAGATCTTATCACAAGCTCACCGCAGTCGATTCTCTGTACATCTAGGAAGCATGAAGATGTATAAGGATCTTCGCACATGATTTTGGTGGAAAGGGATGAAGCGCAGTGTCTATCAGTTTGTATCCCGATGCCTTGTGTGTCAACAAGTCAAGGCAGAATTTAGACGACCCGGAGGGTTACTTCACAACTTAGAGATTCCTGAATAGAAGTGGGAGCATGTGACGATGGACTTTGTCACCCACTTTCCTATGTCTTTCAGGAATTGTGATGCTATTTGGGTTGTCGTAGATCGGTTGTCGAAGTCAGCGCATTTTCTTCCCAATAACCGCAATTACACCTTTGATAGGATGGCGCAATTATATGTGCGGGAGATTGTTCGATTGCTTGGGATTCCGTTGAGCATTGTTAGCGATAGAGATCCGAGATTCACCTCGAGGTTTTGGGGTAGTTTCCAGTGAGCCCTTGTTACTACTTTGAGCTTGAGTACGGCTTATCATCCAGAGACGGACGGACAGTCGAAGCATACTATTTGCACTTTAGAGGATATGCTTCGCGCGGCGGTGATGGATTTTGGTCCAGCGTGGCATGATCATTTACCCTTGGTGGAGTTCGCCTACAACAATAGTTTCCACCGCAGCATTGGAATGGCACCATTTGAGGCTCTTTATAGACGCTGTTGTCGTACACCTTTATTTTGGGACGAGGTTGGCGAGCGTCAGGTTGAGGGTCCTCAGATGATTCAGCAGATGATTGATGCAGTAGAGTTGATCCGACGCAGGATTAAGGAAACCCAGGATCGACAGGCTAGCTACGCGAACATTCACCACAGGCCACTTCATTTTGAGGTAGGGGAGTATGTTTTCTTGCGTGTGTCACCTTTACGGAAGGTGATGAGGTTTGGTCGCAAGGGTAAGCTAACACCTAGATTTATTGGTCCTTTCGAGATTCTCGAGAAGGTTGGGGATGTGGCTTATCATCTGGCCTTGCCACCCGATCTTTCGGAGATCCACGATGTGTTCCACGTGTCCTTGTTGAGGCAGTATGTGGCGGACGAGTCGCATATTTTGCATCCGACCGAGGTAAAGGTAGATCGGGATCTATCGTATATGGAGAAACCCCTGCGGATTCTTGACAGGAAGGACAAGGTACTTCGTAACAAGCGTATACCGTTGGTGATGGTACAGTGGCAACGCAGAGGAACAGCGGAAGCTACTTGGGAGTTGGAGAGCCGGATGTTAGCCGAGCACCCCGAGTTATTTTGAGATTTTGTACTTCTTTGTATCGAGTTTGTACTTGTTCAGTTGTAATAAAGAGCATTCATGTTAAGTTTCGTACTTTTTCCTCTGACTCTAATTTCGAGGACGAATGTTGTGAAAATTCCTCGCAAGCGTACGAGTGTCAAGTTTTAATGTAGTGATTAAATCAGATATCGATCCCACAGGGAGTAAAATGAAATTATTCAGTGCGTGTAATTCAAATAGTACAAACTTTATCTAGAAAATTAAACTTTAGAGATTTTCTGACAAATTAAATAAATAAAGAAGTTTGTAAAGCGTGCACTCACACAATGCTTAAGAGATTATCAATCAAATAGAAATAGTCTAGAAGTTTTGATTTCACTTGGTCTCGACAATATTCATTCCTAAATAACCTATTTTCATGAGTTCATTTCAATTAATAACCAAGAACACATAGATAATTCTATTTCCCTCTTCCGAGTGTCAAACAGAGTGTATCAACCATAGATCAATTCTAATATCCCTATTGAGAATCTACTTGTAGCGATATGTGTAAAACAATGTTTTTTCTAGGTTCTATTAAAGTTATAAGCTCTCCCGAGTCATATAAACAATTAATAGTATGAACTCTATCGATCCTATTCTAAATCCCCTCTCCCGAGTGTCGGATTCTAAATAAATATGAAAAATCAATTTATGGCCAGTAAATTAAAAAGACTTTCAAAACTAGAATCACAATTAATTTAGAAGAACTCAATTCAATAAAATCAAAAATTCATAAACATGTCTTGACCAAGCTACATCAACCTCTAGACGTAAAAAGTTTAGTTCATAATCAAAAATAGTTGAAACCAATTCATATTCATGAAACTAGACATCAAATCAATAATATAAATTCAATAGAAAGAAAACAAATCCAAATATTTGATCTTCCGTGTCCGGACGATCTATCTTCGTCTTTGTTCTTTGATGTTCTTCCAACTTGTGCAGAATTTTCTCTTCCAAAGTCTCCAAAATCTTCTCTCGATCGATCATTGATTCTCTTCTGATGTGCGGCGGCTTCTCCCTCAATTGTGTGCAAAATAATCCCTTTTATATGTGTTTCAAATCCAATAAATAAAAGCCCATGAAAGTCCAAAGGTTTCCTTCCCGAAAAACTAAAAAAATCAACTTTCGCGATGGCGCGCCCGCGCCTGAAGAGAGGGGCGCCCGCGCATAGCTCTCTATCTCCGGATGCTCTAAATTTTTCCTGACGCGCACCCGCGCGTGAATGAGGCGCACCCGCGCATAGCTCTAGGGTTAGAAAATCTGCATCACGCGACAATATTCAAAAACTTGTATCTCACAATCTAACCGTCGGATTGAACTGAAATTTTGACAGTAGCTTCAAAACATCCTAAATTTATTCTGGACGGTGGAGATTGGATTTTGATGCATCAATAATTCCCAGTAATTTTATGAAGTTGATACTCTATAATGATTCCTTCCGCTTCTTCTTGCTTTTTTTGCACCGATCCTTGCAACTCACAAAACAACAACCAATATGCATAAAATCCACTCGATACATCACAAAAGTCAAGTCAAATGATATATAAATTAAGTGCATAAATTGAACTTATCAAATTCCCCCAAACTTAGACTTTTGCTAGTCCCGAGCAAAACAATAATGAGCAATATAGTCAACCTCCGAATTTTTTACATTCCAAGATTAAATACACATGTAGGCTAATTTTCTCAAGAGTTCTCGTGTGTGTGTGATTTCGCCAATCTCATCTACCCACCCAACTTTCGATAAAATCATGCAATCCGTAAGCTTCACAGATTCATTAATCTCGCCCTCAAGTTTCAAGACACTCTCCATTAAGTTCAACTTATAATTGCACAGATCAACAGGACTTTTTCGGTTAACATTAGGCTCAAGTATAATCAGCAGGAGATAAGCATCCATATGTATATCAATGTAAACAAGGACTCGGGATTTAAAGCAAAGGAAATTGAATATTTTTAATTTGTGCAGGATGATGAGTAGCTAAAAATTTTTGTTTTCATTGCCAGACATTAGTCTTGGCTTTCTTCTACTCCATACATCTCCATCTTTATGCCTTGTATTTGGACTAGAATTTCAATCCATTTTTTTTTCAAGGCCTCCCCTCACCTTACTTTCTCCGCCTTTACTTTTCTTTGAACTTTTTAGCTACTTAATTTGTTTTGGATTTTTCATGATTTTTATTGAATAATGGCTAAAAAGACTCAACGAATTCAAAAATTCCTAAATCACTTCTGTGCTCTTAAAAATCTACCTCAGTTTCAAGTAAAAATCACAAGAGTTAAGAATCAAATCCTATAATCCACATCACAAATCCACATAATTTCTCTAATTGCTAGGAGTATCAAAAATCATGGCATTCGTGCATGAATGTGAGAACTCAAGATTAAATATAGCTAACATGAACTTTTTCAGCGAAAAAAATTTATTTTCATCATAGGCCAACACAATTACAACTCCAACTAACTCATAAAATTTTTCAGATTTTCACAATTTTTAAACATCCCCCCCAAACTTAAATTGTGCATTGTCCTCAATGAACAGTATCATTAAAAAAAAGGGACACATACCTTGTGTACCAAGCTTCAGTACTCGGCACCATCTTAATCACTCAAAATTTTTCATCAGGGATGGCTCCTGAACTCTTTCAGCTCCATAATTTTTCACCTACACAATTCAAAATCTTTATTAATGTCTAGTTTCCTCATGATAAAAATAAAAACAAAAACATCTAAAATAAAATAAAAAAAAACGCATAAAAACTAGCTTGGGTTGCCTCCCAAGAAGCGCTTAGTTTATAGTCCATAGCCCAACTCTATGCCGCTTTCAGCCCGGTTTCGCTTTATTGGAGGATTTTCCTTTTTCCTTCACCCTCCAAATATATTCTACAATCCGCTTGATCTTTAGTTTCTTTCTCTTCTTTTTCTTCTTCTTTAGCACTGGTGGATCCTTCTCTCTTGGCACTTTTATAGCACTAACATCTGCACGACATCTTTCCATCTTCTTTGATTGTGGATGGATTGTTAGCCTCGTTGAACACATGAAAGATCACCTTCTTACCATCAATTCCCATCGACAACTCTCCTTTCTTAACATCAATATTGGCTTCAGCAGTAGCCAGGAATGGTCTTCCCAATATCAATGGCATATTTCCATCTTCCTCCATATCCAACACAACAAAATCCGCAGGAAAAATAAATTTATCTACTTTTACCAGAACATCCTCAATGATTCCAAGTGGATATGTGATAGATCTATCAGCCAACTGCAACGCGATCATTGTGGGCTTCACCACACCAAGTCCTAAGCTCCTGAAAACAGACAAAGGCATGAGATTAATGCTAGCTCCTAAATCGCAAAGTGAGTTCTTAAAATAAGAAGAACCAATTGTGCAAGGAATAGTAAAACTCCCTGGATCTTTCAACTTTTGTGGCATCTTCTTTTGAAGCACGGCTGCACTCTTCCATTAAATTTACCACCTCGTTCTCTAGCAGCCTCCGTTTCTTGGACATCACCTCCTTGATAAACTTCGCATAGTTCGGAATTTTCTCCAAAGCTTCAGCAAAGGGGATGTTGATATGAATCTTCTTGAAAATCTCCAAGAATTTGGAGAACTGCTCATCCAACATCTTCTTCTTGAACCTCTGTGGGTAGGGGAGTGGAGGCTTGTACATCGGTTTCGGCTCAGTTTTAAGCTCTTTTTCTTCGACTTTCTTCTCAAATTTCTCCTGTTCAATAGCAGGTTCTTGGACTCCAACTTTTTTTCCACTTCTCAACTCTATGGCATTGCACTGCTCCTTGGGATTTACCTCAGTATTGCTAGGGAACTGGCCGCGGTTGTTGTCTTTCAGTGCGTTCGTCAACTGCCCTATGTTAGTTTCCATGGATTGCAACACTGCACCCATGTTGGCCATGTGCGTTTCTAAGCTATCAAGACGAGATTCAGTTCTCGACATCCTCTTACCTGATTCCTGCACAAAGGTACTAACAACGTCCTCCAAAGACAACTTACTATCACCCTTATTAGTATTGTTAGCATAAGAAAAATTTTCATTATTCCGCAAATTAGGGTGATAAGTATTTGGGACAGGGTTACCTCGATAGCCTCCATAACCTCGGTATCCATTAGGATTGATATAACTAACCTCCTCTGGTATATGCGATCCTTCAACTTGAGTTGAATCTGCAACATTAATTTTATTCAAAGAAGCTACCTGTGTAGTCAGTGCAGATAATTGAGCGGTGATGGATGTGAGAGGATCCACTCACTGCATACACTCCAGCTGTCTTCTTGACTCCCATACTCTCAGATGGCCATTGAAAGCTATTGACCGTCATCTCCTCCAGCATATCATAGGCTTGCACATGGTCCTTAGAAAAAATGGTGCCTCCCGCAGCAGAGTCCACATTCATCCTTGTAGGCGCATTCAGTCCGTTGTAAAACCACTCGATCTGTTCCCAATCTGCAAAATTGTGGTTAGGACAACGTCTTAATAATTCTTTATACCTTTCCCACGCCTCGTAGAGCTGTTCAGAATCTATCTGCCTGAAGGTACTGATTTCGATTTTTATTTGGGTGGTTTTGGTAGGTGGAAAATATTTCGCAAGAAATTTTTCTGCCATCCCCTCCCAAGTAGTTATGCTTCCAAGCGGCAGTGATTGCAACCAACTTCTGGCTTGATCCCTGAGAGAAAATGGAAACAAGCGTAAGCGAATAATATCCTCAGACACACCATTAATTTTTACCGTATCGGTTATCTCCAAAAAGGTGCGTAGGTGTAGGTGAGGATCAGCAGTGGTGCTCCCATTAAATTGGTATTGTTGAACCATGTTGATCAAGGCTGGCTTTAGCTCAAAATTATTTGCATTGATAGTTCCACGAGCTATTCCAGAATAGTGAGTCTGGATCGTCGACCTGAAGTGATCTCTAATTGGCACCAGGGGAGCTTGATTCACATTCTCTTCAGCCATGTTATTAATTTCTTCTCTTCTCGCTCTTTTTAAAGCACGTGCAGTGCGCTCGATCTTCGGATCAAACAGTAAAGAATTCGCACTTTGAGATCGTCGCATAAACTGCAATAAAAAAATAAGAAGAAATTAATTAGTAACTTAAAAATAAAATAAAAAACTCTAAATTAAAATCTAGACTAATTGGTAACAAGACTAAACAAAATCAAAATTTACTCCCCGGCAACGGCGCCAAAAACTTGTTGTGAAAATTCCTCGCAAGCGTACGAGTGTCAAGTTTTAATATAGTGATTAAATCAGATATCGATCCCACATGGAGTAAAATGAAATTATTCAGTGCTTGTAATTCAAATAGTCCAAACTTTATCTAGAAAATTAAACTTTAGAGATTTTCTGACAAATTAAATAAATAAAGAAGTTTGTAAAGCGTGCGCTCACACAATGCTTAAGAGATTATCAATCAAAGAGAAATAGTCTAGAGGTTTTGATTTCACTGGTCTCGACAATATTCATTCCTAATTAACCTATTTTCATGAGTTCATTTCAATTAATAACCAATAACACATAGATAATTCTATTTCCCTCTCCCGAGTGTCAAACAGAGTGTATCAACCACAGATCAATTTTAATATCCCTATTGAGAATCTACTTGTAGCGATATGTGTAAAACAATGTTCTTTCTAGGCTCTATTAAAGTTATAAGCTCTCCCGAGTCATATAAACAATTAATAGTGTGAACTCTATCGATCCTATTCTAAATCCCCTCTCCCGAGTGTCGGATTCTAAATAAATATGACAAATCAATTTATGACCAGTAAATTAAAAAGACTTTCAAAACTAGAATCACAATTAATTTAGAAGAACTCAATTCAATAAAATCAAAAATTCATAAACATGTCTTGACCAAGCTACATCAACCTCTAGACATAAAAAGTTTAGTTCATAATCAAAAATAGTTGAAACCAATTCATATTCATGAAACTAGACATCAAATCAATAACATAAATTCAAGAGAAAGAAAAAAAATCCAAATATTCGATCTTTCGTGTTCGGACGATCTATCTTCGTCTTTGTTCTTTGATGTTCTTCCAACTTGTGCAGAATTTTCTCTTCCAAAGTCTCCGAAATCTTCTCTCGATCGATCCTTGATTCTCCTCTGATGTGCGGCGGCTTCTCCCTCAATTGTGTGCAAAAGAATCTCTTTTATATGTGTTTCAAATCCAATAAATAAAAGCCCACGAAAGTCCAAAGGTTTCCTTCCCGAAAAACTAAAAAAATCAACTTTCGCGATGACGCGCCCGTGCCTGAAGAGAGGGGCGCCCGCTCATAGATCTCTATCTCCGGATACTCTAAATTTGTCCTGAGGCGCGCCCGCGCGTGAATGAGGCGTGCCCGCGCGTGAATGAGGCGCGCCCGCGCATAGCTCTCGGGTTAGAATGATTCATCAATAATTCCCAGTAATTTTATGAAGTTGATACTCTATAATGATTCCTTCCGCTTCTTCTTGCTACTTTTGCACCGATCCTTGCAACTCACCAAAACAACAACCAATACGCATAAAATCCACTTGATACATCACAAAAGTCAAGTCAAATGATATATAAATTAAGTGCATAAATTTAACTTATCAACGAAATTTCTTAAGTGGGGGAGAATGTAGTAACCCGCATCTCGAATTAGTGATTAATGAGTAATTAATCACATGATCATGTTCTTAATACATGATTAGGGATGTCCTGTTGAACTAACGGACTCCAGAAATAGATCCAGGATACTCGAAAATGGTGGGCATGGCTCGGGAGGTTCGGATGCTCCGAACTGGTGTTCGGAGGACCCGAACGTGATCGGAGTCAGGATCGGGGGCTCGAGGAGTTCGGACGATCCAAAGAGGAGTTCGGAGGATCCGAAGAGGATTGGAGGCTCCGTCGATGGAATCGGAGGACCCGAACAGGGTTAGGGGTTACGTCATCAATTATGTCAGCAAGGTGACATCATGGCTGATGTCACTGATGGGACTTCGGAGGATCCGAAGTTAGGATCGGACGATCCGATCAAGTTCGGATGATCCGAAGTCATGATCGGAGGATCCAAACCAATTCGGAGGGCCCGAAGTCGAGTTTGGACGACCCGAATGCCGTCTATAAATAGTGGAGCCGAGGTTCATTTGTGACTCGCTCATTTCCTCTCTTCTCTCTCTATTCCTAAGCCTTCTAACTCAGATCTAGGGAGATCTAGGCGTCCTACGGGGAATCCGGAAGTGGATTAGTGATCTAGGCGTCGTCGCGGATCTATGGCCTAGTTTTGAGGCTATCGACAGCAAAGGGCTAACGACGGACGCAGGTATATCTTTGGCATCCTAAAAATATTTAGGAGTACGCTTTAGCTTAGTTAAGGCTTTTAGAGCTTTATTGTTGATGCATGGATATTTGCATTCTAGTAGCAGTAGACTGGACTAGTAGGCTTGGAGTATAGGCCAGTGGAGCTAGGTTGTCCAGCAGTGTTAGAGGTACGTAAGTACTGACCGAGATAGCCGGCATGATATATTTGCATGTATGTTGCATGAGTATGTGCTATATGCTTTATCATGTTTTAGCATGTTTTACCGTCTTAGCACATACATGATTTTACGTGTGACTGCATCCGGAGAGATGTGAGTCATTGACAGTCTCCATAGGGAACAATGATCTCATTTTGGACTCGAGTCAGGTATGACAGTTTCCACATGAGGCTTGTATCCTATTTTGGATTCGGGTCAGGATGGGGTTGGCTCAGCCCTGATATGGAGTATACAAGTACCCCGCAGAGTCGCTCTCTAGCCGGTACTGTATATTCTCGGCTCCATGAGCAAGTTTTTTTCACTTGAGTTTTAAATCATCTGTGTGCGCATATTTGTATTTATATCATTGCTTCGTATTGAGCGTTCTATCTCACACCCCTGTGTTTGGGTATTCGTTGTGTACCTTATGGCGGGGCAGGTTTGAGGCTGGATGGTCCATGCGGCTCTCAGCAGGATTGAGTTTGGGAGAGTGTGAAGTTGTAGAGGGTAGGAATTTATTTACCCTGAACCTTCGATTTGGTTGTATAACAGTACTTATACACTTTTGTCGAGTTATGGGACAAAATTGTGGGATCAAAGGGTAAAACTGGTGATGAAAATGCAACCGTGAGAAAAGTTAATTGTAAAATTGTTTTTCTAAAATAATTATTCAAACACACGTTCACTTTTTTTTTAAAAAAAATATATATTTTTTTACACGTCTACTTTTTTTTTAAAAAAATAATTATATATATTTTTTTACACAAGACATTTTTATAAAATGTTTCATTACATTATTATAATTAATTACTTGTAATCCTATACGATTTTTAAAAATGGTTTTTAAAATGTTGTTACAAATGGAGCTTCAATGATTTTAAAAAAAACCAAATTGAATTATATAAAAGTTAGTTTAGGATACGGCGCCGTATTAGCGCTGATGAGTTGTGCATCACCAGACCATCATGGTGAGGAAAAAGTTGGAGCGTCGGTCTTCAACTCCAAATCTTCCGTTCAATAGATTTTTATCCGAGGATGTCACGTATTAATGATGAAGCTATGGTGTTCAACAAAATTCCAATGAAGAATATTATATGTATTAATCCAGCTTGCATCAGCTAAAGCTTCATCAGTCTTCTTAGGTTCCATTTGTGAGATGAAAGCTACATGTAAAGATTCAGATATAATTTATCTTCTTGTTCTAATAGGAGGAGTCGGATCACCTATAACTAACTCAAGTGGATGATCCTTATTCCATAGAAGATTTGGTTCAATAATAATTGGTTCATCAATCTATGGTTGTGGAATTTCTTCAACTGTTTTATTTTCAATTGTTGGAGTAATAATATCTTGATATAATGGTCCAGAACAATATTCATCATCACATTCATCTATCTTTTTATTTTTTGGTTTGTGACTTAGATTGTTCATGTTTATATCTCTTGGTGTAGATACAGAAAATTCATCAAAAACAACATGAATGATTTCTTCAACAGTTAGATATTTCTTGTTAAAAACTCTATAAGCTCTTCTAACTGCTGAGTGACCAATAATTATTCCCTCATCGGATTTAACATCAAAAGCAGTCAAATGATTTTTACCATTGTTATGAATATAACAAGGGCAACCAAACACCTTAAAGTAGGAAACATCAGGTTTCTTACCAGTCCAAATCTCATAAAGAGTTTTATTGTGTTTCTTGTTAATCATACATCTATTTTGAGTATAGCAGACTGTATTAACTGCTTCTGTCCAGAACATTTGAGAAATATTAGAATCAGTAATCATTTTTCTAGCTGCCTCTTTAAGAGTTCGATTTCTTCTTTCTGCTAAACCATTTTGTTCATGTGTTCGGGATGGTGAGAACTCATGTTTAATCCCATGATTTTCTACATAGGAAGTCAGAGTTTTATTTGTAAATTTCGTACCTCTATCACTTATGATTCTATTAATCATAGTAGATTTTCATATCGCAATCATTTTAAAACTTTGATTAACTGTATACTTGTTTGATCTTTTGATGGTAGAAAAACAACTCAAGTAAATTTTGAATAATAATTTACTATTACTAGAGTACATCTCATTCCCCCCAAGCTCTTTATAGGGATAGAACCAAAAAGATCCACTTGAAGCAGTCCTAGACATTGAGAGGATGAGCTACGACCCTTGTTTTTGAAATTAGATCGTTCTTGCTTGCCTAACTGACAAGTGTTACAAATATTTTCTTTTAAAAACTTTCCTTTGGGCAGTCCAGTAACCAAATTATTTTGACTCAAACTAGATATTAACTTAAAATTCAGATGATGTAATATTTTATTCCATAACCATTGTCTATCATTTTGAGCGATAAGACATATAGGAGAGAGAGAGATTGATCATTTTCCAAGTTTATTCTATAAGTTTTTTGATTTTCTCAAACCAGTCAACATGATATTACCATTTTTAGATTTGATCGTGCAATAATACTGATGAAATTCCACCAAATATCCATTATCACATAATTGACTAATACTAATTAAATTATAACAGATATTTTCAACTAATAAAACATTATTAATAATGATATTACTGTAGATAATCTTACCCTTACCCACGGTTCTACCTTTATAGTTGTCACCAAAAGTAATTTTTGTACCTTTTTTATTTCAATAACTTCAGTGAGCAGTTCTTTGTTTCCGGACATATGCCGTGAACATCTAACTTCAGTGAGCAGTTCTTTGTTTCCGGACAATTTCACGGTTAGAATATACCTTACCTAAAGTGACAATTTCACATATGATTATGCTGAATCTTTCATCAAAATCTTTCATAGTTTCTTTTGGCTTCATTTTGATGTTGTCATATTTTTGGATAGCTACCGTAAGCTTAATATCCTTGGTTTGTTCATTTTCTTCACATATCTGAATAAGCTTTTCCCATATTTCTTTGGTAATTTTACATGTCTTGATTTTATTGAACATTTTTTTGTCCAGAGTTTTGTACAGAATATCTTAGGCCACGTTATCAAGATTTGCCTTCTTTTTGTCCTTAGTGGTCCATTCAGATTTGTGCTTTTCAACAATATGAGATTCACCACTCATCATACCTGCATCAGTGTTGATTTTTGTGATTTTCATGGGGCCATCTGTGACAACATACCACATATCATCATCTTGAGCTGATAGATGTGCCTGCATGAGAATTTTCCGATCATAGGAATTTTATTGAATGCAGATGCAATTTTAGAGTATAAAAGATATCAAATGAATAAAGAAAAACCCGCTCTGATACCACTTGTTAGGATCGATTTTGGGGAGATTATTTGAGCAACAATAGCTCGTTCTTGAAATATTAAACACCGATGAATTAAATTGAGTTTAGTTTTCAAACAAAGTGGAAGACACTCAAAATAATCCTTCGTAGAAATATATTAAACATTTTTTAAATCATATTTAAAGATATGAAAGATTTTGGTATTTGAAAAACACATAAAATGATTCAACAATTCATCTTAAAAACAATAACAAAAGTAAGTAAAGACGATAAATTAAAGAGGCACGAATTTTTTTGGTGATTACAAACTGAACTGTCAAAGCATTGTAAAACAGGTAGAAGACCTCAGACTTCTCAATAGATATTTCAAACTGCACAAAGTTCTTCAACTGCTTTAGAAGACTCTTCAGATTATTTGAAGATTTCCAACAAAATATTCCAAGATAAAATTATTTATGACTATTTAAGTCAAGACTGATCTACAGACACAAGCTTGAAAAACAATAAAAGATACAAGCCGCAAACTGAATTATAGAGCCGCAAGAATTAATATTATCCATCTTGGGCAAATATATTGTTTAATATTTATGAAGATATTTATGAAATATCTCAGGGAACTAACAGTTCTAAAGAGTACCTATGAAGATGAACGTTACAAAAATAATACTATATATAGAGGGGAAGCTTTCGAAGAAGAAGATAACACAACACGAAGAAGAAGAAAATCACAATCTCGATAGTTATCAGAAAACACTCATAACACTTTTCATATACTTACCTATACTGCTCACCAAGCCCACACATACAAGCTATATTTCAGATCATTCTAAGGATAAAAAAATAACGAAGAGTCAACTACAAACTGCTGATTACATATTTGTCAAAGAGAAGTTGCTCATTTTTTTGAATCAAAAGATTCATTCAAACTATACTTATTTCGCGTGTTGAGTTTAAGACATGTTATCTTAAGTTGTGTTGGATACAAGGAGTTTCGATCTAGACAAAGAATTTTCATACAATTGTAGTGGGTTGTATACAAAGAAGTGTATAAACCAAAGTCTTATAGTGAATTCCTTCTTAAGTGCAAGAAGGGGAGACGTAGAAGCAGTTTTCTTTGAACATTCACTACAAGAAAAACTGGAAACGACAACGTTTTAATCCGTTGTCGTAGGGATCGAAAAACCGTTGTACTTTTATGTGTTGTCGTAAGTATAACATACGACAACGGTTTATATCCGTTGTGGATTCCAACATATGACAACAGATATGCAACATTAAATATCTGTTGTGGTACACACCTTTTGACCACGGTTTATAACCGTTGTCTTAAGTTGTCTTCTACGACAGTTATAAACCGTTGTCTATGTTGGCATACCACACCTTTTGACCACGGTTTATAACCGTTGTCTTAAGTTGTATTTTACGACAGTTATAAACCGTATGTTGGCATACGACAACAGATTTGCAACACTTTATATCCGTTGTCGTATGTTTAGAAATAACCACATTTTAAAAATGATGTCTTATGTAGGTTACGACAACATATATGCAACTTCTTATATCCGTTGTCGTTTGCTTATTATTCAACCACGTTTTAAAACCGTTGTCGTATGTTTTTTTTAACAACAGTTTATAACCATTGTCTTAATTGCCTTTCCGCAAGAGCTATTATTCACAATGAATTAAAAAACAATTGTCTATTTTAATTAGTGGTATATACCCATACAAAATAAAATATTTACGACATACATAAAATATGTGAAATAATATATATCTTCAAGTCTCAAAAGCTGTGACATACATCTAAATAATTTTATAGAAATTGTAGCGCTAGTAATTTCGAACCCAACATGTCATGGAAGTTGTACAAAAAATATAGATATACTTATCTGACCAATTTACAAGTATTTTCGATCATGATTTTCAAAAAAAGCTTCTCCTCAATTGTTAAGAGTTCGATCTTGAAACAAAGCGCTTCTCCTCAATTTCCCAAAACAGCAAGTTCATTCCACAGCTTCATGCCCATGCCCGACATGATTTCCAGTCACCCGACAGCCAAAACTACAAGTAACAGCAAATACCAAATAGTGTTACAAGCCAATTACGAAATTATGGAGCAATAATGTCGAAAACAATTATGGATCAATAATGTCGAAAACAAAAATTACATAAGATCCCCAAAAAAAAAAGGGTTAGAAGAACAAATTACCTGTGTCAGAATGAAAAAGGCTCTCAGATTTAACTTGGAATGGCTACTCAAGCAACTCCCCATTACAATTCCCAAAAACAGCTTAAAAAATACTGAATCTTTCTGAACAGTAAACATCTAAAAGAAACAGGCCAAAATTCCACAGCCCACCTCAATATTTTCTTTCCAATTAGTAAATGAAAAAAAAAACAACAAACTAGCTTAGCTCACAAGCCCGAATGAACAAAATAAACCACCATTACCATCCCCTGCAACCTTTCTCAATCAGCTGGTTTTATTGGGCTCTTAAGCCGTTCATAGCAGAGTTTAACCTATCTCAACTATTATCTAACAAAAAATTTTCGGTTACGATCAAGCACAAAAAAATTATATATCACAAACCAAATACGATGATATCCTCATTCCGACATCATCATTTGGAGAACCATTTAAGAAGAACATACACGCTTTATTTTTCTTATCATGATAATCAAATAGACGGTAAAAAATTAAGTTGTGTAACATGGCAGCTAAAAATATTTCAGAGCCACACTAAAACATCCATTGAGTTCGTCGTACCCTGCACCACATCAAGTCTAAAGACTCCCACACACGGTTTCTTCCATGTTTTTTCCTTAGGTGATTATCTCTATTAAATATCAAACTTACATCCCTTTCTTTATGGAATTCAATCAAATAAGGCATCACCCAATCAATCTTAATCGAGACATGTTGCTTAAGTTGCTCATGTTTAATCTAACAGCAATCTTTCCATGTGGCCCAAGATACATCACATACAACTCAAACTCTTTCTTTGAAAATTTATCTCGTATCAATAATGCACAATCAATAGGAGACAACATACTACACTTCTTTAAATATGACCAAAATTCAGTACACTTCCAAACCTTATGCACCATCGGGCAGAAAAATAGACAATGACTCGTAGATGCTTCATGCACACCGCAAAACAGACAACAAATAGACGTTAATGAACAGGACATCCTTTAGCGACGACCCCAGGTGCAGTGGGGCATGTAGCCAACGGACAGTGATCATCGGATTCATCAATTTCAGAGGGGGGAGACAGGGGGACTGTCACTTAGAGAGCCACAGCTCTGGCCTCCATTGACAGGGCCATATTTGAACAAAACTTTGTTTAAAAATGCAAGATTTGAACCAAATTAATCTTGCATATAACCAAATTAAACAAAACACTTAAATACTCTGCCAACCGTCTTGTTATACCACTTCATAATTCAACAAACCTATAATTCACAGCATGCATATGGAAAATATTCTACAAGTTTAGGCAAGACTTGGCCAGTAGAAGTAGCAACTAAGTTTTAGGCAAGACTTGGCCAGTAGAAGTAGCAACTAAGTGGACTCACCAATATTTATTATGTGAGCACAAACGACAAATAGCAACTAAGTGGACTCACCAATATTCTACATGCAAACGACAAAATCATCAGGTCCTGTAGGTCTTGGCATAAACATGCAGCTGGAGATTTAAATCTGATAAGCATAAAACAATACTTAATTCACACTGACAGTCATAGGTAGAGTACCTTATCTGTAAAATTTCCGTTGTTCGTCCACAAATATACGTACCTAGTAATGAATATAATCTTGTATGCATTCCGCCCATTCGGAACGAACTTCATTAATTTCTTCCATTGAGTACTCTGTTTTCACGAACTTCAAACCACAAATAAATTATATTATTACCCAAATAAATGTAAATGACTTTGGAAAAAAATAACAAAACAATTATTTGAGAAGATTTACTATAGCGGACAGTGAATGCTTTTCACTGTTAACATTTCCTTCAATAATATCTTTCATAAATCTCATCACATAATAACCACATTGTTTTGCATCTGATTGTCGAGGACCCTGTGTAGAAGAAAGCAGAATGTCTCATCTATAAATAATATTTGTAGATGAATCATAAGTAGACATGCATACATACCTTTACTGTTTCCCATATTGCCTGTTTTCTGCCTTTCCTTTCTTTGTTAGAATTAAACAATTTCAAGCTCCTTCATACATAATATTAACACATTAATGTTGAATCACATAATTAAGTCCTCGATAAAAACAAATATGTACTCACATATTCACTACATATTTTCAGTCTTCATAACGATTACGATGACTCAGTGGATCCAAAAAATAAACCATCTCTACGTAAGGATCAATAACAGTGAGAATCCAATGAAACCTATGCGTAACAATATATTATTAGTGAGAATCCAATAACAGTTTCCAAAAATCAATTTCATATGATATTATAACATTTGCTTACCCAACATTAACTGGCACCAAAACTAGTTGATTTCTCGATGAACCACTCAACCTATCTGCCAAAACAGTCGCTCTTTCATTGAAGTGTTCAATTTTACCATTTCTGTCAAGGTTGGTCACAGATGGAATGAATTGGATGGTGTGTGGATTCATGAACCTATATTTCTCAACCTTGTTATCACTTTTCATCTCTCTGTAAAGATGCCTGCCATTATCAACAGAAAAATGTTATTATGCTTAATTAATTAAAGTATGTACAACGTATATGCTAAAAAAATTAAGGTATAAAAGTTCATGTTAATTGAACACCTACCAAATGTAAACAACCATACAATTGGCAGATACTGGCTCCAACTCATAAAAGGGAATGATGTCTTCAAGGTGCACAAGTAGTTCGTATTCTTCATCAAACAAATCATGATCTAAATTGATTGATATATTATTTTCCTCATCAAGAGCATGCTTGCAGAAAAAATGCAACATATTCAAGGACTTCGGTACATGCGATGCCAAAACAGTACTTGTTTTCTTCACATTTTTCTTCTTTCCATGCTTCTAAAAATTGCAAATGTAGATGTATATGTTAGGTACAGTTCACTAAATTTTATTGGACAAGTTAAGTCCAAATATAATATCATATTTACCTCATCCCGCATCAATACCAAGTGCACAGGCCAAGCCACGTGAGAACCTACAGCATCACCAATAGTATCACATTCATTTGGAATTGGAAATGGCAGCTGTGCTGATTTCTCCACAGCCTCATCAATGGCGATGCGCATACAATTTACGGGCAATGGAACTCCATGAAGTAAGTTACCACCTCCATTGACATGAACAATTGTACCGTATGCAACTACAATATTAGATTTCAGTGTCAACGTAACCAACTTGCCCTATAAAACAAAGTTTCATCATGTTATAAATTGATTCAACTCCCGGGTGACATTCATTCAATTACTAATAAGTTAGAGAAATTACTCGATATATGGATCAACATCAACATCATTTTCCAACACATAGCGATGCGCTTGATGCAACTCATCAAGGCTAGTGGAGTACACTACGACACCAGATAAAGGCCTAGTAAGTTGTAATTGTCGATGCCTTGTTGGGATCCCAATTGTATGAACGTTAGACATGTAGTCGGAGCAAAATTCCACAGCCTCTTCAGCAACGTAACATTCGGCTATACACCCTTCCGGCCGATTGCGATTTCGCACATAGCCTTTCAAGATCTTCATGAATCTTTCAAATGGGTACATCTGCCTATACCAAACAGGTCCACACAATTTTACCTCCCGCACAAGATGGACAGTTAAATGAACCATTATATCGAAAAACGATGGTGGAAAATATTTTTCAAGCATACACAATAGGGTAACAATCTCTCTTTGCAGACCATCCAACTTTGAGACATCTATCACTTTATTGCATAAAACATTGAAGATCCCACACAACCGGATGATAGTATCTCTAACATGTTTAGGCAAGACATCGCGGATGGCGATTGGAAACAATTGTTGCATCAAAGTGTGGTAGTCATGTGACTTGAGGACAACAAGTTTTAAGTCCTTCATTGACACCAGATTTTTAATATTGGAGGAGTAACCTGTCGGGACTTTCATTCCAAACAAAGAATTGAAAAGTTTTCTTTTCTCAGTCCTACTTAGTGTAAAACAAGCTGCTGGCAAAAAAGTTCTATTCTCCTCCGTCTTTGGTGCCAAATCAGTCCTCACATTCATCTCCACAAGGTCTAGTCTAGCGGCTACCCCATCCTTTGTTTTTCCTAGAACATTAAGTAGCGTACCAATAAGACTTTCACAAATATTTTTTTCAATGTGCATCACATCAAGCACATGTCTAACATGTAGATGTTTCCAATACTCTAGTTCAAAGAATATGGATTTTCTTTTCCAACATGATTTTGTTTCCAACTCCTTGCGCTGAAGCTTCCCACTCATTTTTCCCGCACGATAGTTAATCTTATCAACTCTTTCCAACACTTCAAGCCCAGTTAATGGTTTTGGTGCGGGGTTAAACTCTTGTTTCCCATTAAAAGCTTTTTTTTGCCTTCGGTAAGGATGATTTCTAGGAAGAAACCTTTGATGACCTGTATATGACATTTTTCTACTATGCTTCAACCTGGTCGAATATGTTTCTTCCCCACAGATAGGGCATGCTTGATATCCTTTCACAACACAACCTGACATGTTCCCATAAGCAGGAAAATCATTGATTGTCCATAGTAAGACAGCTCTGACCGAGAAATATTCTTTCCGATATGCATCATATGCATCAACACCTATCTCCCATAAACATTTTAAGTCATCAACTAGAGGTGCTAAATAAACGTCAATATCATTTCCAGGTTGTTTGGGTCCAGAAATCAATAAAGTCAGCATCATAAATTTTCTCTTCATACACAACCATGGAGGAAGGTTGTAAGTGATCATCACAACTGGCCAACAGCTATATGCAGAACTCATCAAACTATGGGGATTGATCCCATCTGCTGATATGGCCAATCTAAGATTTCTTGACTCCGATGCAAAATCCGGCCATTTGTGATCCACTACTTTCCAAGCCGACGAATCAGCTGGATGACGCAAGTATCCATCACAAATTCTTTTATCAGCATGCCAAGTTAACTCTTTAGACACCTCTTTGTTCCGAAATAATCTTTGAAATCTAGGAATAGGTGGGAAGTACCAAAGAACCTTTGCAGGAGTACCTTCATTCACCACAGAATTATTACCCAAATTCCACCTAGACATACCGCAAATAGGACAATTGGACAAGTCCTCAAACTCTTTCCGGTACAAGATACAATCATTAGGGCAAGCATGTATTTTCACATAATTCATTCCTAATGCACTGAAGCTTTTCTTTGCATCATAGTAGGATAAAGGCAATTCATTGTGATCAGGAAGCATTTCTCCTAACAAACTTAGCAAGTCAGTGAAACTTTTATCGCTCCAACTATATTTTGCTTTCAAATTAAATAATTTCACAAGTGCTGTTAACTTTGTAAATTTTGTGAATCCAGAGTATAAAGGTTTCTCGGCATCTTCAAGTATCTTATGAAATTGGCTTGGATTCTCAGCATAACTATCATATGCATCATGTACCATATCTATAGTTTTCTCGGCAAAATATTTGTGTTCATCTGGTCCTACTTGATCACTATCATTCATTGGGTTCTTGACCGTAGATCTTTTCCCGTGCCAAATCCATGTATGATATGTTAAATCCATGCCATTAGAACACAAATGTGCCCTTATAGTGTGAACATCTTTCATCTGTAGATTACCATATCTTGTGCAGGGGCAAGGTATTTCATTTGGATCGTTGGCATTTTGCATTGCAAATTGCAGAAAAGATTCTACCCCAACCTCATATTCATGTGATAATCTGTTCTTTGACATCCAAGCTTTGTCCATTACTCATACAAATAAGCAACCAGCACTGAGTCTAATCCTTCAAAACTTAAAAAAAATTAATCAATGTTTTATCATTCTATTTTGTTGAAGAAATATACCAGTTAACACTAGTTTCTAATCTTTATAATAAAATCCTTAAATATTGATCTAATCCACCAATCAACGGACTATGGAAAAATAAGGAAAGAACTAATTCTACTAATGTTCAATATTTGAGTGAAAAGGAGAGAATTTCTCAGAAAAATAAATTTTATGATTTGATATTCAACCTAGAACATAATGAAAAATTGTGAAAAGAATTCAATGGCAAAGAAAACAGTAACAAAATAGAACAACTTTTTGATGTTCATATTTCAAAAATAAAAAATAAGAAATGAAGAAGAGGATTGTCTTACCAGCAGTATACCACAGACAAGATTCACAGATCAGTTCCCATCCACGGAGACATTGGCACTGAAGTTATCTAACACAGCTGGAAATAATCCTGTATCAATTTAGAACATGCACCATTATGGGCAAGAAAACACACAGAGAAGTTATCTAACACAACTGGAAATAATCGCTATTTTATGCAAATATTTCCACCTTTTTCTTTCATGGATACCTTGAGTACTGTTGCATTATCGATACCTGCACAACTTCATCTACACTCCAACCTCACAAGGTCACACCAATTCAAGAGTTGATGGGTTTATGATTTTCAAAGAAAGAACATCTCACAATTAACACAATGATGAAAAGATTGCAACAAACTCAAATAAATTCAATCTTCAACCAATAATTTGGGCGATTCAGTGGATTTGCAACCAAAACTTGTAATTTTAAAAACACTAAACACAAACTCATGAAAAATTTCTTCGAGGAGGAGATCTGCCCCTAATGGGTCGGTTCTGATTATCAACATTAGCCGATTTTTTTTCCAATAAAAGAATCATTCATCACAGGATAAACTGAATTTAGTAATCAGATACAGGGAAAACATTTCTTCACTGACCTTTTTCTCCTCAACCAAGCGCAAAAGTTATGGGATTTCTCTAGAATTCTACACCAGAACTCGTCATTACCGAGCCATTGTTTGAGGGGGCACTCTTTCAATTGATTACTTCACTCTTTTAAATGGATGCGCACGCCTACATTTATTCTCCAAGAACTGAGAAAATCTGTTCAGAAAAGAAACAAAATATCTCGCCAATATCTTTAATCCCAATAAATCTGTTCAGAAAATAGCTTTGTTCTCACAGCATATGAGCCATTGTTTGAGTGTGGCAGAATGTTACTTCCTGCAGCATGTTTTCGGAGTTCCCTTCGGCAGAAGGAGAAGATCTTCAACCATGCGTGGATAAGTTTTTCCAACTTCAAGATGATTTAGCTCGTACGAGGTTAATAATGCAGTCTCTTACAAGCATAAGTCCACTTAGGACGCAAGTCAATCTGGATCCTTCAACACCAATTCAATCAAAGAAGCATTGAGTGTCGCTCTTGAATGAAAGAAGTGTGCAGCAACATGGATCAAATCAGCTGTAGCCGTGGATCTCTCCTCTGCCTCCTCTGTTGTGGATCCCTTGGCAATTCCAATGGCCTCCACTGTAAAAAAATCGAGCAAGTCAATCCAAAACGCGAAACCAAAAGTCACGTGCATCTTGAAGAAGACCGCAAGCAACACCAGCGTTCCACTTTTGCTTGCATCAGAAAGAGATGATCAGAATGAATGGACTAAGGGAAGTACTCTAATTGCTGCCAATGACTTGGCTGCATCGTTACACGCCGAAAGTAGAAAGCTGTTTCTCAACGATGTGGAGGAATATCTGGACCAAGGTTGAGCAAAAATTCTCATCAAGGGAGTGTGAAAACTCGATTGCTGGGATGATGTACAGAGTGAAAAAGGTGAGCGACTGGCTGGATTTGATAGTAAATAAAGAGGGAAGTCTTCGAAAAGATGGTGGAAGATTGAGTTCTATTGATTTGGAAGATTCTGAAATCGAAATTTTTGGGAGACTGAGGAACAAGTTTTACGCGATCTCGATGAAGAACATCGAGCGGACAGCAATGGCTTTTGAAACCAACAGAAACTGATCAAAAAAGTGTACAAATTTCACATTGTGTATGGATCAAAGATTGGCTATGCAGCAAGATTTGTTGATGTATATAGAATTAGCTGCAGTTAGAACCAAGATGCGGTACTATAACTTCCTAAGGCAGTGGTTCTAATTATAACTATAAAGTTTAAAAATTTTCAATTTTTATACTTGATGAAGTTTTATTCTAAAAAATTATATAATAACATCTCAATGAATACCAACTTTAATTCCAGTAAAGAAAAAAAGGCAACTACTTCGATTTGCCCAACAATTATATTGTATTAAAGAAGGCCACACTTCCAGCTATAACACATAGTACATTATTGAAATTTAAGAAATAACCAAATGGCCAACTTCTGTCACCATGCCTCCTCTAAGCACAGACCCACCATTATCATCATCTTCTTCTTCTATCACAGGTACGTACTCTATACGTATTTCTTTTCCATTCTTTTTCTTTCAAAAATATATAGTCAATTTTTTTTTGTTGATAAACAACACACATTGTACAAGGAAACCAAAGAGTAACATGAGTTTTGTGGTATGAACTCGAAAACAATATCACAGGCAATGGTTTTACACAAACGGATGAGCTAATGAAAGAACCCAAAAAAAAAACACAAAATAGAGTCTCGTTTTTCACCTTTTCTCGACATTCACCTAAAACCCAAACAACAATAAATCTAGACTCTCAACATCTACTAAAAATACCTAAAAACATGAGCCCGAAGAAAGAGAAGAAAGCAACAAAACTTACACGTGAAAGTCGCGACACTGAAGCTCCGATCCAAGCTTTAAACTCACGATTGAAGTCACGATTGGCGTTGCCAAGGCTTGGGCTAGGTGCAAAGAGGTCGGACAACCATTTTTCGGCGATCCATCGGCGCCGGAGGTGAGCTGGGTTGAAGGGGGCGAAGGGTTTGGCTAGGGATTGGGTTTCTCTCTATTCTTCTTAAGGCAGACGTAGTAAATGGGTTAATGTTATATGTATTATATTTTTTAAATGTTATTATATTTTTTAAAATATTAAAAATAAAAAATAAATAAATAAATAACAAGGACAACACAATCTGTTGTCTTAGACCTTCAGAAAAACTCTAATAGACAACGGTTTTTAAAACCGTTGTCATAGAACATCAAAAACGCGTTCATTGACAACGGTTTTTAAAAACCGTTGTCATAGAACATCAAAAACGTGCTCATTAACAACGGTTTTTAAAAACCGTTGTCTTTGACGAATATAAGACAACGGATTTTTAAAAACCGTTGTCTTTTTAATTAAAAATACGGTTAACGACAACGGTTTTTGTAAAAAACGTTGTTAAAGGCAAAAAGACAACAGTTTGTGTATAAAACCGTTGTCTTTTCAGTGTTGTTAATGAGCATATTTGTTGTAGTGATTCATATATCATGTCCCATTTACTTCAACTGCTTATTTACATTATTATATTCATCATTTGAATATAAAATATCACAAAAACATTTGGACTGTTTGTCAGCACTATTTTAGTGGTCCAAACTACTTTTGAGAATAAAGAAAATAGTCTTAATAGCTAACACTACTAAGACTGCTCGTGAAGAAGTTAAAAATTATTTTGAAATATTATAATTGTGTATTCACCCCCCCTCTCTACATACATATTCAATCCTAACAAGTGGTATCAAAGCGGGTTTATCTTTATTCATTTGATATTTTTATACTCTAAAATAGCATCTGCATTCAATAAAATTCCTATGTTCTCAAAAGAAGAGTATGACGATTGAAAAATTCACATGCATGAACATCTATCAGCTCAAGATAATGATATGTAGTATGTTATCACATATGGCCCCATGAAAATCACAAAAATCAACAATGATGCAGTTATGACGAATGGTGAACCTCAGATTGTTTAAAAGCACAGATTTGAATGAACCATTGATGACAAAAAGAAGGCAAATCTTGATAATGTGGCCAAAGATATTCTGTATAAAACTCTTTTCAAAACCATGTTCAACAAAATCAAGACATGTACAGTTGCCAAAGAAATATGGAAAAATATTATTCATCTATGTGAAGAAAATTAACAAACTAAGGATAGTAAGCTCACAGTAGCTATCCAAAAATATGATAACATCAAAATGAAGCCATGAGAAACTATGGCAGATTTCGATGAAAGTTTCAGCAGGATCATATGTGAACTCAGGGAATGAAAGTTGTTATGAAAGTTATGCGTGCTTTACCCAGGGAATGAGATGTAAAAATCATAGCTATGAAAGAGTCTAAGGACCTGAGAAAAATTGAACTGCACGAATTGTTTGCTGATCTAAAAGCTTATGAGTTTGAGCTAAGCATTCACACTGAAAAACCGTCAACTTCTCAATCAACAAAAGCTTTGGATGCAATTACTATTGATCCAATGTTGAAGACGGGTATGGAAAGAAGAATGCTTAACAAATAAGTAACGAAACTATGTCTCTATTTGTAAAAAAATTTGGAAAATTTATGAGGAAAAATCAATATAAGTTTTCAAAACTTTATAATAAAAAGGGTCATACAAGTGATGGTTCTACATGTTTAAATTTGGAAAAGCAGGGCATTTTGCAGCAGATTGTACTAGGCCAAGAAAAGACGTGAAGAATTCTTTCGAGAAAATACAGTCCAAAGATGATAGGAAGCACTGTAAAAAGAATAAAGATAAAAAATTGCTAATGGTGGAAGCGATCAAGGAATGAGATGATTCAAACTCTGAATCAAGTAGCTCTGTGGAATCTTCCAGTGAAAGCGAAGATGAAAAAGTTCAATGTTTAATGGCAAATGTTGAACTGGATAAAAAAGAGCACAATTATGAGGTATTCGATTTTGTATCTTTTGAATTTACTCTTGAAGATCTAGTAGATGCATTGCATGAGATGGCTAGAGATTATATGAAATTATCTCTGTAATTCGAGAAAGTAAAAACAGAAAACACTCAACTCAAAGATAAGTCAAGTGAATCAAGTTGCATGATGCAAAATGAACTTGGCAGTCTAAGAGTAAAGATAAACATGTTGGCTACTGAGAATGACAACATAAAAAGAATGTTCCAAGCTACTTTAAAAGAAAATCAAAAATTGCTTACAATTATAAATTCTTGGAACAAGTATTCTTTCTCACTAAATCAAAAGCAGGCTTGTTATAATACTGGCCTGGGTTTTGATTCAAATGAATGCATTGTTACTGAGACATTCACTAAACTGCAACTGGACAAGGACAAATTCAATATGATAAATTTTGTCAGATCCAGTATAATATATGATCATGATATGCCTAAGGATATTACATATTAGAAAATATCTCATGAAAACAAATCTAAGCATAAAGGAATAGGCTATGAAGAACCCAAGATCATCTCTTCTGGAAAAATTTGGTTTAATTTAGGACCACATGAAATTGATAAAAGTAATCAGTCAAGTTCCACCTGGTCATGGAAGAAACTAGTCCAGTCTAGACCAAATGTTCAGAGGAGATATCTAAGACAATTCTTAAACTGCAAGCCAGTTCAAAAGATATACAGACTGAATTATAATAATCAAAGGCTTGCACAACATATGGTTAAATCTAGTACTACAAATGATACTTGAGAAGAAAATAAATTCAGAAAATGTTTGGATACAAATGAAGAATGATGTTCCTTTCGTTTAGGCTGTATAGTGTAAAGAGAGTTTTAGCGAGTTGCGACGTCGTTTGACAACAGCTCCAGTGCTAGCATTGTTATCTGGATATGGTGGTTTCGTAGTCTTCATCGATTCTTCTCTTTATGATTTGGGGTGCGTGTTGACTCAAAATGGGCATGTGATTGCCTATGCCTCCAGACAGCTGAAGACGCATGAATAGAATCACCCCCGTACATGATATGGAGCTTGCATCCATTGTCTTTGCTCTTAAGATTTGGCGACATTATCTGTATGGTGCGAGATTTGAGATTTTCATGGACCATAAGATCTTGAAGTATCTGTTCACTCCGGCTGAGTTGAACATGAGGCAGTGTTTTTGGATGGATCTATTAAAATACTATGACTGTGAGATCAAATATCATCCAGGATCTTCGAATCCGGTTGCTGATGCGCTTAGTCACAAAGTGCATTTGAGTTTCCTTCGTACCAGTGCAGTTTCGCGAGTGTTAGAGGAGTGTTATTCCATGGGTTTAACTTTTCGTCAGAAGAAAGAATAGCATGGAATTCACATTTCTTCGGTGCTTTCCGAGCCAGCTTTGTACACTTGGATCAGAGAGGTACGGAGTGCAGATCCAAAGATTCAAAAGTTAGCACAATTGGTGATAAGTGCATTTTGTATGCATTATTTTGTTAAATTTTTATGTCTATTTTGCATGCGTCTGTATTGGTTTATATGTGTTTTTATGTATTTTAGTTCATGTGTAGGCATTTCACTCTCTTGTGTTTATTCGTAGGAAAAATGGAAAATAAAAGATTTCGCGCACAAGAAAAGAAAAATGAGAATGAAGAGGAGGAACAGCTATGAGGAAATAGAGAAGAAGGAACAAACAGTGCTTCTGCGTTTGATGGATGCGCAACTGCGCCATTTGAAGAAACATGGAGCTGCGCAGATTAGGGCTGGTATTTAAAAAAATTCCGACCTTTCCCGATTCCCAACCCGTCCCGTTTCGAATTTTTTCCGTTCCGAACTTTTTCAGACCCAAATGGTCTGGATTTTTCCCGACCCGATCAACTTCAGGATCAGGATCGGGATAGGCAACTCTACCCGACGGGATTCTCGACCCGACCCGAATATATAAATAATATTTTTTAATAATATTTTTTAATTAAAAAATAAAAAAATTATAATTTATTGTTTTAATATTAAGGTTTTATAATTATCTAACATATAATTATTATTTTTTATTTATATTTATCTTTTTTAATATTAAAATTGATTTATAAATTTTTATTTTGTTTTTTTATTATTATGAATAATTATATGTTTTTATTGTATTAATCAAGTAGTTGTTTTAGTTTATTTGTAATGTATTAAAAAGATGTTTTAGTTTTGTAATGGTTATATACAAATAAATTTTAATTTATTTGTAATATAATAAGAAATTGTTTGAATTCTTCATAATTTTATTTAAAAATATTTCCATATAATTATTTTAAAAAAAAAATATTGTTCGAAATTACCCACTCCCGACCCGACGGGATCCCGAACATTCGGGTCCCGACACTTCTTGGGTGCGGGATCGGAAGAAAAAAAAAAATCTCAATTCCTATCGGGACGAGAATCGGGTAAAGGGATTACTGGACGGGTCCCGACCCGATCCCACCCCTAGCGAAAATGCATGGGAAGAAAGGCGCATCTGCGCCAAATAAAGGAATGATGAAGACGCTTCTGTGTGACCAAGGGCGCATATGAGCGAGCCAAGAAAGGAGAAAAAGGGAGCATATGCGGGAAAGAAGGCGCTTCTGCGCAACTGAAGAAAAGAGAACGAAGCGCTTTTACTTAAGGAATGCGCATCTGCGCATTGGTGAAGAAACTAGGAACGCGCAACTGTGGGAATGGAGCACGCATCTGCGCAATGATCTGGGCGAAGAAACTATTGAGGCAGAATTTGTCTCGCTCGAGCAGGATTTTCTACCACTCGAGCGAGACTTGAGAATCGTGAATAAATAATTGGGGCAGAGTGTTGCTCGCTCGAGAGGGACTTTTTACCACTCGAGCGAGATATCGCAAATCAGGAAAAATATGAATTTTCAAAAATTAAATCTTTTATTTAATGGGCTTTATTTCATGGGATTTAAAGCCATATAAAAGGGAGTTTATTCAGATGTGAGAGGGGGTTCCGGATCGCAGAAGATAGAACACAGAGGCTGCGACTACTACACGTTTTGGGAAAGGAGATTTCTCTTTTTTTTTTCCTTCATTTCTTCTTTTTATTTTTAGTTCATGATTAAAAAAAAAATTTTGAATCATGATTTCGTTTATGGAGTAGTAGGTTTTTTCGATCAAGGTCAAGATTGGGCCGAACAAATCATTGTTGAATACTTGGATATTATTTTGGGATTTTTCAGATTTTTATTTATATAATTGATTATTGTATTTAAATTTTGTCTTATGAATAACCTGATTAACTAGTTACTTGCTTGTTAATTGATTCCAAGTCGACAGAAGAGTAATTGATTTCGAGCACTCCAGTAATTGACATATGGTTAAACTAACTAGAAATAGTATTCGGTTTCAGTATGCGGCTTTAGGTGAAAACTAAATTCTCAAAATTCCTAATGCATTCGAATATGATTTGAATTATGAAAGATTGATCCGTCAATATTTGAATAGGTTCAAGTGTTCTAGAAATAGACTATTAAATAATTTAGGGGAATTTTTCGTGATTTAAGATTAATCAGAATCCTAAATTTTCCATTTGTTTTCATGATTTGTTTTGTACCTGCGTGTGTCCTTGATCGAATTTCTCATTATTGAAGTATATTATAAATATTTTTCTGCGTTTTTTATTTTAATTTATTCTATTAAATTATTTAATTAGTAGTTTTATTTTAATTTATTCAATCAAATCAATTTTTATTGTTTGGTCTAGATTAGGTGAAAATAAATATATTTTGGTAATCATATATTCAGTCCCTGTGGGTTCGACATCTGGACTTTTGTTTACTATCTATAACTTGACCTGGTACGCTTGCCAGTAAATTTTTATCACACCGATTTTAGCGATCAAGTTTTTGGCGCCGTTGCCGGGGACTGATAATGATATCAGAATTTTTATTTTATTTGAGACTATACTTTTATTTTTAGTATTTATTTATTTGAATGCTGAATATTTTGCTTTGTCTTTGATTTTTAGGTACTTTCTGCTAGTGCATGCATAGCAATTGATGCACCAAAGATCTCTTACCACTTGACTTGGAGATCGAGCGCACACTGAGCAGAATTCAGAAGGCAAAGAGGAATCTTAATCTAGATCTTGAATCAGAGCTAGAGGAAGAGTTAGACAAAGATATGGCGGACAATCATACAGTTCTGGATCTAATTCTCCCACATGTTGAAGGATATGGATCTAGCATAGTTCGTCCTGATGTTGAGGCAAACAATTTTGAGCTAAAGCTCTCTATTATTCAGATGATCCAGCTTCAAGCATGTTTTGGAGGCACTTCTGTGGAGGACCCCTACGCTCATCTGGAGTGATTCCTGTCGATCTGCGACACATTCAAATTTAATGGGGTAACATCTGATGCAGTGAGACTGCGGTTATTCAAATTTTCTCTACAGGGGGATGCACTTGAGTGGCTAGATGATCTGCCTACCGGTTCTATCACTACCTGGATGGAGCTTGTTCAAAATTTTTTGAACAAGTATTTTCCTCCTACGAAGATGGCGAAGTTATTTTCTGACATTATTTATTTCAGGAAAAAGGAGGGAGAGTCCTTACATGCAGCCTGGACCAGATTTAAGAAGATGTTGAGGATGTCTCAACATAATCTCACTCAGAGCCAGCAGACGCAGACATTCTATAATGGATCCGATCCATCAGTGTGTTCTATGTTGGATGTTGCAGCCCGTGGAAGTCTATTCAGGAAGACCCGGGCAGATGCTTGGGAAATAATTTGCAATATGGCAGAAAGTAATATTGGGTGGCCGATGTGAAGAAGGAGAGGAAGGCTGGAGTTCTTGAAGTTGGTGCTTTAATGGCCATGAATGCGATGATTCACGCATTGCAACATCAGATGGATCTTATGAAAGCAACGAAAATGAATCAAATACAGGGGAATAAGCCAGAGGAACAACAGTTTTTTGAAGTGGAGGCGGCTAATTTTGTAGGAAACCAAATACAATAGCCGTACAACTCATACAACAACTCCTATAATCAGTTTTGACAAAATCAACCTAAGCAAGAGGTGCAAAAGCCAAGCTTTGAGGAGATAATGATGAAGTATGTTGCGGGAACCAAGGCAAGGCTGCAAAATCAAGAAGATATGTTAAAAAAGTTTGAGACACAGATGGCTCAGATAGCAACCCAAATTTCGACCATAGAACCCGGTTCAATGCCATGCAACACTGAACCAAATCCCAAGGGCGTGAATGCTATCATGGTCGTGACTAGATCACAATCTGAAAAACCTGAGCAGATGGATGCAGCAAAGACTATGGGGAGGCCAAAAAATTTAGATTCCAAGGAGGATGCGCGTGCTAAAAATTCCTCAACAGCAGGTAAGAAAGGTAAGATTTCAAAATTTGAGGTTAATGATGATGTTGATATTTCTACTTTACTTTTCCCCCAGTGAGCTAAGAAATTATTTTTTGATATTCAATTTAAAAAGTTTCTTGATATTTTCAAGAAACTGGTTATTAACATACCTTTTGCGGATGCTTTAGCTCAGATGCCAAATTACGCCAAATTTTTTAAGGACTTGCTGAAAAATAAAAAGAAGCTGAATGATCTGATACAAGTTACGCTGAATGAAGGATGCTCAGCGGTGCTGCAGAATAGGCTCCCACCAAAATCTCAATATCCAAGGAGTTTCTTCATACCTTGTCAAATTGGAAATTTCTCATTTGATAATGTTTTGTTTGACTTAGGATCGATCATAAATTTAATGTCTTATTCACTTGCTCGGAAATTGGGTATAGGTAACATTAAATCAACGAATATCTCTCTAAAATTTGCTGATAAATCCATTAAATATCCGAGGGGGATAGTTGATAATGTCCTAGTCAAGATTGATAAATTTATTTATCATGTTGATTTTGTCGTTCTTGATATGGATGAGGATTATGAGGTTCCTATAATTTTAGGGCGTCCGTTTCTTGCTACTATTAGGGCCTTAATTGATGTTGAAAGGGGAGAATTAATTTAAGAATGAATGATGAGCAAGTGGTCTTTAATATGCTGAAGTAGCGATAGCCCAATTTCAAATTCTTGTTACACTGTAAACTTTATTGATGTGATTCATGATGTTGGGGAATGTCAGCAGGTTTAGCTCTCCAAAAGAATCGGTCCCATGAAAAATCTCTATTGCAGTGAAGCAAGCATTGGTAGAATTGATCAGACTTCATCCACGACGGTGGATGAGCCACCTTGAATGTCTCCACTAAAGAGAGGAATATAGTCGGGCTATAGACTATAAATTTAGCGCTGACTGGGAGGCAACCCAGTGTTCTTTCCCTTGTTATTTATTTTATCTTTGGTTTATATTTATTTTCATTTGATTTTTGCTTCTTTTCCATGCCAGTTTTCCATGTCTGCTGCTATACTCAGTCTACTGCTATCGCCCCAACTGATACTGCTGAGAAGAAAGCAGATGAAAATATAACCATGGGAGTGTTATTTTTGTTTTTATTGTGTTTATGTTTGTTTTGCATTTGTTCGTTTAGCATTCTATTCATTTTTCTAAAGCATTGAGGGCAATGCTTTGGATAAGTATGGGGGTAGTCTAGTATTTTATTATTATTGTTGTGTTTGTGTTGCATTCGTAATCGTTTTGTCTATTTGCATCTTATTTGTTTTTTTGTTTTTTTGCATGTGCGTTAAGTAGGATAATGAATGGGAGCCAATGATGATATGAAGTTATGATTTTTGTGAAAAACTTTTGTTTTTACTTTGAGTTGACATGAGAAATCGTATGTTGAACCATGAATACTTTTAAACAATCATGTTAAACCAGTGAATTGTAGCGAAACCAGATGAAGTTTGTGTCTGTTTGACTATTGCACGGCAGTAGGTGCTAAGTGATCTTAACTGTTTCTTTTGATTTTTAATGATCCTCTAACGATTGCACTTATAATCTTGGGCGCATCAAAATTTTTTAAAAATTGAAATTGATACGAATTTTTTAGAAATTCAACTCCATCCGGGTCATTAACGATGAATTGAAATCCTAATTACCTTTTCCTCGGCTAAGTATGCGGAATAAATGGGGTTTCAAAGTTAAAAAAAATTAAAAAGTTCATGTTTTGAAAAACTAATAACAACTCCATCCGGGTTTCAGGCAAGAGATTGAAATCCTAATCGCCAAGCTCGAAACTAAGTTTGTGGGTTCAATGGGGTTAATGATCCATCTGGGCTATAGATGAGGGGATTGAAATTCAAATTCCATCACAGTTATAGCTAAGCTTATGGGTAATTATTGGGGCTTAAGAAAGCTGGGTACAAAATCCGGTGGTGCGTAAAAATAATCTCAATGAAGGCGTGTTTGTTAGAGGTAATTGGAAAAAATGGATGCATGCGAGTGATCTTTGTACTGATGTGTTAATAAGTCTCTAAGAAGTCTTAAAACGGATTCTTTAAAAGTTTCATGAAACTAGAATGACAGTTCACGCACACACGTTCACGTTAAACCGATTGTGTATTGTGGAGATTCGAGGGTGTTTTAATTTTTCATGTGACTTCTCGGAGGCTAACTCCCATGAAATGTTCCTACTTTGTTGTTTGTTGCATTGTTTGACTTGCTCGAGGGCGAGCAATGTTTAAGTATGAGGGTGTTGATAAGTGCATATTGTATGCATTATTTTGTGAAATTTTATGTTTATTTTGCATGCGTCTGTATTGGTTTATATGTGTTTTTATGTGTTTTAGTTCATGCGTAGGCATTTCACTCTCTTGTGTTTATTCGTAGGAAAAATGGAAAAATAAAGGATTTCGCGCACAAGAAAAGAAAAATGAGAATGAAGAGGAGCAGCAGCTATGAGGAAATAGAGAAGAAGGAACAAACAGCGCTTCTGCGCTTGATGGATGCGCAGCTATGCCATTTGAAGAAACATGGAGTTGCGCAGATGCATGGGAAGAAAGGCGCATCTGCGTCAAATAGAGGAATGATAAAGACGCTTCTACATGACCAAGGGAGTATCTGCGCGAGCCCATAAAGGAGAATAAGGGCGCATATGCGGGAAAGAAGGCTCTTCTGCGCAACTGAAGAAAAGAGAACGAGCCGCTTTTGCGGAAGGAATGCACATCTGTGCATTGGTGAAGAAACTAGGAACACACAACTGTGGGAATGGAGCATGCATCTGCGCAATGATCTGGGCGAAGAAAATATTGAGGCAGAACTTTTTTCGCTCGAGCAGGATTTTCTACCGCTCGAGTGAGACTTGAGAATCGTGAATAAAGAATTAGGGCAGAGTGTTGATCGCTCGAGCGGGATTTTTTACCGCTCGAGCGAGATATCGCGAATCAAGAAAAATCTGAATTTTCAGAAATTAAATATTTTATTTTATGGGCTTTATTTCATGGGCTTTAAAGCCATATAAAAGGGAGTTTATTCAAATGTGAGAGGGGATTCCGGATCGCAGAAGATAGAACACAGAGGCGGCGACTAATACACGTTTTGGGAAAGGAGATTTCTCCTTTCTTCCTTTATTTCTTCTTTTTATTTTTAGTTGATGATTAAAAACTTTTTTTGAATCATGATTTCATTTATGGAGCAGTATTTTTTTTTCGATCAAGGTCACGAGATTGGGCCGAACAAATCATTGTTGAATACTTGGATATTATTTTGGGATTTTTCAGATTTTTATTTATATCATTGATTATTGGATTTAAATTATGTCTTGTGAATAAACTGATCAAATATTTACTTGCTTGTTAATCGATTCCAAGTCGACAGAGGAGGAATTGATTTCGATCACTTCAATAATTGACATATGGTTAAACCGAATAGAAATAGTATTCGGTTTCAATACGCGGCTTCATGTGAAAACTGAATTATCAAAATTCCTAATGCATTCGAATTTGATTTGAATTATGAAATATTGATTGGTCAATATTTGAATAGGTTTAAGTGTTCTAGAAATAGAATCTTAAATAATTTAGGGGAATTCTCCGTGATTTAAGATTAATCAGAATCCTAAATTTGCCATTTGTTTGCATGATTTGTTTGGTACCTGCGTGTGTCCTTGATCGAATTTCTCATTATTGAAGTTTATTCTAAATATTTTGTTGTGTTTTTTATTTTAATTTATTCTATTGATTTATTTAATTAGTAGTTTTATTTTAATTTATTCATTAAAATCAAGTTTTATTGTTTGGTCTGGATTAGGTGGAAATAAATATATTTTGGTAATCATATATTCAGTCCCTGTGGGTTCAACATCTAGACTTTTGTCTATTATCTATAACTTAACCTGATACGTTTTCTAGTAGATTTTATCACATCGATTTTAGCGGTCAATTGGCTCAGGGTGAGAATACTTCTTGTTTCCATCTCTAGGTTGATGGTTTGTTGTGTCTTTTCGGACGTGTGGTAGTACGTGATAATCCCACACTAAGAGACGAGTTCTTGTCGCAGGATTATCGTAGTAGATTCTCTGTTCACCCAGGTAGCATGAAAATTTATAAGGATCTACGGACGAGATTCTGGTGGAAAGGGATGGAGCACAGTGTGTATCAGTTTGTGTCTCGATGCCTTGTGTGTCAACAGGTCAAGGCAGAATTTCGACGACCCGGAGGTTTAACCCAGAATTTAGAGATTCATGAGTAGAAGTGGGAACATGTGACTATGGATTTTGTGACCCACTTTCCATTGTCTTCCAGGAATTGTGATGCAATCTGGTTGTAGTTGATTGATTCTCAAAATTCGTGCATTTTTTTCCATATAATCGGGACTTCACGTTTGATCGGATGTCATGTCTGTATGTGCAAAAGATCGTTCGGCTGCATGGAATTCCACTGAGCATTGTTAGCGACAGAGATCCGAGATTTACCTCTAGGTTTTGGGGTAGTTTTCAATGTGCTCTTGGTACTACTTTAAGTTTGAGTACGGCCTATCATCCGGAGACTGATGGACAGACTGAGAGGACGATTAGCACTCTTGCGGATATGCTTAGAGCTAATGTGATGGATTTTGGTCCAACTTGGCATGACCATTTGGCGTTAGTTGAGTTCGCGTATAATAGCAGCCACCATCGCAGTATTGGCAAGGAACATTTTGAGGCTTTGTACGGACATAGTTTTCGTACGCCTTTGTTTTGGGACGAGGTTGGGGAACGTCAAGTCAAAGGTCCAGAATTAGTCCAGCAGATGACTGATGCAGTAAAGTTGATCCGGTGGAGGATCAAGGATGCTCAGGATCGACAGGCTAGTTATGCCAATACGCATCAAAGAACATTGCAGTTCCAGCCAGGAGAGCATGTCTTTCTGAGGGTTTCAACTTTTCGGAGAGTGATGAGGTTTGCTAAAACGCAAGTTATCGCCGAGGTTCATAGGGCCATTCGAGATTTTGGAGAAAGTCAGAGATGTAGCCTATAATTTGGCATTGCCACCTTATCTTTCTGCCATTCATAATGTTTCCACGTGTCCTTGCTGAGGCAGTATGTTTTGGATGAATCTCATATTGCATCCAATAGAGGTTCTTTTAGAACAGGACTTGTCGTACGTGGAGAGACCTCTCAAGATCATCAATAGGAAGGAGAATGTACTTCATAATAAGCGCATACCGTTAGTCATGGTGCAGTGGCAGCATAGAGGTATTGAGGAAGAAACTTGGGAGCTTGAGAGTCGGATGCGTTCGAAGCATCCAGAATTGTTTTGACTGTTTTATTGTCTTTTGGAGTGAATGTTGAACCATGTATTGTTCAGTTGTAATAAAGAAAAATTGTTTATGATTATCTGTTTTCCTCAGTCTTAATTTTGAGGACAAAATTTCTTAAGAGGGGGAGCTTAATTATAAAGTTTCTAATTGGAAAAATCAAGGGTTTAATTGAGATTTGAATAATAAATTTGGACTTTGATATTGGGACCAGTTCGGACAATTCAAATTAGGATCGATGGATCAGATCTGCATGAGTTCGGATGCTCCATTGGAATTCGGAGGCAGAGGGAAGATCTGACGATCCAATCGAGGGATCGGATTATCAAAACTCATAGTAGCCAGGTGTCCAAGTGTGAGGTCAGAAATATGACATCATGAAGCGATATCGGACGATCCGAAGTGGGATCGGAGCGTCCGAAGTGCTAGCAGGGACACTTGTCAAGAAACCATTACATGTGGAGATCAAGGGAGATCGGACAATCCGATGGTGCAGATCGGACCGTCCGATGGTGCAGATCAGACCGTCCGATCGTGGCCTATAAATAGAGGGTCTGAGGGCCTCATTTCTTGCACCTTTCACACTTCTTTCATTCTATTTCCTAGTGAATTTGGGTGATTCTTAGCCACCTAGGTGGAGTCTGGGATTTGGCAAGGAGTCCCAAAAGTCATAGCGGAGCTGTGTCCAGGAGTTGGGACTTTGACATCAAAGGGCTGACGATGGACGCAGGTATATCTTGAGATCCCTATTAGAATTATGGAGTATCTATTAGCTTAGTTAAGGATTTTAGATCAGTATTAGTGATTTTAGGCTTGGGCACTAGTGTGGTGTTACTAGGACTACCTTTAGCAAGGTATGTAAGTACTGACCAAGATAGTCAACATGATATACACTTATATGTTACATTTTATATGCCATCATTTACTTTTTTTTGCACATTCATGATCATTTTGAACGTGTGTCTCTTTGGAGATGAGTCATGTTGGTAGGGAGGCTCGGCCCCACATTTATTGTGATTTGTCTATCACCGGGAGACACCCTGACAATGGGGACTGGCTCTACAGTGATAGGTCAAATGTGTGGATGTACCCTGCAGAGTTTACTCCAGCCGGTACTGCATATTCGACTGGCATCCCTGAGCAAACTGAGTTTTAAATTCATTGCATGCATCAAATTTGTTTGTATATCTATGCTTTCGTATTGAGTGTAGTCGCTCATGTCCAATATTTTTGTAATTTCTGGATACCCTATTCGGTGGGACACGTCTCAGGTTGGATGACGCCGGAGGTTTGCGGCAGGGTTGAGACCAGGTGCCAGGTTTGCAGTGAGTTCCCTTAGTGTTTAGGGATTTGATACCCTGTTTCAATTTGGTTGTATTTATTCAGATATTGTTTATGGATTTTAGTGTTGATTGTATTCCGCCAACTGTTGCGTATTTTGGATTTTTAAATTCTGCTGTTGGATTCCGATTACTGTTTGATTAAGTAAATTGCATGCTTAATTATTCTTAAGTTGTAGGTGATTCCAGGTTGGATCACTACAGGTATGGACATAGAGATATTCAATCATACATACTGGTGCTCATACGATTTGTTCACTGAACTACCCTCCCTCGGACTTCTCAAGTGGTTATCATTCATTGAATGGATAAGTCTGTGGTTATGGTTGTACACCTTTAATCCTTATGACCCGAGATAACACTGAGGTTCTACCTGCTAGGACTGTGCTTTGACTCGTTTATAGACTCCACGAGGGTCATTAGGTGGCGAGATTAGGTACAGTTGCGACACAGGTAGGAGCTAGTGCATTGTTATCGGAAATTCATCGCTCACCTATGGGTGTGGATATCCTATGTGATCTTATGAGATAATAGTGCATGGAATCTCTATCCAGAGTATATGAGATGTGCATTAAGATAAAGTGGTTCGCTAGTTGCACATGCAATGACACTATGTATTCTCAAAGATGCATCACAATGCCATCGAACTTCACATGCAACCCTCGGTGAACCAACAATGGTTGCAGATTCTATCGAGATATATGAGATGAAGGGACCTATAGTGACACAAATCGGAATCACATACTAAATCAAATCCTAAGAATGCAATCAAATCTTAATTTACAATAATCAGATAATTAAGCAGAAACTGGAATATATCAAACCCAAATTCAAAAATGTCAGTTATAATACTGGTTAATGTATATTCATATCGAATAAGTGTATCAAATAAAATCCCAAATAAAAAAACGAAGCCAATAACTGACAACTCAACGGCGATGCTCCTTGCCTCGGTATGTCTTGCAGAATAGAGTGTACAAGATGAAAACAAGAACGTGAGTGCTAACGCCCAGTACAATAAATATGAGTATACAAACATATATGTGTACGCAATATGCATATGTCGTGAACTGGGTAATTGGATCAACAGTGAAAACTCATGCTCAAACTAAAGGGGCCAGAGTGCCTAGTACCAACTCGGTAATACCCCTCTGGATAACTAGCACAATTATTCGAACGTTGATCTAGAAATATCCTGAAAACATCACAGCCCTTCGTGCATGTCGGCCATGTGACTCATGATGTCCAATCGTCCACAAACTAGGATTGAGCAACCCTACTAAACATGACTATCTCGAAGGATATTCGTCTCAACGTGTTACATGGACATGTAACATATGAACAATAATACATGTATATCATGGAAGATAAAATGCAGCACATAAGAATGCATACTCTTCTGGATATCTCATTTAGTACTTACGTACCTTGATAGGTCAAGTATAGGTGAACATCCTAGTATCCAAGCCTATAATCAAATGTATATACATTGTATCACTTATATCATTCTAAAAGTTTTAACTCAGATAATAGATACTATAGTGACTTGCACCGTGATCACCTACTAATCAGAAGTTTAAGCATGCAATTAATCAATAAATAATCTTAATCATAGTAAATTGCGGAACTTAAATAAATCAATACAATAAAAGCAAAACCTAGTGGTCAACCCTGCCATCCAGCCTTGGTCACCACCTAACCTCCTTGTTCTCGAGAGAACTACCTGCATCTGCCCCATTGAATGGGGTATCCAAACAACAAAAAATAACCGGAAGTGAGCCTAACATGCTCAGTACGAGAGTATGAGTATAAGATATTATACGTGCATGTATGCAAATGAACTGGGTACCAAGACACTCAGGTCAAGAAACTAGCTCATAGACCGGGTCCAGGGTATATAGCACGCAGCGACATCGCCTCAAGAGGTGGCTCATATACCTAATGGATAATGGTGACTTGATACTAGTACAAGTATTCAACCATAATGGTGACCTGACACAAGACTTACGTATCCAACCATCCACAACTCTTAGGGTGAGCGCCCTACTACTACAGGATATCTCAAAGATACTGGATCAATATGCTCATGTATGCAACATAAAGTCATGACATGTTGTATCATATAAATCATGCAATCACATAATACATACAAACACATAATACATGCATATTAAATCTGGATATCTCGAATAATACTTCTGTACCTTATTAAGGCAGATCCTAGAAGCTCCCCTGTAGGTCCAAGCCTACCATGCAGCACTACAATACATAAATACCATATATTATCTAGCATGCAAAACATCACCTATCATGCTCTAAAAGCCTTAATTAAACTATAGCATACTCTCTATTTCTTATAAGGAGCCAAAACCATACCTTCGTCCGTCGTCAGTCCGCTGATGATGCATGCCCAGAGCTTGGGCACAGCCTAACTATGACTCCTGGACACCTTGCCAGAGCTCCATCGCCTGGCCACTACTACGAAAACTGTCCGTTATATAAAAAACTACTACCTACTCCAACTCTTAAAATAAGAGTACCCAAAAGCTCTTAAAATCGAGCTAACATGGGCCAAAGAGAGGTCTGATTTGCATTTGAAAATGAGGCCTTGGACCCATATTTATAGACTTTGATCGGACGCTCCGATCCGTGCATGAATGCCACAATCTGATCGGGTGAGATTGGACGCTCTGATCCCACTTCGAGGCTCCAATATCTTTGCATGCAGCTACGTGTGTAAACCTTTTGGCCACGTGCATGGCACTGAGTTCGGGCGCTCCGATCTATGTTCGAACGCTACGATCTGCCCCGTAGCTTCCGAACTCCATCGGTGGCTCCGATCTGGTTCGGACCCTCCGAACTGCTCGAGCCCAAATAAGCCCATTTAGCATTTTCCGGCATTCTGGACCCAATTCCTTGGTCCGTTGGATCATATAAAAAATCTTTTAATCATATTTTATTAAATCTGAGCATGATTAGCAACTTAATCTTTTAAAAAAGAACCGGGCTACAACAGATACTCCCAAACTTATCAAGGATCACAAATTATTATCTGCATCCGTCGTTAGCCTACTGATGGCGATGACCAAAAAACATCTTTTCTCACTAGTGTGAGTTCGAAGAGGAACGAGCATGCAATCTGGTCATGGACTTGATTCGAAGATTGAAGAAAGATGGTTTTATCAAGTTGATTGTTCGTATGGAATTACAACTAGAGTTATCTCCGCTAATCCCAAAAAAGTTGGTGCCTAAGTATGATTAATCACAAAAGGTATAATCTCCTAAAGCCCTATGGATGTTAATTGAATCATACGAGTGCCCAAGAAATTTTTAATGTATTCACGTCTTATGAATGTTAATTAAATCATACGAGTGCACAAAAAATTTTTAATGTCAGAAATAAAATTTAAAATTTTCGTTGCGTCTTGAGCACGAGAAAACGATACTCAAATAAATATATCAACTATTCCTAAAGACTTCATTTTTTGGGGCCGTGTACCATTAATGATTTGCGATATGATATTATTATTATATCTTTTTAAATTCTGGTTTCATTAGTAGTCGCAAGTCCCATTTTCTCATATTAGTTTTGGGTCTTAAAATTTGCCATTTTATCTATGGGTTTTATTCTCTCTCTCTTCTTTTTAAGGGACTAGAAATCGCGATGAGACGATCTACTTTAACATTTGCATAATTAATATAATTTCGTCACATCAATTTCTTTTTTTTTTTTTTTTACGTGGGAACCCGCGCTACATTTGGTGCACACTGGGTAAACCTCCGTACTAACGCAATAACCTGCAAACTACGTTAGTTAGGTAAATCACACTAGGCAAACCCTATATGACAAACTAGTTCAAAAAAGTGTTGGTAGAAGGAATCGAACTCTTGACCTTTGGCCAAGAGTTGTAACATCAATTCCTTGGATATATAATGAGCGGTGTCATGATTTCGATAATACAAAGCTTATGCCCCCATGTGCATCATTCATTGGGCATGGCTGATGGCCCTCAAGGAACATATGATGTGTAAATTTTCAAAGAAAACATAATGGTTGTGCCATCGTCGGGAACCATTTCAGAATCTTGACAAATATATTAATTCGTATTTAAAATAATAATAATTTATTTATTATATACATACAGGTATTTATTTTTAAAATAATTAATCAAGCAATATACCTTTTCATGAATCTATCATATATATGACTCACCAAGACGCACACGCATGTCGGCATGTATATATATAATAAATATTCTGATATTTCATCGGTGAAACTTTGGTCAAAGGCACATTTGACATCAAGAAATAATAATGAAAACAATGCATGTGGATTATACAGTCCAAATTAACATTGTTATTTCAAATTTATATCCCATAGGCCATAAATAACCAAATCTCTAGATATGTTTGTTCCATTTTTTTTTATTGATACAAAACTAAATGTCATCTTCAAGAACAATTAATAATATCATATCATTGATAAACAACTGAATAGTTATCCAAAACAACCCTTATTTACGACATAGAATCTGACAAATTTTCAAGACTTCCCATGGAGAAATTTTTTGAATATATATATATAGCCAGACCAAATAATTATTTTTTTGTTGATGATTATTCTAGCTTTTAGAATCCATGCACAATTCTCGAGCATGTTTTCTTGAACCAACGCAATCCCTTCTTCAAAGAATTCTTGATCTTGCCTTCAACGGAATACAACTTGTATTTGGCAATTCTTTTCTTCCTCTTCAACTCCCCACCACCGTACCATGGCCGGGGATTTGGCCTCATTTTTGGGTTGAAATCTCTGTATGTTGAAATACGATCATGCACGTATTTTTTCCCAGTATAACTTCGATCGGCCACCCCGACCGTCTTCCCTGCTGCCCCGAATCCCTCCATTTCCCTTATTTTTGAAATATTGGAGGGATTTCGATCGGAAGGAAAATATTAATTTTGAGAGGCTGTAATTATTTTTTTCTTCTTGATTTGTTTTGCGTTTGGGAAATGATGATAGAGGAAGACGGTTTTGTTTATTGATGGGATATTCATATTGTAAGATAATGAGACATTTAGTTGAAAGGGTGCTCACTTTCAAAGGTTATAAAATACTAATTTTATTAGGAGAAAAATAAGGGGAGTCGCATATATATCTTTGCACGTCGTATATGGATGCAATTAAATGGCCCATTTGTATATATTTCACAAGGTGGGCTGCCGTTCAGAGAAAAATTAATTTTTTTTAAAAATACGCCGATATTATCTAATTAATGGTTTATTAAATTATGCAAACATATACACGTACACTGGTCCCCAGGCGGGGTACGACCAAGTTCCTAGATAATATATATGCTAAGAATTGACATGAAACTTAATTTTTGTGTCCAGAATAAAATATAGAGACTCCTCTTCTTCGACTGCCCAAAATTATAATCAATTAACTACTTTAAATGCATGTCACCAGGATAATGTATATATGTAGCTAGGAACCAATCAAATGTTATAATTATCAATTGAAAATGTAAAATATTAGTTAGTTTTCTATCCATGGTTTGCAAAAAGGGAAACGGAATGGGTGGAACCGTCGTTCCGGAACGAGAACGGCAACTGCCGTGACAAAGTTTCGGATGAACATGGTTTCGGAACGAGAACGGCAACTGCCGTGACAAAGTTTCGGATGAACATGGTTATAGTATAATATATGTAACGTTGTTCTATTTTTAAATATCGGTGATTTCGTGGATGTCGCGGAACGGAGCGTCAATTTCGCGGCTTTCGCGGCCGTCGCGGAACGTTTTGTGTACTTTCTTGGGCACACATACTACATCCCTTCCACATGAAAAATCTCACACATTTAATTTGAGTATTCAGTCCCTTTCAGGTAAACGAACGGCTTCCCAAAGAAAAGAATTAACATGGGATTTGTAAAATTTTACCGGTGATCAGCGACCAAAAATTCGGAGTAACCCCCGTAATTATATGCTTCCATCCCAGAAGACCCCGTTATATGTGAACTGAACCTGATCGCAGTAATTTTCTTGCTCACTTACGCAGAACTCACAGTTCAAGCAAGTAGCCGCCATGCATGCAACCCACTCCGATGAATATTATTAATCATGCATGATCAGATGCAAAACAAGTTCTACAACTTCACACCTATCGATATTAATGGTTTAAGCAACTTAAAAGTTAAAGACTCCAAAGTAATCAAATGTGAAAAAATAGTCACGAAGAAAGTTCTTACGAATCTAAGCGTGCCAGTTGTAAAAGAAATAACGCTTGAAGAAAATCTTATCACCAGAGGCCAATATATACAAGTAATCAAAGACATTAACATATATAAGCTAAAACACCATTAGCCTGCTATTAGAAAATGAATACTAATTTACGAGAATGAAACTTAAACATCGATCAATTCAACAATTGATTATTGGCAAAATGTATAAATGTATAAAACACCATTAACCTTGTACGCAGGTCTATTACCAGCGGGGGTCCTCGACTCTTTTCCCAGGTAAGAAAAGATGAAGAGCAGCCTCAAATGCTGCATTGCAAGCAATGATCTTCCATGCAGATGCAGTGGGTTTTGGCCACATATTAATGAATCCCTGCAGGCATTTCTCCCTGAGGTTATCCCAGGTTTGCACCACAGACCCATCGACATGTATCCAGAATGAATCCCATCACATAATAGTAGCACCAAATCACGAATCTGGGGTAGGAACTCTACAGAAACTAATATCTTTACAAAAATAGATATAGCTTCACAAAAATAGATTGACTCATCCTCTACCTACCTATCTATCTATCTATATATATATATATATATTAAATTACAAAAAGCTTCGTTCCTCGGCGGCCGCGCTTACCGGTCACGGTCCTTCCCCACAAATTCTTGATGGAATCCTCCTCAATCCGAACATGGACCAAAGAGAAGTGAAATTCACACCCCATTACATACAGATCGATATGTTGGGAAGCCTTAAACCAGGCGATTTGGAGAGAATCAATTCCTTATAATCGATTTGCACTTGGAGAGAATGAAGCACCAGAATTTTACTTGGAGAGAATGAACCGGACGAATCCTTATACACTTGAAGAGTGGAACTTTGGAAGACTAAATTGATATATATGCACTTGAGAGAATGGGTGTGAGAATGGGGGAGAGTCCATCAATTTTCAATAAACGATTTATTTTTATCCAGTTCAACCTATTACTTCTCTACTTATAAATTAAAATTTTAATTTTGAAATCTGTTACTGTTGAAACACGGTCGTTCTCCGGATCGAAAAAGAAAGCGATACCCGGTGCAGCGGAAGTTTTAAATTTTTTTTTTTTTATATGGAACGATTCCATATGGGTATCAAATTCCTACGATTAAAATTGATAATATAAAATTTAAACAATATAAATTTTACCTTCAAATCTCGAAGCGAGATTATGGACACCAACAGATTAAACTGCTCTTGTTGTATATCCCAGGAACTGATGAACGAACAATTCTTCAATCAGGTCCACGAACAGAAATTTAATCCCTCTGATAGACTGCACTAGAAAGTCTATCAGAAGTTTCTACGAAGAGATAGAACAGATATGATCTATTAAATCAGTCTGCAAATTCAAAAATTCACAGACTAAATTTTCGAACACAGTAGGGGAGGGGGGCGGCCGAATTCTCTAGAGAGAGTGCTCTAGGGTTTTCGAAAATTATGACCTATGTTGTCTAATTTCTGTACTGCAATAACTTATTTATAATGTGGGCTGCTAACAGCTTAGGGCCCATTAGTCATAAGTTCAAGCCTGACAAGCAAAGCCCGCATGTTCAAAAATTAATTAAAATTCATCGTGACTCAGATTGATAAACCAATTTCACCAATGTGCACAGAAACCATTTCTGCATCTTTCAAAGTCAAGATAAATTTTCTGAATCCGAATTCAGTGGTTTTCAAAAATGTCCATCACTATGTCATTTTAGGAAATCTTACTCCCTCTACTTTTAAATAAGAAGTCTCACTTCTTTATTCACTAAATTTAACTCTTTAAACTTAATTATCTCAACGCGGATTAGAAATCCATTATTTGTGTGACCCTCAATGGTTCAGGGATACAGCTAGCCGTGGGCTCACAACTCCTTGTGACTCGGAACAACAATTTCCGACTTGCCCATCGAATCATGGTAAGAGCGCCTAGCAACATCGCCCCATGATTCTCTAGGTATCACTGATAGTGCCTGCAAGAACCAATAGATTTTGGTTAGCGTACAGTACAGTCCCTTCATCCATATATCCCGATCGAATCAACAACCATTGGTAAATCGAGAGTCGTTCGAGATTCGATAACTATGCAATACATCTTGAAGATCAAATAGTGACATCGCATGTGCTACTAGGAAACCAAGTAACCTAAAACACATCATGTACTCTGGCCAGAGATTCGTCACACTAATATCTCCTCAGATTGCATAGGATATCCACACTCGCAAGTATGTGGTGAATCCTTGACAACAAAGCATCGACTCCTATATGTGTCGTAACTGTACCCAATCCCGACACCTGATGACCCCAATAGAGTCGGTAAATGAGTCAAAGTACAGTACTAGCATATAGAGTCTCAATGATGTTTCAAATAGGAAGGACTAATGGTGTACAACCAAAACCGCGAACTTTATCCACTCAATAAGTGATAACCACTTGGAAAGTCCGGATAGGGTAGTTCAATCATTCATCATATGAATATCCATTTGCATGCTTTGAACATCTCTATGTTCCATACCAATGAAACGTGGTACTCGGCATCGCAAACGCTAGTCTCAATCTCGAGCGATCCTTATCCTTATTAACGGACGGCTCAATCGACTAGGAACTGTTTAGAATATACAGTGACTTTAAGATGTGTTTCATGATAGCCATCCCCATGTGCTACCACATCTTACATACACTATAGTATATTCAAGGTCTTTATCTAAACATCTTATAGTATGTCACAGCATAATAATATGATAAAAGATAAAGTAAATGCCATTATAAAAGTGTAAATTATATTAAACAAAAAATTGTTTATACATAGAGTCATAAAAGCCCTTAGCCACAAGTTGGCTCACCGGGCACCCACTCTTTCAATCTCCCACTTGCCCTAAAGCCAACTAGTCATACTACATAGTCCCATTGCTTCGCGATGTTTGTCAAATAATGGTCCTGGTAAGGGCTTAGTAAGTGGATCAGCGATATTGTATGCAGAGGCCACTCTCTCGACAGTGATGTCTCCTCTTTCCACGATCTCCCGGATAATGTGGTATTTCCTCAGTACGTGTTTGGATCTTTGATGAGACCTTGGTTCCTTTGCCTGAGCAACGGCACCCGTGTTGTCACAGTACACCGGAACTGGACCAACAGCTTCAGGAATAACGCCCAACTCTTGGACGAAATTCCTCATCCAAACGGCCTCTTTAGCAGCAGCTGATGCCGCAATGCATTCTGCCTTAGTGGTGGAATCCGTTGTGGTGTCCTGCTTGGAACTCTTCCAAGAGACAGCACCGCCATTGAGCATAAACACAAATCCAGAGGTTGACTTCGAGTCATCCACGTCACTTTGGAAGCTAGAGTTGGTATAGCCTTCCAATTTCAGTTTTCTTCCTCCATAAACCATGAATACATTCTTAGTTCTTCTCAAGTACTTAAGAATATCATTCACGGCTTTTCAATGCATTTGACCGAGATTGTCTTGATATCTGCTCGTGACACTCAGAGCAAATGCCACATCCGGTCTGGTAGATATCATCTCATACATGATACTCCCTATGGCTGATGCATATGGTATGTGTGTCATTTTCTCTATCTCTTCGTCAGTCTTGGGACACATAGACTTGGATAGAGAGACTCCATGACACATAGGTAGATGTCCTCTCTTGGACTCATCCATTGAAAACCTTTTCAATATAGTGTCGATGTAGGTAACTTGAGTAAGTCCTATCATTCTCTTAGATCTATCTCTATAGATCTGTATCCCTAGAATATAGGACGCCTCACCCAAATCCTTCATCGAGAATCTACCTGATAACCATATCTTTGTTGACTGCAACATCCCTACATCATTTCCAATGAGTAAGATGTCATCAACATAAAGTACTAAGAATGTCACAGCATCCTTAACTACTTTCTTGTACACGCACGGTTCCTTCAGGTTCTTGATGAAACCAAAATCCTTTATTGTTTCATCAAATTTCTGGTTCCAACTTCTTGATGCTTGTTTGAGACCATAGATCGATCTCTGAAGCTTGCATACCTTATGCTCGCTTTCCATGGATGTGAATCCTTCGGGCTGCATCATATAGATTTCTTCCTTAATGTTTCCATTAAGAAATGCAGTCTTCACATCCATTTGCCATATCTCATAGTCATACCATGCTGCTATGGCAATAAGAATTCTTATAGACTTGAACATTGCGACTGGTGAAAAAGTTTCATCATAGTCAACTCCTTGTCTTTGAGTATAACCTTTTGCCACCAATCGTGCCTTGTAGGTCAGTACCTTTCCATCAGGCCCAAGTTTTCTCTTATAGATCCATTTACACCCTATTGGAACAATTCCATCGGGAGGATCTACTAAAGTCCAAATTTGGTTTGTATGCATCGAATCTATTTCCGACTGCATAGCTTCAAGCCATAAATTCGAATCTGCATCAGAAATTGCTTCCTTGAAGTTTCTTGGATCACATCCAATGTCGGGTTCACTTTGATCCCCTTCAAGAAGAAAACCATATCTAATAGGAGGCCTAGAAGTCCTCTCGGATCTTCTAGTAATAGGCGTGTCAATCAATGGTTCCTGAGGTGTAGGATCATTATTTTGTATCTCGGGTTCTTCTTGAATTTCTTCGAGTTCCATCATCTTGCCTTTCTTATCCAATAAGAACTCCTTCTCCAAGAATGTGGCATTCCTTGAAACAAACACTTTTGTTTCAGTAGGATGATAGAAATAATATCCGATTGAATTCTTCGGATACCCTACAAAATAACATAAGGTGGATCGACTATCCAACTTATCTCCCACTGTCTGCTTCACGTAAGCAGGACATCCCCAAATCCTCAAGTACGAATACTTAGGAGCTTTGCCATTCCATAACTCGTATGGTGTTTTGTTCACTGCTTTAGTGTGGACGTTGTTCAACAACAATACCGCCGTTTCAAGAGCATAGCCCCAAAACGAAGGTGGGAGCTCAGTGAAGCTCATCATGGATCAAACCATGTCCAACAAAGTTCGATTGCGACGCTCCGAAACACCATTAAGCTGAGGTGTCATAGGAGGAGTCCACTGAGAGAGAATCTCATTCTCTTTTAGATAGCTCAAAAACTCGGTACTCAAGTATTCTCCACCTCGATCCGATCTAAGTGATTTAATACTCTTACCTAGTTTGTTTTCTACTTCAGCTTTGAATTCTTTGAACTTTTCAAATGATTCAGACTTATATTTCATCAAATATAAGTACCCATACCTAGAATAATCATCAGTAAAGGTAATGAAGTAGGTGTGACCAAATTTTGTACCAATACTAAATGGTCCGCAAACATCTGTATGGATCAAATCCAATAGATTTTGACTACGCTCAAGTTTTCCTTTGAAAGGAGATTTAGTCATTTTTCCTTTCAGACAGGACTCACAAGTAGGTAAAGAGTTAATATCAGACATATCAAACATGTCCTCTCCCACTAGCTTGTTCATCCTCCTTGAGGAAATATGACCTAGCCTAGCATGTCAAAGGTTTGCCGGGTTTTGACTATCGATTTTTCTTTTGTTCGTTGTTACCGGTTTATCAACATAATTTATTGGAACGTCTTTTAATTTTAAGTTATATAGATCATTTTCAAGTTGTCCATTTCCAATCAAACATTCATTCTTGTAAATATTGCAAATCTCATTCACAAAATTGCAAGAAAAACCATCTCTATCAAGCATAGAAACAGAAATAATGTTTTTAATCAAGTCTGGAACAAATAAAACATCTCTCAAAAGTAACTTAAAATCGTTCTGCAAAATTAAATAAACGTCTCCCACAGCTTTGGCTTCAACTCTAGAACCATTTTCGAGCCTCAGCTGGGTCTCACTCATTCTAAGCTTGCGACTTCTTGTCATCACCTGCAAATCATTGCAAATGTGAGATCCACATCCGGTATCCAATACCCAAGAAGTAGTATTAAGTGAAACATTTATTTTAATATAAAACATACCCTTCGCAGTTCGCAACTTCTCTAGATATTCCTTGCAGTTACGTTTCCAATGACCGGGTTTCTTGCAGTGATGGCAAACATCCTTGGAATTTTCCATGTTTGAAGCCTTTGTCTTGTTCTTCTTCTCGGGTCCGGTTTTTTTGGATGGGGCAGAACGTTTCTTATCCTTTGTACTTGGCCCCTTCTTAGCAGAAGAAGAGGAGCCTACCAAGAGAACCGGTTTATCCTTCTTTAAAGTAGCTTCATAAGTTACAAGTATATTGACCATCTCTTCAAGGGAGGCCTCTATCTTGTTCATATTGAAATTCACCACAAAACCGTCAAACGATGAAGGAAGAGAGAGAAGTAATAAGTCCACATTGAGTTCATGCTCCAATACCAATTCAAGCGTTACCAACTTCTGAATGAGCCAAATCACGCATACCCCATGATCACGGACCGAAGTCCCTTCACGCATGTGACACGTCATTAACTCTTTTACAGTAGCGAACCTTTCAGCTCTCGATTGAGCCCCAAAAAGTTCCTTGAGTTATACGTGAATGTCAGCAGCATTCACGGTATCCTCAAATCTCCTCTGGAGTTCATCAGACATCGAAGCTTGCATATAGCATTTGGCCTTGATATCATGGTCCCACCATTTATCAAGTTTGGCCAACTCTTCCGGACTTATATCAGCTGGTGCTTCCTTCGGAGGAGATTTTTCTAACACGTAGAACATCTTCTCCGAGGTCAAGACAATCTTCAACTTACGGAACCATTCCGTATAGTTTGCGCCAGTCAGTTTGTTTTGTTCGAGAATAGTGGATTGCGCGAATTCATCTTAATGAAATACTGAAAAGAAACAGACAATAATCAGTGATTGTTTAATTAATTTACTAAGACATAAAATAAGGCGAAATTTATTTTATGAATCTCACTCCCACTATTTTAACGATTTCACTATCCTCTAGTGAAAACGAGAAACATTTTCTTTAGTGGGAACATGGAGTCCAATTGACAAACTATAGTCCCGAATAATATCATCCAACCATAATTTTCAAAAGGTAGAGCTCAATTGCTTCCAAAGCAACCTCCATTTTTTACCTCATGTCCAATAAGGGCCCAATAATATGACGCCGTTTATTGTGACACGTCAAGATGACCCATCAATATTAAGTTGTGATGAACGGTCGCCATGTGGATCCCCAATAATATGAGCTAATCCCATGGGAGTTCCATCCAACTTACAACATGTGTCGATCCAATGTACAGCTTTCCGACGAACGGGCCACCCCAATAATATGAGTCGGACCGTATCCGCGGGTAGCATCTCATACATTGATCGTTGATGGAAGGTAGGAACATTTAAACAATATTTAAATTTCCTTTATTTATCTTGATATCAATTTTAAATCATATTTAAAATGAGGGATTTTAAATTTTGAAAATTTGTCTCATCATTTAAAATTTGTATGCTTGCGGGATTCATACAATTTAATCTAAACATGCATACAACGATAATATCATATATTATATTTTAGGATGATCGATTACATTACTAATCGACCCGTGGTTGCCAATCACGAGTCTAAGTCCAATCCTAGGTGATATGCAAGTATGCAATGCAATCCTATTACATTGTGCTTCCAATTTACATTTATTCAGTCTTTATCATTGCTTGCTGGTCCCACCTCCATCTTCAAAATCTCCCACTATTTCTAGTGAATTTACAATAAATTACTATGACAAATAAAGGGATACATTATAGGGGTGGGAACGGGCCATAAATCAGGCCCACTTTTATTACAAATGATAAAATCAAATTTGGGACATAAACCAGGCCCATTAATAAAACCCAACAATCAATAATAAAGCCAAATGTAAACAACCTAACATACACCTATAATATTGGTCATGGCAATCGATCATCCTTATCCAATAATATTTAATTCAAAAATTAATTTATTGGATATAATGCAATGGCAATAAATGTAAATAGATAAAATCATATTTCATACATAAAATCTTATTTTATATATAAAATCATATTTTATCTAGTTTATCCATAAAATCATATTTTACATATAAAATCCAATTTTATACATAAAATCATATTTTATTATCAATTGTACCAAAATTAATAATTAAAGATTTAATTTATTGGATTAAATTTATAAATTTTCAAAATTTAAAATTTATCCAAAATTAATTTTCTTAAAAAATTTTGGGCTCAAACAATTTTGACTCATTGCCTCGTGGACCAACTGAAACAATTTTCAATCGGGCCAAAAACTGGGCCCAATAACAATTAACGGGCTGAAATTCAAAATTTCAAAAAAAATAAAATTTTAATTTTTCTGGGCTGCCCGGGACAATCCCGGGCAATCCCCGACAATCGGGTCGGGGGCCCAACTGCGCGCAGACACTCTGCGCACAGGGCAACGGAAAGGGCAGCGGGCAATCCCCCCGGAAAATTAAAAAAAAAAATTTCATTTTATTTTTCTGAAAATCGAGGCTTGTACAATTGAACAATATTTTAATCGTAAAATCCGAGAACAACCTGGCTTTGATACCACTGTTGGAACACGGTCGTTCTCCGGATCGAAAAAGAAAGTGATACCCGTTGCAGCGGAAGTTTTAAATTTTTTTTTTTATATGGAACGATTTTATATGGGTATCAAATTCCTACGATTAAAATTGATAATATAAAATTTAAACAATATAAATTTTACCTTCAAATCTCGAAGCGAGATTATGGACACCAACAGATTAAACTGCTCTTGTTGTATATCCCAGGAACTGAAGAACGAACAATTCTTCAATCAGGTCCACGAACAGAAATTTAATCCCTCTGATAGACTGCACTAGAAAGTCTATCAGAAGTTTCTACGAAGAGATAGAACAGATATGATCTGTTAAATCAGTCTGCAAATTCAAAAATTCACAGACTGAATTTTCGAACACAGTAGGGGAAGGGGGCGGCCGAATTCTCTAGAGAGAGTGCTCTAGGGTTTTCGAAAATTATGACCTATGTTGTCTAATTTCTGTACTGCAATAACTTATTTATAATGTGGGCTGCTAACAGCTTAGGGCCCATTAGTCATAAGTTCAAGCCTCACAAGCAAAGCCCGCATGTTCAGAAATTAATATAAAATTCATCGTGACTCAGATTGATAAACCAATTTCACCAATGTGCACAGAAACCATTTCTGCATCTTTCAAAGTCAAGATAAGTTTTCTGAATCCGAATTCAGTGGTTTCCAAAAATGTCCATCACTATGTCATTTTAGGAAATCTTACTCCCTCTACTTTTAAATAAGAAGTTCCACTTCTTTATTCACTAAATTTAACTCTTTAAATTTAATTATCTCAACGGGGATTAGAAATTCATTACTTGTGTGACCCTCAATGGTTCAGGGATACAGCTAGCCGTGGGCTCACAACTCCTTGTGACTCGGAACAACAATTTCCGACTTGCCCATCGAGTCATGGTAAGAGCGCCTAGCAACATCGCCCCATGATTCCCTAAGTATCACTGATAGTGCCTGCAAGAACCAATAGATTTTGGTTAGCGTACAGTACAGTCCCTTCATCCATATATCCCGATCGAATCAACAACCATTGGTAAATCGAGAGTCATTCGAGATTCGATAACTATACAATACATCTTGAAGATCAAATAGTGACATCGCATGTGCTACTAGGAAACCAAGTAACCTAAAACACATCATGTACTCTGGCCAGAGATTCGTCACACTAATATCTCCTTAGATTGCATAGGATATCCACACTCGCAAGTATGTGGTGAATCCTTGACAACAAAGCATCGACTCCTATATGTGTCGTAACTGTACCCAATCCCGACACCTGATGACCCCAATAGAGTCGGTAAACGAGTCAAAGTACAGTACTAGCATATAGAGTCTCAATGATGTTTCAAGTAGTAAGGACTAATGGTGTACAACCAAAACCGCGGACTTTATCCACTCGATAAGTGATAACCACTTGGAAAGTCCGGATAGGGTAGTTCAATCATTCATCATATGAATATCCATTTGCATGCTTTGAACATCTCTATGTTCCATATCAATGAAACGTGGTACTCGGCATCGCAAACGCTAGTCTCAATCTCGAGCGATCCTTATCCTTATTAACGGACGGCTCAATCGAATAGGAACTGTTTAGAATATACAGTGACTTTAAGATGTGTTTCATGATAGCCATCCCCATGTGCTACCACATCTTACATACATTATAGTATATTCAAGGTCTTCATCTAAACATCTTATAGTATGTCACAACATAATAATATGATAAAAGATAAAGTAAATGCCATTATAAAAGTGTAAATTATATTAAACAAAAAATTGTTTATACATAGAGTCATAAAAGCCCTTAGCCACAAGTTGGCTCACCGGGCACCCACTCTTTCAGTTACTTCATCAAAAAAACATATGCTAAAATAAAATGTCACTTAAAATTAAAAGTGAAGCCGTTTTTTTTAATTAATGAAATCTAAAGTGCATTTTACTTCGTTAGTTTATAACCGAAATAGATAACTATATATTAATTCGGCAATAGTGATCGTCGATGTAAAAAATAGAGAAGTCTTTGAAAACTTTTCTACTAGTGTAAGTTCCAAATCTTAATTTTTGATGTAATATTATGAAAACGTCCCAAGTTTAAAAATTATAATTTATAAATAAAAAATTAGGAACCAACACAACATTGTTAGTGAGATGGTTTCTTCGATTCAACTTCTGTCCAGGAATATTCCTTGTATTCTGTTGCTGTCAAGGAACCTCATTGTGTAGTGTCACAGAACTGCACAAATATATATATTTCTAAAAAATGATAGGTCGAATCCAAAGATCTTACACTCACTTTCCTCAAGAAACTATTTGCTCAACCACGGTGATTCACTTGGAGTAAGCAAAAGTTCCTCAAGTGTTCAACGAATTCCTAAGAATGTTGTTTTCAAAGTACAGGGCTTGAAAACAACCCCGAATATCTTGATGTCTTTCAACTTGATAATCAAATATTTGTATATCGTTTCTCCAGTATAAAAATATCCAAATCACAAGTATTTTGATGAAAATAATTTCTAATAAATGGGCGAGAAACCGGTGTGCAAAATATTTCTCACAATCAAAAATTATTTTGATTGTTTTCGTATTTTGTTGGACTGATGATTGATTCAGTATCTATAATGACTGAATCATTTTATATTATAGGACATGTCTTGTGATACACATTCATTCGAATCATCAAGAACTGCATGACTATGAAGGTATTCCATGAACATAAGTCTCAGTTTGTTTCAGACTTGAAGGAAATCCATCAACAGATGCAAATGTTCACGTCATGATGCACCGATTTCCTTCCTCCAGTCTAGTTCTCTGACTTTGATTCCTTGGTTATTTTTGGTTCTTTCAGGTACCATCTATCATTTTCAATACGAGATCTTTCATTTTTATGCAAATCACACCAACAATCCTCCACCATTTTCATAAAAATCAGTTTTAAAGAATTTTCCGATCATCAAGCAACAAGTCTTATGCATAAATAATGATATCCAAAGGATTTGAATCTTTACATAGTGAAGACCTCTCAAATACTGACCAAGGTGACTGCTAGACGAGATTTGATTCACCGTCCTTATATGATTAGCTGGAGTGATCTCACACATAGACTTCTTTTTCCTTGGTATTCACATTGGCGACACGTGGATCGGCCTTGTTTCTTACTACCTTGGATTTTCAACTAAGGGACTAAAGCTAAATGGAAAAGTTGCCCTGTTACATATTGTGAACAACCAACCATTCTACCAGCAGTTAGATCAACTAGAGTTGTTATTAGAGAAGCTGTTGAGGAAACTTACTCTAGGTTCTTCCAAAGGAAAAGGAAAAGACAAATCGGTTTCAATTTCAAAAGAAGAACCCATACCACCTAATATGATCCAAACTCATATTGACTTATTGATCGATGAAATTTGAGAATATGTAGAAAGCAAGGCTCTAATCTATGATGAATGGTATCAGTTTAGAGTTGTTACCTTTGATAAGCACTACAACAAAAACTGTTTTTCTCATCGCGCAAATTGGTTTTTCGCAGCGCGCAGTGCATGCTGCACAACTCAAGGCTGTTGTTAGTTGGGGTTATTGCGGGCATTGTGCGCTGCGGAAAGAAACATCCGCAGCGTGCGATGTACACTGCGGAAATTATATTCGCGGCATACTCTGCACGCTACAAGTGTTACTTTCCACAGAGCACAATGCACGCTGCGGAAACTCACATCCGCAATGCTCAACGTACGCTGCGAATATAGTATTGACAGCCTACAATGCGCGTTGCGAAAAGAAATTATTTTCATATGGATAACCATAAAATTAATGTAACCGAACCACATTCATACCACAATCCTCCAATTAAAAATATATGGAAGCAGTTTTCAAGAAAAATAAAGTCCAATAGCATTAAGATTGAGTACATCAACTAAGGAGCCCACTATATGTACACCAGCGAATAGCACTTCACAAATGGAAGAACAAAATATCATCAGCCCGAGAGAAAACAAATAATAGAAAAATCATAACTTGTCAGTAAGACAAGATCAATAAGAAATGAAAAAAGAAGACAAGATCAATAAGAAATGAAAAAAGAAGTATACTACGTGAAGCCAAGATACTTCCACTTTCCATAGAACTTTTCAACTAGCAAAGACCAGATAACCAAAAACAACTATGAAAGTTACACTAGAAAAATATTCTAAGACAACAAAAACAGGAAAATACATAATTGCAACATCAATAATGAACAATCATTCAAGGTTCATAGAAGGGTGAAAGAAGATTTAATATTGAGTAACTAAAGAGTAAAAAATTCAAACCATATATGCATTTAACTTATTATTTTATTATGCCTTCTTTTAGAAGTTCTTTTTTCCCAAGTAAAGAAGTCAGCCTGTTTAGACCATAATAACAAAAAGAAGTCAGTTTGTGGTCATGATTTAATTACAGTATCTTCACCTCAGTAGCTAAATAATTTATCGCACGTGATAAAAAGAACTTTACCAAAGATGGAGAACAATCTTGGGTATCCGGAAACAAGCTAAGTGCATCTTCTTTCAACCATGTTTCCCAGGAATTCAACAAAAAAATATATATATAAATATCATATTTGACCAAATGTCATAACTTTAAAAAAGAGTTTTAAATTACAATATAAGCTGCCCTCCTTTGTATGTATCTCTCCTTTGCTTGCTGTATATTTCCCCTTCTACCTATCTTTTTCTTCATCAACATTATATTTAGAGAGCTAACAATATATTAAATTTCTGTTCTTTATTTCTTACATTTATGACTGTCCAGTATAACCAACACCAGGTGATTTAGAAGTTAACCCATTTATTAGTCCATAGCCCAAGCTTCTGTCTCCATGTATTTTAATGCAAAAAAGAAAAACGCAGCTTGTACAAATACTTTTTTTAAGGAAAATGATGGCAAAAATTTTTGAAGTAAATTAATCATTGACATGAATTGGTCGCAACAAAAATGAGAGGTGACAAAAGAATATTGTTGTCCTGAAAAAAAAATGGGAAGGGGGTGTATAACTTTTATGTGAAGACTTTCCAACTACATGATCAGTTCAAAGATCTAATGTTGGCCAATACTTTATTAGCATTCCTAAAATTCAAATATTAAACAAATACTAATCTCATATGCCGCACTATTGAGCATTATAATTTCACAAGATGCATGGAATATAACGATAGTTGCACATGTACCAATGGTTTGTACTTGAATTTTCTTTGATTTTTTTCTTTTGCAGTGACTTTTGTGAACTGGGATTAGAGTTCACCTCTAGTTGCCTTAGTATTTCAGCCGTTGTGGCTTCATCACTCTGGATTATGAGACTTGAAATTACTCACTCTGGTTTAAAAAAAAGGCAAGAAGAAAAGAAGAGCTAATGCCCCGAAAGCAAAATAAAAAGGTGTACCTACCCAAGAAGTAAAGAACAAAATGCTTCTTCAAACTTTAAATCAAAGCCTTCTAATGCTAGACATTCACATATTAACTTTGCCTTGTTTATCTACACAAGAAAAGATATCGTCAGTGATCTCTGAAAAGGGCATTATACATAATATATCTCTTCAAACATCCAAATTTTTTAAAGCTTGCTATCAACTTGTGTAATTTAAAATTTTAAATAATGCCCATGATGATCAAGAAAATGAAAGGCCAACAATCAAAACCTTGGTCATATGTAATGATTATAAATTCCATACAAAGAACTAAAAGAAAGTGGAGATGAACAAATAAAAAATTGAGCACCCCTAAAACAATGTGCGTGAAGCAGTAGCGTTATACATGAAAAAAAAAAAACAAATTTTGATTGAAATTCTCGGATCCCTTCAAAAGATTCTGAATCCACTTCGAGTCTTTGATCGATGGAACAATTAAGGTCTGAAAACAACTATAGGATGAAACAAACTGAAATTTACACCAAATTTTGAACACTCACGATAAGACTCATCGATGATTATCGAAGGATACCACATCATTATACGAAAAATATAATCAACAGGAACTCACAAGTCCTCTGAAACAATACCGCAACTCTGAGGAAGATAAAGCAGCAAGGAAAATGGCAGAGATGCTCATGAAACACACCCAGAAGCAAAGTGATAGTTACAGAGCGAAAAAGGGACACCGATAGAGAATTCAGGAAAAAAGGAGAAAAGAGAAAAAAAAAAACTCACAAACTATTGAAGGCTTGAAAGCAAAGGCCCCGTTTGGATTTGGTAGACAATCTTTTAAAAAAATACTTTTTTAAGCTATAATTTTTGGCTTTTGAAAAAGCTCTAATTTTGACTTTAAAAAGTGCTTATTTAAGCACTTTTTTGGTCAACCAAACACTTTATTAAATGAAAAGCACTTAAAAAAGTGCTTTTTTGGCCTAGCTTTTGAAACCAAACGAGGCCTTTGCAAAACTCACCAAATCACAATGGCAGAGGGGCGTTCAACGACTGCAAATTTAGGAATTCAGTGGATGCGAAGTCTGGGAAGAGATTTTGGGGCGTTCTTCTTCTATAGATTCTGGGACAGAGGGAGTTCTTCTTGGTATTTCGCAGTTTGGTAATGGATTTCAAAATGGTATTGGTATTTGATGTGATTTTACAAGGTTTCAATTAGTTAAGTAAAATCTTGATAAAATTGGTTGGATTTCACAAGATTTTACAGGATTTGAGTTTATAAAGAAATAAAATTATTTTTAATAATAAATTCATATATTTTACTTATAAATTTTAAGTTTTTTTTATAATTTTTTACAAAATATCATTTATCCAAAATTTATACTATCAAATTCAAAAGTATATTTTAAATTTTTGCCAAAAACAAAATGGAATTCCAATTTCATGGATTTTTAAATCCAATTCCAATTTCAAATCCAATCCCAATTTCAAATTCTATTTTTTAGACATCCAAACACACTGTTAAAGATTTAGGGAAATATTGAGCAAGGAAATTTGGGAAACGAATTTCGATTCTGGGACAGATCGAGTGAGGAGCAACTTAGAGGGAAAAATAAGAAATAGAACGAAATCCTAGAAATAAGACGCCGAATATAAGGCGCCGAGTAGTGAATAAAATTTGGGTAGGTTTTTTGGTAGCGTGAAATTAATTTAAGCTGCTGTAGATCTTAAAATACAACTATTGGCAGCGTGCAATTAACTTAAGTTGTCGTATCTATACACTATAATAATATCAACAGCCTACTTTTATGAGTATGTTATAAATAATATTATTAACAATGTGATTTTATTATGCGCTGTTAATGTAACGCTGCAAAAAGTCATATTTCTTGTGGTGAAGATGTTGGAAAGAAGGAAAACTTTAGGAAGTTCATAACATTGGCGACAAGTGTTTTGATCATAATAAGAGCTATGGAGATTGCCTTAGCTCTATTTCTTTAACTTAGTGAAAGTGAAGAAGTTGACAACAATCTGTGTTGACATCCAAGCCAAGTACAACACAATTACTTCTACAACACATAATGATAGGTCAATATTCACTCAGTTAGATACAGATATTCATACACTTCATGGAACTGTCAAATTCTACGAGATGAGCCCAAAGTTGTTCATAAAAAACAAGCAAAAAAGCTCGAAATCGGAGAATAAGGATTCATTCAATACAGTTTCTGAACAAAATGATGAAGAGAATACAGAGGAAAGTCGGGAAAATGGCTGAGAAAAAGAAGCTTCATCCGAAAATTCTTTGGAATAGTTGATTGAAGAATTTGAATATGAATCAAACCCAATTGGACCCTTTTTCAGTCAGGTCAATTAGTCTACCCACTAAACTGAATACTTGCTCAGTTCAGATCCTGAAATTCAGCTGGGAACCAAATCGGTTTAGCTAGTTTTCTTAGTTAATTTGGATTCAACAACATTACCAAGGAGATTTTAAGGCAAGATGCTGCGGAGAATGAGAACATTGATTTCATTCAGACCCAAGTTGAGTGGACATAGAGAAACCATTAACAAGCTATGTGAAGTTGATCCAGAGGTGACGCAAGAGTCACAGCAAACTAAGATGGATATTGAAATACCAAAACAACATAAATGGGCTCGAGTGCTAGAGATCCCTGTGGACCCCATGAATGAGGAAATATTGGCACACATTCAAAATTCTGTTAATCAAGTAGTTTCTGATGCAGATGTTGCGGGCGTTTGGTTTTTCAGATGGGGTGATTTTCAGGTGTATTAGTAACTGCTGGTTTTCAGTTAACATCAATGGTACTCTTTCAGGTTTTTTTGCGTCGAACAGAGGGCTCCATCAAGGAGATTCGCTTTCTCCTCTTTTCTTTGTTATTGCAGCAGAATATTTATCTCGGGGGTTGGATAATCTTTTTGCATGTAAGAGAAGCCTGAATTTTCGAACAGGTTGTGCATTTAACCTTTCACATTTGGCTTATGCAGATGATCTGATTATATTTTCTAATGGTTCGATTCCTGGAATAAGAATAATCAGAGAATTTTTGTTCCAGTATAGCAGTGTTCTGGTCACTTAATCAATAATGCCAAGAGTGTCTTCATTCCTTCGAATAGGTGCTCGAGGGAGAAGAAAGGGCTTTATTCTTCTATTACTAGTTTTGCGAAAGGTTAACTGCATTTAAAGTATTTGGGTGCTCCTATTTATTTGGGTCATCTTAAGAGCTCTTTGTTCAATCACATTATTTCAAGTGCTCGGAAGAGGTTGCAAGGTTGGGAGTTGCAAAATCTTTCTTTTGGGAGTCGGCTGGTTTTGATTAAGAGTGTTCTTTGTTCCATGCCGATTTATTTTTTTTAGATATTACAACCTTTGGGAACGATTTTGCATGGTTTTGAAATGTTGTGTGTTAGATTCCTATGGGGATCGAAACCTGGGGTGCAGAATACGCATTGGCTTTCTTGGTAGAAGATTTGCCTGCCTATATTTGAAGGGGGTTTGGGTATCCGAAGAATTAAAGATACAGTTACAGCCTTCTCTATTAAACTTTGGGTTAGGTTCAGAACTGTGGATTCTCTTTTTGGAGTAAATTTCTTCATTTGAAATACTGTAGAAATGAACCTCCGGCAGTGGTGAGTGTAAGGGAATGGGGTTGCATATAAACAGTTTGAGGTGTTGTCACAAGGTGTTGACAACACCTACAATAACACCTTGAGTAATTTGCAGCGGAATATAATTTAGGCGTGAATAAAATAAACAAGAAACCAAATAAATAGACTCAAATGAATTTAAGCAAGAGTATAAAATACTCTTGCAGCGCCTCAGGGCAAAACTTCACTAGAAAAATTTCAAAGAGTTTTACAAACCCTAAAACTAGTGATTATTTTAACAATCAATTTTCTCCAACATATGAGAAAATAAAACAAATAAAAATAACTCCTAAAAAATTCTATATGAAATAGAATAAAGAAAATAGTTCAAGGAGTTGAAATTCTCGACGCCAAAACTTGTAGAGACGAAACACTCTTTGATCTTTAATCTTCGAGTGCTCTCCAATTCTCCAAGGCAACAAGTAAGAACACGACCTCAACTAAGCTTCAGAAGATCTTCCTCAACGTACGTATCTGAAGCTCATAAATCTCTCTATTTATGTATCGGTCGATCTCTCCAATATATAGAATAGAATCCTTCCTTGTAGATGTTTCCTTGTATACATAGAATTCTCTAGATTTTATCATATCAAATCTACACAATATGAAAACGATATATTAGATAAGATATTATAATGAGCTTATCAAAATCTCAAATCAAGTTATTCATGGAAATAAATAACTTATATAATATTACTTTATGTCCAAGAAAGACAAAAGATATTAAATAAAATCTTTTCAAAATAGGATGATTTTTAGGATTAAAATATTTCTTTCAATCTCTCCTTTTTTGCCTTTCTGGAAAAAACACATTTAATTTACAAACAGATCAATGAAACTTACCCTTAATCAAAACTCCCCCTGAATAGATTTTCCCCCTAAGTATAAGCAGAGGTGTTGTCACGAGATGTTGGCAACATCTAGGTACAATACTTCAAATCAGAAAACATACGAGCAAGGAGAAACAGAAACAAGAATTCATATCAGAGCGGACATCACAAAAGAAGGGTTTTGATTAGGATCAGAGCAAAAACACAATACTTAAGACTAAAAACAACTGAAACTAAACTAGAAAAACCAAAATAAATAAACTATAAACAAACTAGAATTGATTGCTCTCAGATGAGCCATCAGCTTCTTCTTCTGCTTCATCACTTCCTTCTCCCCTTTTTTGTTCAGAAGGGTCAGCTCCACTTAATAGGGACTCATAGTGAACCTTCATCCCTTCGTAATAGGCTAGATCATCCTTTGCTTGGGTAATCTTCTGCTCAGCATGCAGCAGTTGAGCTTGAATAAAACTAGGATCAATTTCTTGAGCAGCAGAAGGGGGTACAAAAACAGCAGTGGCAGAGGGGGTGTTGGCAACACCTGCCACAACACCTGCGGAAACATCTGACTCAGACCAAGGAAGGTCTATCTTCCTATTTTCTTTGAGTAATGCAGGTGCGATCTTGAGTAATTCCCCAGGCTCAGTTAGTAGCTCATCATCATCCTTCTCAATTTCTTGAGGCAACAACATAGAATAGATTAAGGATGGATAAGGCAGCTTCAGGGTCGGTTGAGCACAATCTGAAAAGGCCATGACTATGTCAAACACAAGTCGGTCATAATTGAAATTTGCTCCTGTTCCAATGGCATATAAGACTGGAGCCTGGTGCTTTGTCACAACAATGGAATTTCCAGATGGAGTCCATGTTTTGACAGCGGTATTATGTAGAACAGAGTATAGAGAAGTGAGCTTGGCAGCCTGCAATTTCTTAGGATGTGAGGGAAACGTAGTTACCTAACCACCTGTGATGGCAGAGGTCATCTCATCCAAAGAAGGCATAGCAACATCATCAACAGTCAAAGTTCGCAAGAAACTGTTAATCACAGCAGGACTAAATGAGAAAATCTGTCCTCGCGCATACACTTTACCATACTTGACATATCTGGGATCTTTCACGGCTTCAGTGAGGTTGCAATAAAACTCATGAACAAGTGTCTTGCAATATGGACCAGCAGTGGTAACAGTGGACAACATGTTCCTTACCTCAAATAACTTCACCATGTTCTGAGCTCCATAGCTCTCCATATCAATGTTGTGTTCCTCCAGGAACTCTCGATCAGCATATTTCTCCCAGCATTCAGCAATCTCTTTAGAATAAAAGGTAGATGAATAGGACGAGTTTACCCGGTATTCTTCACCCAAGGTGTTGTCCAATGTGTCGGCAACACCTTCCTCAGCACCTTCTTCTTCTTCATCAGAGTCATCAGAAACTGACTCTTCTTCCAATTCTTTCTCAGCATCTGAAACTTCACTTGAATCAGAGTTGGAACTGTCAGAAGGTTTTGGGCGGTTATCAGCAAATTCCTTGAGCATCTCCTCATCTGGTTCTCCATCAGATTCATTTGCAGGCACTGCTGCTTTCTTACCCTTTGATTTCTTCATTTTAGCCATGAACTGGGCTATTTACATTTTCTCATCGTCTGAGAGAACACGAGGAGAAACTGTGGCAGTCTCCTCAACAGTAGGCACAGGCGCAGATGTATCTTCTTTAGTACCAACAGACGGGGTGTCTGATCCTGTGACTTCATCATCAGACGATGAATCTTTCTTTGATGGTTCTTCTTTCTCAAACGGAACTGGGATGGTTGGAACAGATGGTTCCATGGCACTGGCTTTTACCCTTTTTCTATGCATCAATTTGAAATCCTCATCAGAACTTGCATCACCAGAAGAGAATTCGATGTCCACAAGAGAAGGTCTGGATGGTTGACCCTTCCCATGGAATCTTTTCGAAGCAGTGTAATCTGGGTTGTAGCCAGCTTGTCTCTTGGACCTACGGGTCAAGGGTTTCGAAGGAAACACCTTGTTCAGTACGCTCATATCTCGAAAATTTTCCACATCAATGGCATTACCAGGCTCTCCTGGAGCGATGGAGTCCAGAGGCACAGGTTCTTCTGCAACAGGAATTAGAGCTTGCTCGGACAGAGGGTGTGGTGATAGAGGTGTTGTCACACTTTCAGAAACATCTTCCGTGTGGCCCATATCCGATCGAATATCTTGGGGATCAAAACCCTTTCCTGCCATTTGAATATGTGAGGATGAAAGATCGAGAAAGGAATAGGGCAATAGTAATCAGAGAGCAACGAGAATAAGGGGATGCAGGATGAATCAAGGAAATAATATATTTCCATAAACAGATAAGAGCTCAGATATATAATACTCCAAACTTTTTCCTATTCTAACTTGGATTCAGTAGGCCCCCAACGGTAACTCTCCAAAAACGGTAACAAATCCATTTTAAATTAGGCAATAAATCCCTTGATTTCCACCGATAATTTAGGCCTAAATATTTCACCAAATATTTCCAAATTTAACTCATCATCAGACTATAACACCACTGAAACAAAATCCAATCCCATTCAAATTCAAAAATTCAGTGGATAGGGCAAAAATCAAAACTTTTGTTTGATCAGAATTCATAACCTTTCGGCCAAAGATATTCACAAATAAAAATATGCATGTCCTAATTATGTCTAAAAACAGAGTGTGATAGAAATTAAATTAAAAAAGCAATCATATGCACAAATATATGTTGACAAGTGAGGTGTTTTCCACGATGTTGGCAACATCTTCCAGCAACACTTCAGGATTCAGAAAAAATTTGATATCAAATTCATTATTTTTGCAGAAGTTGTAGCCTGCACACTAAAGGAACGATCTTCAAATGGACCCTTTAGGTAGCTTTTTCCATTTGCTTCTGATTATCAATCAAATTTTATGATTGATTCAATTCAAGCTTAATTATTCTTGTTCTTTTGTTATTCTGATTTTGCAAAGTCACTTTTTCACTTGGGACAAGATCATAGAATACACGAACGTCCCTCCACTACTTCATGACTTAGTCAGAACTCTTCTTCGATTAATCCAATTAAACTGTAAAATATTTTGCAAATAATCCTGAGTGAAAACTAGTCAATGGTTACAAAGTATCCAACACATCACAAAACAGAATGAATGCATGAATGCAATATGCCTAAGATCCTAAAAATGCATATGCATGAAAAGGTGTTGTCACAGGGTGTTGGCAACACTCCTGACAATATCTCAGTTCTGTCTATAATACACACATACTGAGAGGCTTCCTTAGACTGGAGAATCTCTCGAAATCCAAAGCTTTTGTGAATATATCAGCTAATTGGTTATTAGTTCCAACAAACTCAAGTAAGATCATGCTTTTCTCGACCAAATCTCGAATGAAGTGATGTCTAATGTCAATGTGTTTAGTTCGAGAGTGTTGAACTGGATTTTTGGATATATCAATAGCACTAGAATTATCACAGTACACGATAGGAGTATCACTCTTAATACCATAATCATTTAGCATTTGATTCATCCAAAGGAGTTGTGAGCAACAACTACCAACAGCAACATACTCAGACTCAGCAGTAGACAATGAGACAGTTTTGTTTCTTACTATACCATGACACTAAGTTATTCCCCAAGTAGAAACATCCTCTCGAAGTGCTCTTTCTCTCATCTAAATCATCATCCCAATCAGCATCACTAAACTCTACCAAATTTGAATTGGTTTTTTTAGTGTACCATAATCCCAAATTCAAAGTACCTGCCACATATTTCAGTATACGTTTCACGGCCTTTAAGTGAGTAATTTTTGGGTTAGACTGGTATCTAGCACACAGACAAACACTATACATGATATCAGGTCTAGTAGCACTTAATACAAAAGACTACCAGTCATGCTTCTGTAGAGGGTGTTGTCAACACCTTCGGCAACATCCTCCCTAAACAGTGTTTTCATTAGACCACATAGGTGTGCGCATGTGTTTAGTGTTGTCATTCAGAAACTTCTTGACAAGATTTTTAGCATACTTGCTTTGATACAAAAATATACCATCATGCATTTGTTTTACTTGCAAGCCCAAGAAATATGTTAACTCACAAACCATGCTCATCTCAAATGTAGAAGACATGCACTTCACAAAATCATCAACAAGTTTATCATTTGAAGCACAAAAAATTATATCATCCACATAAATTTGGCAAATTAAGATATTACCTTGAGACTTTTGCACAAACAAAGTCTTATCAACTTCGCCTCTTTTGAAGCCAATATTGAGCAAGTACTCAGTTAGTCTTCCATATCATGCACGTGGTGCTTTCTTCAATCTATACAATACCTTTTTTAACTTATACACATAATCAAGATGATTAGGATCCTCAAACCCTTTAGGTTGTTTCACAAAAACTTCTTCATTTAGGATCTCATTCAAAAAGACACTTTTTACATCCATTTGAAAAATCGTCATCCCCATGTTACACGAAATAGCAAGCAAAAGTCGGACTGACTCAATACGGGCTACAGGAGCAAAGGTTTCATCAAAATCCACCCCTTCAACCTGTGTATACTGTATACCCTTGAGCTATCAACCTAGCTTTATTTCTAATGATGTTTCCCGACTCATCAGTTTTATTCTTGAAAATCCATTTAGTCCTATGACATTACCATGAGCAGGACATGGTACCAAGTACCAAACATCATTCTTAACAAATTATTCTAACTCTTCATGCATAGCATTGACCCAAAATTCATCTTTTAAAGCCTCTTCAACCTTTTTGGGTTAAATGTTTGACACGAAACAATATAATCTTACTTGAGAATACGTAGAACTCATGCACAACAAACCTGTCATCTTTCGATAATCCACTTTCTCTTTCCTTCGAGTTTGCAAGTCTCCATGCACATCTCCAATGACCTGTGAGGTTGGGTGATTCTTCTGAATTATGCTTGGAACATTCTTTCCAGCTTCGTTTACCTCACTGTTCTCATCAGTAGGCTTTTCAACTTTTGATTCTGTATTTTCTGTAGGAGGTGTTGTCGGAGGTGTTGGCAACACTCCTTTGACAACATCTGAATTTCCAGAATTATCCAGCAAATCATTAACTTCATCCTCAGCTGTTTTCTTCTTTAGATCATCAAAGTCATCAAAAACAACATTAATTGACTCAAAAATATTCCTTGTTCTCAAGTTATACATCCTATAGACTCGGCTATTTGATGAATATCCCAAAAACATACACTTATCACTTTTTGCATCAAATTTAGCAAGATGATCTCTATCATTCAAAACGTGACATACACATCAAAAAACATGAAAATATTTAAGGTTTGGCCTCTTTCCCATGAGAATTTCATATGATGTCATAGTAGTACCATTCCTCAAATAAACTCTATTTGAAATATGACATGCAATATTCATGGCTTCAACCCAAAATCATTTTGAAATATTTTTCGAACTCAGCATCACTCTTACCATTTCTTGCAAAGTCCTATTTTTCCTTTCAGCAATTCCATTTTGTTGTGGGGTTTTAGGAGCAGAAAATTCATGAGAAATACCTTTTTTATCACACAAACTAGCAAAAGAAGAGTTTTCGAACTCCTTACCATGATCAGTGCGAATACGGATTACCTTCAGATTATGTAGATTCGTAATCTTAGTGAGCATTTTCTTGAAGGCATCAAATGTGTCTGATTTTTTTCTCATAAAATTTACCCAAGTATATCGTGAGAAATCATCCACACAAACAAAAGAATATTTCTTACCTCCAAAGCTTTCAACATCCATTGGACCCATCAAGTCCATATGTAAAAGCTCAAGGCAGCGTGTTGTCACAGATGTTGGCAACACCTCGTGTGACACCCTAGTATGCTTCCCTTTCTGACACGCTTCACAAACAAATGGAATACCAGATTTTAAGTTAGGCATACCTCTCACAGCATCTAACTTACTTAAGTGCTTTAATGTCTTGAAATTTGCATGACCCAATTTTGATGTCATAGATCAAACTCATTAACTTTTGTGTGCCTACAAGCCATCTCTTCTCCGAGTTGATAGCAGTTATCGGATGACCTAGTACCTGTCATAACAGAGAGATTTGAATCATCAAAAACTTTGCATAATTTTTTATCAAATTGCACATGCAAATTATCATCACAAAGTTGGCTTATGCTTATTAGATTGCCAGTAAGTCCTTCAACATGAAGCACATTGCGAAGCTTAGGCAAACCAGCAACATTCAGAGTTCCCTTTCCAACAATGTTTCCCTTTGAACCTCCACCATAGGTTACTTTTCCACTTTTCTGTTCAACATAGTCAGTGAGAAACTTCTTGGAACTTGTCATGTGATGTGAGCTCCCGCTATCAAAGTACCAAGCACCTGAAACATTAGTCCTCAAAGCAGTATAAATCATATGACATTGAATATCAGCTTTTGGTACCCAAACCTTTCTTACATAAGATCTGTTTCTGGAGATTTCTGGAGATGTTGTGGGGAGGTGTTGGAAACACCTTAGGCAACACCTTCAATGCAGATCTATATCTATAGTTTTCCTGCAGCTTAAAATAGTATGGTTTGATGTGACCAGGTCTATGATAATAGTGACAAATGTACTTACGTTTCCTTCTAGACATTGAAGGAGCAGCAGGCTGTGGCTTTGGTTTTGGAGGATCAATTGGTAAGGCCTTTTTGCTTGAGATTTCTGTACTGCTACTTTCCTTGACAAACACAGGGCCTTTCGAACTTTCACCAACCTCAAATATGCTGTTTTCAAAACCTAAACCAGCCGTACCATCTCTTCCCATCATGAGTAACGAATCAAGCTTGGAAGTGCTTGAATTAAACTTAGCCAAAGTAGCTTTTGCCTTTTCGAGTTCTTCCTTCACCTGACTTAATAACATGTCTTTCTCACTCAACATGACTTCCAGTCTTGACACATCAGCCTTTAGATCAGAATTTTCTTTTGAAAGAATAGTATTCATCTTGTTCTTTTCAACCCAATCAGTATGTAACTCTTCAAACATCATCTGAGCTTCTTCCATGAACATTGTGTCTTCACCTGGATCATTATCACACATATTATCAGTAATGGAAGAATTCAAAAAAACTGACCTTTGGGAGATGTTGCGGCCTGGTGTGGCAACACCGGCGGCAACACCTAAAGGATTGACTTGAAACTTTTTCTTGCTCTCCAGTAGTGCAGATAAGGCAGTATGGATTTCTTCATCTTCTTGTTCTTCTTCTTCGGACTCGTCATCACTCAAAGACATGTTCATCCCTTTTCTAAGCGTGTTGGCACACTCATTTGCATAGTGTCCAAAGCCTTGACAAGCATGACATTGAACAGTGTCCAAATTCTTTGAGACAAACTTCTTCTTCCCTTCCACCATCAGTCAAGGCTTAGGAGTATCAACAGGTTTCCTTGGTGATTGTTCTGGTCCAGTAATCCTTAAAGGCTTGTTAGAGAACATTGGAGCCTTGAGTTTTTGATCCGTCTTTCTTGACTCTTTTATCTTCTTCAGATAATCATTGAATTTCCTAGTCGTAAGAGAGATCGAATCATCTTCTAAATCAGATTGATGAACTTCTTGATGAAATTTAACATACTCCTCGTATGAGGGTTTTGAGGCTTGAAGGGCTATTGATTTTCCTTTATCCTTATCTTGTTCTGTATTGTTCATCTCAAAAACTTGAAGGATGCTTATCAGTTCAGTCATCTTCATCTTTAAAGTGTCTTTTATTTCTTCAAGAGCCCAAATCTTCCCATTGAATCTTTTAGTCAAGGATCAAAGAATCTTGTTCACCATAGTTTCACTAGTAATAGGTCCTCCAAGAGCATGCGCCTCTGTGGCTATCTCCCTAAGTTTCTTATCATAATCAGCAATAGTTTCATTTTCATCCATCCTAATATTCTCAAATCTTGCGTTTAACAATCTCAATTTTGTTCTTCTCACGCTATCAGTTCCTTCACAATGTTCTTGAAGAGCATCACATGCATCCTTAGCAATAGTGCAGTCAGCTATGATTCCATACATCCTCATATCCACAGTTGCAAAAATTGCATTGAGTGCTTTAGCATTGTAGCTTGAACTTTGTGTTTCCTCGACAGTCCAAGTTTCTTCTTGCTTGATGATATAGTCTCCATCTTCATCTAGCGTCTTTGGAGGAGTCCAACCAGTCAGAATACTTTTTCAAGCACGAACATCCATAGCTTTAATAGTATATCGCATCCTATTCTTCCATAGTGCGTAATTTGTGCCATCAAGGACCGGAGGTTTCAAGAACGAGTTCGCAACAGACGATGAGTCCATATTTTTCCCTGTAATAAAATAAACAAACCAAGATCAGTTCTTAGTATATCAAGAATATGGCTCTGATGCCACTTGTAAGGGAATGGGGTTGCACATAAACAGTTTAAGGTGTTGTCACAAGGTGTTGAAAATACCTACAATAACACCTTGAGTAATTTGCAGCGCAGCGCCTCAGGGCAAAACTTCACTAGAAAACTTTCAAAGAGTTTTACAAACCCTAAAACTAGTGATTATTGTAACAATAAATTTTCTCCAACATATGAGAAAATAAAACAAATAAAAATAACTCCTAAAAAATTCTATATGAAATAGAATAAAGAAAATAGATCAAGGAGTTGAAATTCTCGACGCCAAAACTTGTAGAGACGAAACACTCTTTGATCTTTAATCTTCGAGTGCTCTTCAATTCTCCAAGCCAACAAGTAAGAACACGACCTCAACTAAGCTTCAGAAGATCTTCCACAACGTACGTATCTGAAGCTCATAAATCTCTCTCTTTATGTATCGGTCGATCTCTCCAATATATAGACTAGAATCTTTCCTTGTAGATGTTTCCTTGTAGACATAGGTGAAAGAGTGGGTGCCCGGTGAGCCAACTTGTGGCTAAGGGCTTTGATGACTCTTTGTATAAACAATCTTTTGTTTTATATAATTTACACTTTTATTAATGGCAATGACTTTATCTTTCTTCATATTGTTATATTGTGATATACTATTGTTGTTTTGATAAAGACCTTGAATATACTATAGTGTATGTAAGATGTGGTAGAACATGGGGATGTCTATCATGAAACACATCTTATAGTCACTGTATATTCTAAACTGTTCTTAGTCGATTGAGCCATCCGATAATAAGGATAAGGATTGCTCGAGTTTGAGACTAGCATTTGCGATGCAGAGTACCACGTTTCATTGGTAGGGAACATAGAGATGTTCGAAGCATGCAAATGGATATTCATATGATGAATGATCGAACTACCCTATCCGGACTTTCCAAGTGGTTATCACTTATCGAGTGGATAAAGTCTGCGGTTTTGGTTGTACACCATTAGTCCTTACTACTTGAAACATCATTGAGACTCTATATGCTAGTACTGTGCTTTGACTCATTTATCGACTCTATTGGGGTCATCAAGTGTCGGGATTGGGTACAGTTACAACACATATAGGAGTTGATGCTTTGTTGTCAAGGATTCACCACATACTTGCGAGTGTGGATATCCTATGCGATCTGAGGAGATATTAGTGTGACGAATCTCTGGCCAGAGTACATGATGTGTTTTAAGAAATGGTTTCTTAGTAGCACATGCGATGTCACTATTTGATCTTCAAGATGTATTGCATAGTTATCGAATCTCGAACGACTCTCGATTTACCAATGGTTGTTGATTCGATCGGGATATATGGATGAAGGGACCGTACTGTACGCTAACCAAAATCTATTGGTTCTTGCAGGCACTATCAGTGATACCTAGGGAATCATGGGGCGATATTGCTAGGCGCTCTTACCATGATTCGATGGGCAAGTCGGAAATTGTTGTTCCGAGTCACAAGGAGTTGTGAGCCCACGGCTAGCTGTATCCCTGAACCATTGAGGGTCACACAAAGTAATGGATTTTTAATCCCCGTTGAGATAGTTAAATTTAAAGAGTTAAATTTAATGAACAAAGAAGTTGGACTTCTTATTTAAGAGTAGAGGAGTAAGATTTCCTAAAATGACATAGGGATGGACATTTTTGGAAATCACTGAATTCGGATTCAGAAAAATTTATCTTGACTTTAAAAGGTGCAGAAATGGTTTCTGTGCACATTGGTGAAATCGGTTTATCAATCGGAGTCATGATGAATTTTATATTAATTTCTGAACATGCGGGCTTTGCTTGTCGGGCTTGAACTTATGACTAATGGGCCCTAAGCTGTTAGCGGCCTACATTATAAATAAGTGATTGCAGTACAGAAATTACACACAACAGGGTCACAAAATTATTTTCGAAAAACCCTATTTTTCTTAAGTGTGGCCGCCGCCCCCCCTCCCCTCTGCTCGGAAAAATCCAGTCTGTGAATTTTGAATTACAGTCTGGTTTAACGGATCAAATTCGTTAATTCTCTTCGTAGAAACTTCTGATAGATTTTTTAGTGCAATCTATCAGAGGGATTAAATATCCGTTCGTGGACCTGATTGAAGAACAGTTCGTCCATCAGTTCCAGGGATATACAACAAGAGCAGAGCAATCTGTTGGTGTCCAAAATCTCGATTCGATATTGGAGGTAAAAATTTATAATTGTTATTTAATTTTTACACACACAATTTAATCGTAAAGTTTTGATACCCATTATGGAATCGTTCCATATAAAATATTTTAAACTTCCGCTGCACCGGGTATCAATTCTGATTGATCTGATCGCCGTTCTCCGACAGTGGTATCAAAGTCAGGTTGCTCAGATCAAGCGATTAAATTAATCGATTGTACGAAAATTTTTAAGCCTCGGTTTTTTGAAACAAAATAAATATTTTAAAAAAAAAAAAAAAATTTCGGGCAAAACCCGGGCAGCGATTGGATCGCTGCCCGGCCCGAGCCCTTTTGGGGCGCGGGCAGCCCGGGAACGTCCTGGGCGGCCCGCGGAAAAATTAATTTTTTAATTTTAAAATTAAATTTTAATATGTTAAAATTCTATTTTTGGTCCGATCGAAAATTGTTTTTGATTAGTCCACGAGGCGTCGAATCGAATTGTTCGAGTCCGAAAATTTTAAAATTGATTTTTGGATAAATTTGAATTTTTGGAAAATTTATATATTTTATCCGTTAAATCAGATTTTATGAAATTAATTATTTTTGGTACAATTGATGATAAGATATGATCTTATGGATATATTGAGTAAAATATGATTTTATGTATAAAATTGGATTTTATAGATAAAATATGATTTTATTTGATAAAAAGATAAAATATGATTTTGTATGTAAAATAAGATTTTATATATGGAATATGATTTTATCCTTTTAAATTTAAATTGTCATTGCATGTTATCCAATAAATTAATTTTGAATTAAATGTTATTGGATAAAGATGATCGATTGCCATGACCAATTTTGTAGATATATGTTAGGAATTTACATTTGTTTTTATTGTTGTTGGATTTATTAATGGGCCTGGTTTATGGCCCAATATGAATTGTCATATGTAATAAAAGTGGGCCTGGTTTATGGCCCGTTCCCACCCCTTGAAATGTATCCCCTACTTGTCATGGTTATTTATTGTAAATACATTAGACTTAGTGGGAGATGAAGATTTGAAGATGGAGGTGGGCCCAGCAGACAATAAAGACAGAAGAAATGTAAATTGGAAGCTCAATGTAATAGGATTGCATTGCATACTGCATATTACCTAGGATTGGACTAAGACTCGTGATTGGCAACCACGGGTCGATTAGAAATGAAATCGATCATCCTATATAATATGTGATATTATTGTTGTATGCATGTTTTAGACTAAATTGTGTGAATCCGGCAAGCATACAAAATTTTAAAAATGATGAGACAAATTTTCAAAAAAATTAAAATCCCTCATTTTAAATATGATTTAAAATTGATATCAAGATAAATAAAAGAAATTTAAATTTGTTTAAATGTTCCTACCTTCCATCAACGATCAATGTATGAGATGCTACCCGCGGATACGGTCCGGCTCATATTATTGGGGGGGCCCGTTCGTCGGAAAGCTGTACATTGGATCGACACATGTTGTAAGTTGGGTGGAACTCCCATGGGATCGGCTCATATTATTGGGGGATCCACATGGCGACCGTCCATCACAACTTAATATTGATGGGTCATCTTGACATGTCACAATAAACGGCGTCATATTATTGGGCCCTTATTGGACATGAGGTAAAAACGTGGAGGTTGCTTTGGAAGAAATTGGGCTCTACCTTTTGAAAATTATGGTTGGCTGATATTATTCGGGACCATAGTTTGTCAATTGGACTCCATGTTCTCACTAAAAAAAACAGTTTCCCGTTTTCACTAGAGGGTAGTGAAATCGTTAAAATAGTGGGAGTGAGATTCATAAAATAAATTTCGCCTATTTTATGTCTTAGTAAATTAATTAAACAATCACTGATATTTGTCTGTTTCTTTTCAGTATTTCATAAAGATGAATTCGCGTAATCCACTTTTCTCGATCCTCGAACAAAATAAATTGACTGGCGCAAACTATACGGAATGGTTCCGTAAGTTGAAGATTGTCTTGACTTCGGAGAAGATGCTCTACGTGTTAGAAAAATCTCCTCCGAAGGAAGCACCAGCTGACACAAGTCCGGAAGAGTTAGCCAAACTTGATACATGGTGGGACCATGATATCAAGGCCAAATGCTATATGCAAGCCTCGATGTCTGATGAACTCCAGAGGCAATTTGAGGACACCGTGAATGTTGCTGATATTCACGTACAACTCAAGGAACTTTTTGGGGCTCAATCGAGAGCTGAAAGGTTCGCTACTGTAAAGGAGCTAATGACGTGTCGCATGCGTGAAGGGACTTCGGTCCGTGATCATGGGGTACGAGTGATTTGGCTCATACAGAAGTTGGTAACGCTTGATTTGGTGTTGGAGCATGAACTCAACGTGGACTTACTACTTCTATCTCTTCCTTCTTCGTTTGACGGATTTGTGGTGAATTTCAATATGAACAAGATAGAGGCCTCCCTTGAAGAGATGGTCAATATGCTTGTGACATATGAATCCACTTTAAAGAAGGATAAACCGGCTTTCTTGGTGGGCTTCTCTTCTTCTGCTAAGAAGGGGCCAAGTACAAAGGGTAAGAAACGTTCTGCCCCACCCAAGAAAATCGAACCCGAGAAGAAGTACAAGACAAAGGCTTCAAACATGGAAAAGTCCAAGGATGTTTGTCATTACTGCAAGAATCCCGGTCATTGGAAGCGTAACTGCAAGGAATATCTAGAGCAGTTGCGAACTGCGAAGGGTATGTTCTATATTGAAATAAATGTTTCACTTAATACTACTTCTTGGGTATTGGATACCGGATGTGGATCTCACATTTGCAATGATTTGCAGGTGATGACAAGAAGTCGCAGGCTTAGAATGGGTGAGACCCAGATGAGGCTCGGAAATGGTTCCAGAGTTGAAGCTAAAGCTGTGGGAGATATTTATTTAATTTTGCAGAACGGTTTTAAGTTACTTTTGAGAGATGTTTTATTTGTTCCAGATTTGATTAAAAACATTATTTCTGTTTCTATGCTTGATAGAGATGGTTATTCTTGCAATTTTGTGAATGGGATTTGCAATATTTACAAGAATGAATGTTTGATTGGAAATGGACAACTTGAAAACGATCTATACAACTTAAAACTAAAAGACTTTCCAATAAATTATGTTGATAAACCGGCAACAACAAACAAAAGGAAAATCGATAGTCAAAACCCGGCAAACCTTTGGCATGCTAGGCTAGGTCATATTTCCTCAAGGAGGATGAACAAGCTAGTGGGAGAGGGCATGTTTGATATGTCTGATATTAACTCTCTACCTACTTGTGAATCCTGCCTGAAAGGAAAAATGACTAAATCTCCTTTTAAGGAGAAACCTGAGCGTAGTCAAAATCTGTTGGATTTGATCCATACAGACGTTTGTGGTCCATTTAGAATTGGTACTCAATATGGCCACACCTACTTCATTACCTTTACTGATGATTATTCAAGGTATGGGTATTTATATTTAATGAAATATAAGTCTGAAGCATTTGAAAAGTTCAAAGAATTCAAGGCTGAAGTAGAAAACAAGTTAGGTAAAAGTATTAAAGCACTTCGATCGGATCGAGGTGGAGAATACTTAAGTACCGAGTTTTTGGACTATCTAAAAGAGAATGGAATTCTCTCTCAGTGGACTCCTCCTATGACACCACAGCTGAATGGTGTATCGGAGCGTCGTAATCGAACTTTGTTGGACATGGTTCGATCCATGATGAGCTTCACTGAGCTTCCACCTTCGTTTTGGGGCTACGCGCTTGAAACGGCGGTATTGTTGTTGAACAACGTCCACACTAAAGCAGTGGACAAAACACCATACGAGTTATGGAATGGCAAAGCTCCTAAGTATTCGTACTTGAGGATTTGGGGATGTCCTGCTTACGTAAAGCAGACAGTGGGAGATAAGTTGGATAGTCGATCCACCTTATGTTATTTTGTAGGGTATCCGAAGAATTCAATCGGATATTATTTCTATCATCCTGCTGAAACAAAGGTCTTTGTTTCGAGGAATGCCACCTTCTTGGAGAAGGAGTTCTTATCGGATAAGAAAGGCGAGATGATGGAACTCGAAGAAATTCGAGAAGAACCCGAAATACAAAATAATGATCCTACACCTCAGGAACCATTGATGGACACGCCTATACCTAGAAGATCCGAGAGGACTTCTAGACCTCCTATTCGATATGGTCTTCTTCTTGAAGGGGATCAAGATGAACCCGATGTTGGATGTGATCCAAGAAACTTCAAGGAAGAAATTTCTGATGCGGATTCAAATTTATGGCTTGAAGCTATGCAGTCGGAAATAGATTCGATGCATACAAACCAAGTTTGGTCTTCAGTAGATCCTCCCGATGGAATTGTTCCAATAGGGTGTAAATGGATCTACAAGAGAAAGCTTGGGCCTGATGGTAAGGTATTGACCTACAAGGCGCGATTGGTGGCGAAAGATTATACTCAAAGACAAAGAGTTGACTATGATGAAACCTTTTCACCAGTTGCAATGTTCAAGTCCATAAGAATCCTTATTGCCATAGCTGCTTGGTATGACTATGAGATATGGCAAATGGATGTGAAGACTGCTTTTCTTAATGGAGACATTAAGGAAGAAATCTATATAACGCAGCCTGAGGGATACACATCCATGGGAAGCGAGCATAAGGTATGCAAGCTTCAGAGATCAATATATGGTCTAAAACAAGCATCAAGAAGTTGGAACCAGAAATTTGATGAAACAATAAAGGATTTTGGTTTTATCAAGAACCCGGAGGAACCATGCGTGTACAACAAAGTAGTTAAGGATGCTGTGACATTCTTAGTACTTTATGTTGATGACATCCTACTCATTGGGTATGATGTAGGGATGTTGCAGTCAACAAAGATATGGTTATCAGGTAGATTCTCGATGAAGGATTTGGGTGAGGCATCCTATATTCTAGGGATACAGATCTATAGAGATAGATCTAAGAGAATAATAGGACTCACTCAATCAACCTACATCGACACCATATTGAAACGGTTTTCAATGGATGGGTCCAAGAGAGGACATCTACCCATGTGTCATGGAGTTTCTCTATCCAAGTCTATGTGTCCCAAGACTGATGAAGAGATAGAGAAAATGACACATGTACCATATGCATCAGCCATAGGTAGTATCATGTATGGGATGATATCTACCAGACCAGATGTAGCATTTGCTCTGAGTGTCACGAGCAGATATCAAGCTAATCCTGGTCAAATGCATTGGAAAGTCGTGAAGGACATTCTTAAGTACTTACGAAGGACTAAGAATATGTTCATGGTATATGGAGGAAGAGAACTAAAATTGGAAGGCTATACCGACTCTAGCTTCCAAAGTGACGTGGATGACTCGAAGTCAACCTCTGGATTTGTGTTCATGCTCAATGGTGGTGCTGTCTCTTGGAAGAGTTCCAAGCAGGACACCACAACGGATTCCACCACTGAGGCAGAATACATTGCAGCATCAGCTGCTGCTAAAGAGGCCGTTTGGATGAGGAATTTCGTCCAAGAGTTGGGCGTCATTCCTGAAGTTGTTGGTCCAGTCCCGGTGTACTGTGACAACACGGGTGCCGTTGCTCAGGCAAAGGAACCAAGGTCTCATCAAAGATCCAAACACGTACTGAGGAAATACCACATCATCCGGGAGATTGTGGAAAGAGGAGACATCACTGTCGAAAGAGTGGCCTCTGCAGACAATATCGCTGATCTACTTACTAAGCCCTTGTCAGGACCATTATTTGACAAAAATCGCGAAGCAATGGGTCTACGTAGTATGACTAGTTGGCTTTAGGGCAAGTGGGAGATTGAAAGAGTGGGTGCCCGGTGAGCCAACTTGTGGCTAAGGGCTTTGATGACTCTTTGTATAAACAATCTTTTGTTTTATATAATTTACACTTTTATTAATGGCAATGACTTTATCTTTCTTCATATTGTTATATTGTGATATACTATTGTTGTTTTGATAAAGACCTTGAATATACTATAGTGTATGTAAGATGTGGTAGAACATGGGGATGTCTATCATGAAACACATCTTATAGTCACTGTATATTCTAAACTGTTCATAGTCGATTGAGCTGTCCGATAATAAGGATAAGGATCGCTCGAGTTTGAGACTAGCATTTGCGATGCAGAGTACCACGTTTCATTGGTAGGGAACATAGAGATGTTCGAAGCATGCAAATGGATATTCATATGATGAATGATCGAACTACCATATCCGGACTTTTCAAGTGGTTATCACTTATCGAGTGGATAAAGTCCGCGGTTTTGGTTGTACACCATTAGTCCTTACTACTTGAAACATCATTGAGACTCTATATGCTAGTACTGTGCTTTGACTCGTTTACCGACTCTATTGGGGTCATCAGGTGTCGGAATTGGGTACAGTTACAACACATATAGGAGTCGATGCTTTGTTGTCAAGGATTCACCACATACTTGCGAGTGTGGATATCCTATGCGATCTGAGGAGATATTAGTGTGACGAATCTCTGGCCAGAGTACATGATGTGTTTTAAGAAATGGTTTCTTAGTAGTACATGCGATGTCACTATTTGATCTTCAAGATGTATTGCATAGTTATCGAATCTCGAACGACTCTCGATTTACCAATGGTTGTTGATTCGATCGGGATATATGGATGAAGGGACCGTACTGTACGCTAACCAAAATCTATTGGTTCTTGCAGGAACTATCAGTGATACCTAGGGAATAATGGGGCAATGTTGCTAGGCTCTCTTACCATGATTCGATGGGCAAGTCGGAAATTGTTGTTCCGAGTCACAAGGAGTTATGAGCCCACGGCTAGCTGTATCCCTGAACCATTGAGGGTCACACAGAGTAATGGATTTTTAATCCCCGTTGAGATAGTTAAATTTAAAGAGTTAAATTTAATGAACAAAGAAGTTGGACTTCTTATTTAAGAGTAGAGGAGTAAGATTTCCTAAAATGACATAGGGATGGGCATTTTTGGAAATCACTGAATTCGGATTCAGAAAAATTTATCTTGACTTTAAAAGGTGCAGAAATGGTTTCTGTGCACATTGGTGAAATCGGTTTATCAATCGGAGTCATGATGAATTTTATATTAATTTCTGAACATGCGGGTTTTGCTTGTCGGGCTTGAACTTATGACTAATGGGCCCTAAGCTGTTAGCGGCCTACATTATAAATAAGTTATTGCAGTACAGAAATTACACACAACAGGGTCACAAAATTATTTTCGAAAAACCCTATTTTTCTTAAGTGTGGCCGCCGGCCCCCCTCCCCTCTGCTCGGAAAAATCCAGTCTGTGAATTTTGAATTACAGTCTGGTTTAACGGATCAAATTCGTTAATTCTCTTCGTAGAAACTTCTGATAGATTTTCTAGTGCAATCTATCAGAGGGATTAAATATCCGTTCGTGGACCTGATTGAAGAACAGTTCGTCCATCAGTTCCAGGGATATACAACAAGAGTAGAGCAATCTGTTGGTGTCCAAAATCTCGATTCGAGATTGAAGGTAAAAATTTATAATTGTTATTTAATTTTTACACACACAATTTAATCGTAAAGTTTTGATACCCATTATGGAATCGTTCCATATAAAATATTTTAAACTTCCGCTGCACCGGGTATCAATTCTGATTGATCTGATCGCCGTTCTCCGACAATAGGATTCTCTAGATTTGATCATACTAAATCTACACAATATGAAAATGATATATTAGATAAGATATTATAATGAGCTTATCAAAATCTCAAATCAAGTTATTCAAGGAAATAAATAACTTATATAATATTACTTTATGTCCAAGAAAGGCAAAAGATATTAAATAAAATTTTTTCAAAATAGGATGATTTTAAGGATTAAAATATTCCTTTCAGTGAGCATTAAGCAAAAATATATCGGCATCCTGGTGCAGGATGATGAAGATCAGGAATCGAGCAGAATCTGAACTTGGATGGCGAATTGGAGGTGGGTTTTGTTTGACTCATGGCATATAGATGGCCCTTTGTTGTCCTTGGTTCCGGTTCAGGGTTTTGCGAACTGATGTGTGAGTTGGTTCGTTGACGACAGTCTTTGGAATTTAGAGAAACTTCTTCATATGCTGCCCTGGAGATGGCTTATAGTGTTATGGAGGTGCCTATTCATTATGATTCTAAGGACACTGTTATTTGGAAGCGATTTATTAATGGGAGATTTTTAGTCAAATCAGCTTGGGATCTGGTGCGAAATAGGCATATAGAAATTGGTTGGTTCAAGGGATGCTGGTAAGAACATTTTAGGCCAACAATTTCAATTTTTTGCTGGCAATGGTTTTACAAAATACTACCTCTGGATGATATTCTTATGTCTAGAGAAGTTTCTTTAGCTTCGGTGTGCCAGTGTTGTCGTACACAGGAAAAACTTTTGACCATCTTTTCTTTTCTAGCGCTACTGCTACGTGATGTAGCCAAAAATCACTTGTATATGACACGTTGCTTTCGCAAAGTCTGGAGTATCAACGAATCCTTGTATGTTCTCGGTGGAGATCTTCAAGGGGTTGTTCCTACGTTACAAAACAAAGTCAGAGGTGCCGAGAGGGTTCCCGGCGAAGGCACTCCGATGCTTAAGTCAGTGATTACTCAAGGAATAATAATCAAGAGTAGAGCGTTATAGTGCTAAACAAAGTGTGTACCTTAATAATGAGGTGACTTGAGCTATTTATAGATATTCAGAGAGTTTCATGGGCTTGAGCCTCTTATGGGCTTTTGTAGAATTCAGGGCCTGCTTGAATTAAATATATATAATATTTAAATAAGCTTGTGCCTCAAAAATATTTGGAGTGGACCTTCATGATTGGGCTCAGGCCCAGTTGAATTTTTAAGTGTAACCTATCACTACGGTTTTTTGGAAATTCTTTGGTAGAATTTTTAATGTGCAGAATTTTTGACATTTCTCTTCTTGGAAGGTGGAGGATGCTTGGAGGTTCGATGGTCGTGTTAAGGAGCTAATTCCTTTCTTGATCATTTGGTTCTTATGAAAAGCTAGAAATGACCACGAACATAAGGGCGTTCGCATCCATCCGGCCAGAATTATCAAGAATATTGATGAGTTTATTGATTTTATTGACCGTGCAGGGATCTTGAGGGTTGGTCATTGGCGAGGTTGTGAGGATGTGGCTAGATCGATGGGCCTTCCTCATCGTGTCACTCGAACTATATCTATTCGAGTGCTTCGATGGGTGTCACCTGCTATAGGATACTTCAAGTTAAATTCTGATAGATGCTCTAAATATGGAGGGGAGTCTAGGATTGGAGGTATTATCAGAGACCATACAGGGAAGGCAATTCTAGCTTATCATGATTATATTGTTATTGGCTCTAACAGAAGAGCTGAGCTTTGTACTATTCTAAAGGGGCTACAGATCTGCATTGTGGCTGGAAGTTGATTCAAAGGTAGCGCTATCTATTATTGATACGGACATCACTTCTTGGGAGCTTAGTGGTATTTTAACTCAAATTCAAGAAATCCTTCATTCGAGTGTGATAAAAAAAATCTCACGTCTACAGGGAAGCAAATGCGGCGACGGATGAATTGGCGAATATATGTTTGGTTAAGGGATCGGCTATCTTGACACCTGAAGATTTTCATGGACATCTGAGGGCATTTGCAGATTAGACAAATCGAATCTTCTTTATATTAGAGTTAATTCAAACCTTTGTATTTGATTTTTAGAGTGTCAGTTTTTTGTGCTCTTGTAATCTCTAGAGAGACCTTGGTTTAGTCATCTTCTCTTGTATTTTCTTTTTATTTTAATAAACGGGTAGAAGTCCGTCTAACCCCGCCACAAAAGGCGGCTTTCGGAAAAAAAAAAAAAAAAACACAAACATGAAATTCACTTTTTCCACATCTACCGAGAAGGGAACAAAGCAGCAGACATTCTAGAAAATATAGGATGGGAGTCCAAATCGTACATATATATGCTTCATTGGCGATTGTGTTCTGCGGGGGCTTCGAGGGATATGCAAGCTGGATAGACTAGGTGTTCCTTACGTTCGATCCATGTCCAAATTAGCAGTGTACGTGATATATATCTTCGTGTAATATTAGGATTTTGTTTAGAGGTTTTGGTTTGATTTTTCTCTCTTGTTCTGCATAACTCCCGCGTGGACACTAGCGGCATTTGGGGGAAAAATGAAACTCTTGCATAAAACGATACATCATATTAAAATCAAATATTTTAAAATAAATAGCCCTAAATTACAAACAAACACACAAAACTGTGAAATTCCAAAAAAAAAAAATATTTATATACCATGTTACGTGTGTATTGCCAGTAATCATTAAATAAAAAAAAGGAAGAGAGAGCTCAAGTTGAAAGGAGAACGTGGATGCCCGCCTTAGTGTACGTATTGGATGTGGTCCATTGCACTTTTTCAGTTTCCCATGAATCTAAAATCTCATCGCAAGATCCCCTGCTTTTTCTCCTTTTACTTGCATCGTTTTCCATTTTTTATTTACATCCAAATTGTTTTCTTGGGCTTTTAACTTTTATATATTGTCCTCGTCGTCGTCCTTATGCGACACATTTTTGTTTTGCGGAGTTGAAATAATTATTATTGGTTTACTATAACTTTTTATTAAAAATGATATCTAAATATTTAAAGATAAAATAAATAAATAAATATTTTTATATATTTTTAAGGAACATAAGATATGTTTTATCAGGTAAAACAAAATTTAGTTAGTCTAATTAAATTCATGTTATATTTTAACATTATAAGATATAGAGCCATTTGTTATTATAGACTACTTCTGTTTCTGTCTAGTAACGCCTCAATATATTTTCATAAATATTTTATGTAAAATATTAAAAAAAAAAAATTGAGATGTTATCGACAACATGCCCCTACACCTGTAATTGCCCACACTAGCAACATATCAAAATAATTGTAATATATGAGCTAAAGAAGAGTTCTGTTCATTGTTTTTATTTAATTAATTATATCAGCAAATAAGAGAGAGAGAGAGGATTGATTGATGAGAGCGTGAAATATAAATCTTAGAGCGCCACTCTCCGTTTCATTTCTATTTCTATTTCTATTTCTATTTCTAAACAAAACAAAATAATTAATATTAGGAAATGGAAGAGGTTTCCGGAGTAGAATTATATTCCGACGAAATGGACAGCTGTTGCTCGACTCCATACGTCAGCGCCCCTTCCAGCCCTTCCCGGTCCGGAATATTCTACTACAGTGCACCGGCTAGTCCCATGCACTTTATGCTTTCCAAAACAGCCAATAATGTCAGCACCTCACAATATTCCGAGCCCAATAGCTCCTTCGAGTTCGATTTCTGCCCCGCCGGAGCTGCCACGGCCGACGAGTTATTCTGCAACGGCCAGATCCGACCGATGAAGCTCTCCCCTTTGATAGAATCAGAAGACGAGGGTCAAACGTCGTCATTAACCAGATCCAGATCTAGAGGCAGAGATCTCAACTACTTCCGCACAGGATCCCTGCGACGCCGGACCAGATCCATGTCACCAATGAGAACTCAAGGCGAAGAGATCGCAGGCCGAAGCAGCAAGCAGGTGCAGTTAGATATTGAAGATAAGGGGGCTTCGTCCGCGGCGGCCGGGAGGAGCTCCAAGAGATGGGTGTTTTTGAAGGAGTTCCTGTACAGAAGCAAGAGCGAGGGAACTGGAAGAAACAACAACAACAACAACAAATTCTGGAGTTCCATCTCCTTTTCACCTGTGATTGTGAAGGAGAGAAAAATGGGTAACACCACCAAATCCAAAGATCAAAATTCAAAGATAAAAAATGGTATCGTGAGTAGTAAAATTAGTAGAAGGGTTCCTTCGCCATCGCCCCATGAGTTGCATTACACCGCCAAAAGAGCACAGTCCGAGGAGATGAGGAAGAAGACATTTCTTCCTTACAGGCAAGGTTTGTTGGGCTGCTTGGGTTTCAGTTCTAAGAGCTACGGCGCCATGAATGGTATCGCCAGAGCTCTCAATCCTGTCTATTCAAGGTAACAAACCAAGAGTACTTCAATTATTATTATTTTTTTTTAAAGCATTTGTATAGAAGATCATATATATATAATTAAGGATTGTAATCATCATGTTTTTATCTTTTATTGTTATTGTGTTTATTATTCTTCAATAAAAACTAAAATTTTAATTTTTTCTATCGATTTGTACTTTATTTATATATGTTGATCTAAAACCAAGTTAATATAATTAATATTATAATTTATGTATTATTATTATCGGCGACAACATTTAGAAAAAAATGGTATATTAGAAATCAGTAATTTCCGTTTATGTTTCAGTTTTTGAATTTCCGTCTAACATAATATTTATATCTAGTAAAACCACAAATGTTGTTTGCTGCACTTAACAAATAATTGCACATTTTAATTGGAAGTAAAATATTATATTTTCGTACAAATGGTTAAATTTATATATATATATATATATATACATATATATATATATATATATATTATCAATAATTTAAGAAAATTAGAAGTAAGTATTATTTGAAAACAAAAGTGAAAAGTAAATATTAAATTCGGACAGTTTGATAAATATGTGATTTTAATATTAATGTATATATATATATTATCAATAATTTAAGAAAATTAGAAGTAAGTATTATTTGAAAACAAAAGTGAAAAGTAAATATTAAATTCGGACAGTTTGATAAATATGTGATTTTAATATTAACTTTTTGAATATTATAATTACTTTTGAAAAATTAAAATCTCCACATAATTAGGTTTTAGATTTCAACTAAGTAGAAGATTTGGGGTTTTTTATTTTTAATTTAAAAAAATAAAATGATTTCAAATTTAATGTCTGCCACGTTACAATCCGTTCTAGGTAAGAGCGGATGCTGTAATTTTTTGCAACGTTCACTCATGCTGGCAACTTGCAAATTGCAAGTCTCAATGTGCAACTTTTTTTTTACTTTTTTTTTTAATTAGTTATATAATTAATTATATTTTGTAAAATTATTTATTTAGTATCAGTATGATAATTTTTTCTCAAAAATCTTAATTTTAATTCTAATTTTTGAATTTGATTATCGGGCTGAAAATTATTAAGAAAACAAAAAAAATTTATGGTTAAAAAAAATAGATTGAGTAAATACATTTTTTATCAGATATATTTATAAAAAAATTAGTTAACCTAAATAAACATATTTTTATTAAATTTATTTTATATTATATTTTTTAAATATAATATATATTTTTAAGTTACATTTTGGATAGCAAAGTTATATATTTATTTTAATTCGTTTGAATTTGTGGAGGTCCCTCGATTTTTTGGATAAATTTAGAGAAGTTAATTCAGATGTATTTGGGTCGAATTGATGCAAAAATGCTATTAGAAAATTTCTCAATCCGAACTCGAGAAGAAACAAAATCATCTCGAAAATTGTGAACTCAAACCGACCCGAATATATCCGAATTAATCATCTAGATCTATCCTTAGAATTGAAAAACTTGCACAGATCCAAACGAATTAAAATAAGTCAATAACTCCGCTAACCAATTTTTTAATTAAAAAAATAAATTTTATATTTAAAATTATAATGTAAAATAATTTTTTATAAATATGTTTATTTAGGTTTATTAAATAAAATTTATATTAAAAAATATGATATAAAATAAATTTATCGAAATATGTTTATTTAGGTTAACTAATTTTTTATAAATATAACTTATCACAAACAAATTTATTTTATATCATAATTTTTAATTTAAATTTTATTTAATATATCTAAATAAACATATTTATTTAAATTTATTTTATATCATATTTTTTAATATAAATTTTATTGTTTTATTAAAAAATTGGTTATCGGAGTTATAGATTTATTTTAATTCGTTTGGATCTCTGCAAGTCCTTTAGTTCTATGGATAGACCTAGAGGATTAATTCGGATATATTCGGGTCGATTCGAGTTCACAATTTTCGAGATGATTTTGTTTCGGCTCGAGTTCGGGTTGAAAAAATTTCTAATAGCATTTTTGCATCAATTCGACCCAAATAAATATGAATTAACTCATTTAGATTTATCCACAGAACCAAGGGACCTCCACAAATCCAAACGAATTAAAATAAATATATAACTTTGCTAACCAAAAGTTAAGTTAACCAAAATAAATATGAATTATTTGCAGCGTCCACTTTCAACCACAGCGGATTGCAATGGCACACATTAAATCTGAAATGAATTTATTTTTTTAAATTAAAAATAAAAGACCCAGAAGATAAGACACAGTATCGATTTAAAAATACAAAAATGATTTTATAAACCAAAATATAATAATAATTTTTTTAATTAATTGCAACAATCGCTGTGAATGATTCAGGAGAGTAGGATTTAGTAAACCGTTGCAAATGCTATGGTCACAGAGAGAATTAATTTAAGATATAATAATAATAATAATAATAATAATAATAATAATAATAATTAAATAATGAAGCAATCATATTTTTTTGTACACTGAACTACACAACACTACATAATAATAATAATAATAATAATAATAATAATAATAATAATGAAATAATGAAGCAATCATATTTTTTTGTACACTGAACTACACAACACTACACATGGTGTGGAGCAAAGTGTGTGCAAGGACCCCACCCCTACAGCCCTTTCCAAGTCCCAATTATTTCGCATTTTCGGAAGAAAATAAATCTGACTAATATCTCGATGACGAAAAAAAAATACATAAATGATAAAATGAGAGAGAGCTCGATTCTAATTAGGGTGATTTTATATTTACATCGAGTGATACACGTTACATTTAAAATTATATAATTATTTTTAATATATTTTTTATTATATATGTTGTAAGATTTTATTTTAATAAAGTTTTTCAAATGTTTGGATAATATAAAAGATTGAAATTAAAAATTGTTAACGTGTCATGAGAAGATATATTCATAATTATGACAAATTTGTGAAATATTTTGATATTCTTAAATACTAGAACAAAATTTTAGAAAATAAATTATAACCACTCGAATGTTTGTCAAACTGTTTGATTGTGTAGGTCTATTAGCTCTTTCACATTAATTATCAAATACATTTCGAGAGCTTATGAAAGAACGTTCTATAAATTAAATCTCACTGCTACAAGAGGATGAGAGGAATAAAAGTTCTTTTCATATATTTTTATGTATAAACAGGAAAAATATCAATTTTTCAGTTATTTGTGTTTGATTTTTAGTAATTATGGTCCTTCATATTGGTAAATTTCACTTTTAATGCAATATCTATCAAATTTCTGAGCATTTTTAGTTTATTTTTAACAAAAGTGTTGATGTAGTGCATGTACATTAATATACATCATTTCAAAGTTCATATCACTATATCAACAATATATCAATATATAATACATAAAAAAAAGAATAATATCGCAAAAGTAAAAAAATAAGAACAAAACAAAACAAATAGCAGAACAAAATTGAAATTTATAAAATAAATAACCATAATTTTTGTGTTAAAAGTTGCAATCTCCATGAATATACATTAGAAATATAATAAAGTTGATAAAATATTTGCGTGATTGTGTACGTTTTGGGTGTATTGGGTTGATATCAATAGACACTTTAGAAGTGTTGTAGCTTTTTGTCTTTTACTTTCGTTATCTTATTGCAAGGTCCCAAATTTCAATATCTCTAAAATAAATAATACAGTAGGTTAGGTCATAATGTCACCCAGACTACGAAATAAAGATGTTTTAAACCACAAGACATAAAGATGTTGACACCATTGTATTTTCAGATAGACAAAAACTCCCGTGAGACGGTCTTAAAGATCATTTTTTTAGACGGATCTCTTATATGGGTTATCTATTAAAAAGTATTACATTTTATGTCAAAAGTATTACTTATTATTATAAATATGGGTAGGGTTGACCCGTCTCACTGATGAAACCGTCACAAGAGTGTTACTCTTTGAGATATGACCAATCAAATTAATTTTTTTGTTAACTGAAAAATAAAAATCATATTTATCCCCAAAAAATTAAATTTACAATATATAAGTCGTTTCAACTCTTTTAGAATTATGGGTTTATGATGCTTACCATTATAGAGTTTTAAATTTTCTGCCTTCTTGATTGCATTTTTAGTGTGTTGATTGAGACATGTGGATTTTAACAGTTACAGAAAGGGCATGCCGAATTTTTTCAAAAATCCTCATTTTTATTTTTTTTATTTAAGTCTTATTTAAAGTAGAGGTTATGGTCGTTTCATTGTATGTATATGCTCATCTTCAGTTTTCATGGGCCGTAATTTGTTCCATCCAAAATTGGTGGACGAATTGCAACATTGGAGTACGGAGTATCCATAACAAACCTTCAACAATAACCAGGAACTCACTTAGTAAAGTCAAGAGTTGGCTCTGATGCCACGTGAAAACAGTTTGTTAATAAAACAGGTAGTGTTGTCCTTAGTGTTACAACACAGGAGGCAACACAGTGCAGCGAAAATAAAAGCGTAAAGTAAATAATACAAGTAGATAATTTTGCACGAGTATAAAAACTCGTGCGGGTGCCTTAGTGCTAAATATCACTAGAAAAGTATATAACTGTCTTACAAAATAATACTTGTGATTTTACGAAAAATCAATAAATCCTAAATTTTTCAACACGTTGAGAAATTAAACTTGCATCTTAAATAATTAGAGTATTTAATAAATCGATGCAACTCCCATAAGCCTAAATTTAAGAAACAAAAAAAAGATCTTCGAACAACACTATGCACTAAATGTTGTCTCCGATGTCTTCAACACCAACGACAACACGGAGACAGTAGTAACGAAGACTACGAAATCCGGCTTCTGCAACCTTCAAATTCTCAAATAGAATTCTTCTATGGATGCTCTGTGAACGTACATCAGAAGCTCTATCTTTCTTGTGCATGAAAATTCTCTTTAAATAGATTTGAATCCAAAGCTTGTTGATTTTCATAAATAGAGTCCCACATGAGTAAGAAAACAATTATAAGTAGGAATAAAACTCTATTTTGCATATCAAATCATATCTTGACAATATTTCATAAGCATATTTATATTTATATATATATATATATATATAATATTCCATATCAAGATATATTTTGATCAAGGTAAATATTTATCATATAGATTTCGAATAATCATAGAATATTTACCATATTCTCTATCTTGTATATATATCAATTAATTAGATCAAAAGATGGAAATTAAAGGAATTAAAATTCCTTTCATGGACTTTAATTGATTCTTGACTGACTACCGATAGGCTACTGAATGAATAAATGATTGAATGACTAAATGAATGAATGCATTGAGCTTGGACAACAGTCTTTTTACCATATTGCTAGTCCAATGAACGTGATTTTGGTCCGAAAATATGAGTTCACCTTGACTCGTAAATGATCGATTGTAATTTGTGCGGATCCTATTTGAATATTTTACGTTTCTCCTTCTTATGCTTTCAGATAGATTCCACTAGAATATTTGATTGGTACAACTCCTTGTATATACCCGTTTCAGCTTGGTCCAACAACCCTTCGAGCTGAATGTCCTAGTAACCGACTCTCTTAGACTATCTATTCATAAGCAAACTTTTGACATAAAACAACTATTTACAATCAAACATTTGAAAGAATGATGGAACATACTGATCATAAAGTTAATCCGATATCTCGGTCAAGAATGTGAAAGCAGCTTGAACTGAAAATATAGTCTGAAGGAAAACTTAAGCTTTGTGCAATGACTTTGCAAATTTTCAGTGATCTCTTGAAGATTTGAACTTGGATATTTATTGAGAAAAATTCCAACTTCCATAAAAGTTGCTGGTGCAAATAATTTCTTCGATAATCTCTGACATTAAACCAGAACGTGTCGTATGTATTTGTCATCTTTCCAAATATAGTAGTGCGACGCAGGTTCATTTTGGATTATAGCAGAATGAGAAACCCGAAAAATAATGAGTTAGAATCGGGGGATTTTTGGGTACGAGTTGAATCGGGTTGATCCGATAGCTACCCAAAAAATTAATCGGGTTCAGTTTGGGTTCGGGTCCATCCGAGTTAACCCAAGATAACCTGAAATATTTTATTATTATTATTTTTTATATAAAATTAATAAATATTTGCTACATTTTTATATGTGATATGTTTGAAAAAAAAATTATATATAAGCTTAGATTTTGTTTGTATGTACATAAATTAAATTGCTATTATTATTTTTGTTTTTTATTTTTATTTAATTTTTTTTAAAAAAATTAAAATAAAATCGGGTTAATTCAAGTTAATCGGATTAGACGGATTCGGGATCGGGTTGGTTCGGGTTGTGTCGTGTCGGATTAAGGTCGAGAAATTTTGGAATAATTTTTTCGTCAACCCAACCCGAACTTACCCGAATTGACATCCATACGTTTATGGTGGTATTGTTTTTACTTTTTAAAAATTTTAAAGCTTATCTTAATTATCTTAAAATAAAATATATTTCACAGAAAATAAGAATTTCATAGCGATAAATATGAAACAACTATCATTGTCGACATTCATTTATGCATGGTAACCATGCATGCCTGTCCCATCGAAGAATGGGAATTAATGTATTCGGTCAAAGACTATTATTATTATTATTATTGTTATTATTATTATTATTATTATTATTATTAGTATTTCTTTGATTATTAGAATTTTGCAAGTATAGGTCCCCCCATGTGTTAAATCAAATCATGCGCAGTACAATAATAGCTACGCAACAAATGGAGATGATTGGGTTTTCTGTTTCTTCAAAACAATTTTTCAGTAGCCCATATAGGCTGTGGGATGGTGTCAAGAGAATGATTTTGATCTTTACAAACATTTTTTCGAAATCACTAAAGAACAACCGCTAATTTTGGAACATTTACACTGAAATTACGCAAGTGCACTAAAATTTTTATAAGCTTTTATAAACTCATTTATAAGATTTTGCCTTCCTACAAGTCACACATTTTTCGCAAATTTTCTCAACATCATGCTTCATATGTGGCCAATAAAAATGTTCATGCAAAGTTTCATAAGTTTTAGCCACACCAAAATGTCCCATTAAACCACCCCCATGTGATTCCCTAACAAGTAATTCACGAATAGACGACTTAGGAACACACAGCTTATCCTCCTTAAACAAATACCCATCATGCATGAAGAATTTATCTTTTGGACCATGCAAACATGACGCATATATCTTACCAAAATCGAGATCACTAGTATATAACTCCTTCACATACTCAAACCCTAAGAAGTTAGAATCTAGAGTAGATAAAAGCACATACCTTCGTGATAGAGCATCCGCTACCACATTTTCCTTCCCTTGCATGTATTTGATAATATAGGGAAAAGTCTCTACAAACGCCACCCACTTAGCATGTCTCTTGTTCAGCTTTTGTTGTCCTTTGAGATGCTTCAAAGACTCATGATCCGTATGAATCACAAATTCTTTTGGCCTCAAATAATGCTGCCACGTTTCAAGCACACGAACCAAGGCATAGAACTCCTTGTCGTATGTAGGATAATTCAACGCTGCTCCATTTAGCTTCTCACTAAAGTATGCAATTGGTCTTCCACCTTACATCAAGACTCCGCCAATTCCTACACCTGACGCATCACATTCAATTTCAAAAGTATTAGAAAAATCGGGTAATACAAGTAAAGGAGCATTAATTAACTTTTGCTTAATAATTTCAAAAGACTTCTCTTGCTCATCGCCCCAATGGAAAGGAACGTTCTTCTTGATCACCGCAGTCATAGGAGCCGCCAAAGTGCTGAAATCTTTCACAAATCTCCTATAGAAACTTGCAAGACCATGAAAACTTCGAACTTGACCAATAGAAGTAGGCGTTGGCCAATCTCGAATTGCACTTGCCTTGTCTTCATCAACTCTGACACCTTGGGAACTCACAACAAAGCCAAGAAACACTAGTTCTTTTGTACAAAACACACACTTCTTCAAGTTAGCATACAAATGTTCAGCTTTTAGTATGATTAGCACAATTCTCAAGTGTTCCACATGTTCATTCAAATTCTTGTTATACACCAAGATATCATCAAAGTAAACCACAAAAAACTTCCCAATATATGCACGCAATACATGATTCATCAATCTCATAAAAGTGCTAGATGCATTAGTTAATCCAAAGGGCATAACCAACCACTCATACAAGCCATATTTGGTTTTAAAAGCAGTTTTTCACTCATCACCTTCTCTCATCCTAATTTGATGGTAACCACTTTTTAAATCAATTCTACTAAAAATGCTAGAACCATGCAACTCATCCAACATATCATCTAGTCTAGGAATAGGATGCCTATACTTGATGGTAATATTGTTAATGGCTCTACAATCCACACACATTCTTTATGAACCGTCTTTATTAGGAACTAACAAAACAGGTACTGCACAAGGAGACATAGACTCACGCACAAATCCCTTTTCGAGAAGTTCACTTACCTGCCTTTGTAGTTCTTTTGTCTCCTCCGGGTTACTCCTAATCTCCTATAAGCTGGACGATTCGGCAAAGCGCTTCCTGGCACAAAGTCGATTTGATGCTCAATCCCCCTCAAAGGTGGTAATCCTTGAGGCAAATCCTCCGGAAATAAATCTTCAAATTCCTGTAAAAGAGAAACAACATTGCTCGGAAGATTTTCGGCTATATCACTTGTGTTAAGGAGAATCTCCTTATAGAAAATCAACACAAGTGGAGTATGCACATGAAAAATCTCTCGCAACTCACTCTTTTGGGCCATACATATTTTTTTATCGGCCTCTTTCCTCTCAATTTTTTTTTCATCTTTTTCTCTCTCAATCTTTTTTTCTAAGGCCATCTCACTTTTTTGTTCACTCTTTTTTTCGGCCTCTTCTTTCTTTTTCTTTTTTAAATGGTCCTCCAACACTTTTTTTGGAGTCATAGGTAACAATACAATAGGCTCTTTTTTCAAGGTAAAAGAATAATGATTTTTAAAACCGTCATGTATCACCTTCCTATCAAATTGTCACGGCCTACCCAACAAAATATGACAAGCTTACATAGGCACCACATCACACAACACTTCATCTACATACTTACCAATGGAAAATGGTACCACCACCCGCTTATGCACTCTCACCTCCGAACTATCATTAAGCAACTGCAATTTATAAGGTTGAAGATGCTTTATAATAGACAAACTCAACTTTTTCACCAGTTCATAACTCGCTACATTAGTGCAACTCTCACTATCAATAATAACACTACACACTTTGTTATTCACAAAGCACCTAGTATGGAATAAATTTTGCCTTTGAGTTTCTTCCTCCTCCTTTTGTTGTACATTCAACACTCTCCTAGTCACTAATAATTCTCCGACCACCGCATCATATCCCTCTTCATCGGGATCCTCCAACGCTACCATCATAATTTTCCTCCTCACTCTTCGACTCAATCTCACCACCAGCATTCATAATCATAATTTTTTTATTAGGACACGGACTGGCAATATGACCAACACCTTGGCATCTAAAGCATTTAATATCTCTAGAACGAGTGTTAGTAGTTTCAGTTGTACCTTTACTCACTTGTTTTGGTGCCTCTACTTTGGTGTCAAATTTTGGCTTGGACACCGGCTTATTGTCCTCCCGTTTTGCAACGTTTGGACGCCAAGAAGTCGATGATCCTCCACCTGTAGAAAATCGACCAGCTCCTCTCCTCTTGAGCTGCTGCTCCACCTTCATGGCCGTCTGTACCATCTCATCCAAATCAAAACAGTGGCGAAGTTCCACTTGATCTTGGATCTCTCTATTCAAACCACACAAAAATCTGACCATTGTAGCTTCATTATCCTCCTCAATGTTGGTCCGGATCATCGTGGTTTCCAACTCCTTGTAGTAATCCTCCATGCTTCTTGGACCTTGCTTCAGATTTTATAAACGCCTGTACATATCACGATAATAATAGTTAGGCACAAACCGCTTCTTCATGACACGCTTCATCTCCTCCCACGTCTCAATAGGTGACTCTCCACACCTCCTTCTAGTGGTCACTAATTGATCCCACCAGATTAACGCATAGTCTACAAACTCAACCACTTCCAACCTCACTTTCTTAAGGTCAGAATAGTGATAACAATCAAACACAAACTCCACACGCTTCTCCCATTCCAAATACGCCTTCGGGTCAGATTTCCCATGAAACGCTGGAATTTTCATCTTAATACTACTAATATTTCCATCCTCCTTACTGCCCTCCGTATATTTTCCACGTACCGCTTCTCGCCTATGTCTACCCCCATGTACTCTTCTCTCTCCATCCCAATTCTCATCAAAACTCTCCTCATCACCTTCAAAATCATTTCCCTTCCTATCTTTATTTTTTTTTCACTACCATTACTCTCCTCCAATTTACTCATCCGCTCATGAAGAGGATCCAATTCCGACCTCATCACCTTAGTAAATTGCCCCATTAACGCCTCCATTTGAACCTTGAAAATTCCTTGGTTCACACTTTCACTAGCATCTTTATTAGGATTCATGGTACCTGCAAGAAAAAGGTTAATAATAAAATATCCTCACCCAAATTCTCACTAGTCACTCCAAAGAAAATCACTCAATCACTCTTTTTTTTTCACTCAAATATATGGAATAGCTTATTGCTACAACTTAAATTGTAATTCACCCAAGTATAGGTTGTCTGCAAGTAATATACTCATGAGTACGAGATCGATCCACGGAGAGGATGCTGTAAGTTTAATTTTAGCATGATATATTATAGATGGAAATATTATTATGAAACTTCAAATACACAAATTATAAAATTGTCAAGGTTTCAAAGGTTCATTGTTGGTTTATTTAAGATTGCTTAATAAAAATAAATAAAAGAAACTAAAATAAAAATAAACATAAAAGAACAATGAAATATTTAAACAAGTATATCATATAATATAGTTCCCACTATATTAATATCAGATTAACCGATATTTAATACATGGTACCCATAATATATATATAGATGAATAAATATAAACATAAAAAGAACAATTAAATATTTAAACAAGTATATCATATAATATAGTTCCCACTATATTAATATCAGCCGATATTTAATACATGGTACCCATAATATATATATAAATGCATAAATATAAATTGACATAAAAGTAAATGTTAGATCAAATCACAATATTTTATTTAGAACAACCGGCAGAGCCACGCTATCGTCTAAATAAAATATATGACTTTATGTTAGATGCGATAAAGTAAATGTTAGTTGCGGAAAAATAAATGTTATATGCGAGAAAGTAAATGTTAGTTGCGAAAAAGTAAATGTTAGTTGCGATAAAGTAAAAGTTAGACGCGAGAAAGTAAATGTTAGTTCAAATCACAATATATTATTTAGAACAACCGACAGTGTCACGCTATCGTCTAAATAATATATATGACTTTATTATAAATAGATACTTATATTTATACTATATAATTATTGTAGTATTTATTGTATCATATTTGACAACAAATCAAGGTAACCACATTCAAGGTACCAAGCATTTGATGTAAATAGATAACAACAAATCTTCCAAAATTATACCTACAAATAAGGATCAATTAGAAAAACAAAATAGAATAGAAAAAGAGAAGAATATACAAAATATAAACAATCTTACTTGACCAACAATGAAACCTTTTCACCTTGACATAAAAAGATTTAGCTTGCCATGAACATGAAACTCAAGAGTAAGGATAAAATAAATTTCATACTTGAACTTTATGCACACTCAAACTTTTATTCTCACACACACAATATTTATTTTACAAATGAGGACTTCTCTACACTCTTGCACACTACAAAGCTTATACAACACATCTATTTATAGGCCAAATGAGAGCAAGAGTCCAAGGCTCATTAAATGTGAAATAGTAAAGTTGGTGGGTGCTTGTCTCCTTGAATGTCAATACCATGACCCAACTTTAATTGGCATGTTTGATGCCTTAGACCACCGATTCAGCCTTTCTTTTCAACATAGAACACGTAGGATATTTTGTGTGGATGTGTTTGGACAACTCATTCATCCCTTTTGGATAAAATATGAAATACTTATGATATTTTTACTCCAAGCTGGTCATAGTAAAAGTAAATCTATCTCCATTTTGATGTTTGATTATTTTGATCATCTTAATGAAGTTTTTGGAATTTCTTGTCTTCTACAAAGTTGAAGATGCCTCTTTTGTGATTCTACAGGTTTTGATATTACTCCATTATGACCTCTGTAGCTTGAGTAATTTTATTTTTACCAAACCTGCGCAAACCATAAAATACAACATTTTAGTAAAACATTTAAATATAAACACATAACACTAAAATAATACAACTTCATAATTTTAATTAAACTTAAATTTTAAAACACACTTTTTAACATATAAATAATTAAAAATTTTAAGTTTCATCACACCCCCAAACCGGCTAATTACTAGTCCCTTAGTAATAAAATATCATAAAATATCATAAAATCACAAGTTAGATTTTTATTCCTTAATATATATATTCAAATTTGCAAACTTTTGAATTTTAAAACACACTTGTGAGGAGATCATATGTTTATTTATAAATCTTATTATCAACTAATATATTAATATATAATTGGATGGGGTATACATATATATTACACACAATATCAAAATATTAAATATATATAATTTTTTTATATAAATATTTTCTAAAAACTTTGAGAATAATATAATTAAAATGATAATAGAAATCATTTCATAACATGTATAATATCAGGAATCTTAATGTAAAAGTCTCAACTCCATATTCTCTCGGGTTAAAGTATTTCATATATAGCTGTTTTTCACTCATGGAGTTGGAAGAAAATTATACACTCATTGAAAATGGTTAATATGTAAAGCAGACAATCAAATAACCTAATATTAAAAATAAGATAGGATGATTTACAAAGAATAAACCCATTTTTTTTTTTGTTTTTTGTTTTTTGTTTTTATGTTTTTTGTTTTTTTGCTTGGCTGCAAAATCGTTTTTACATAATCAAATACCTCCAATAAATTTTGAAAATGTAACATTTTTTTTTCAAAGTTTATTTATTATTTTTTATTTTTTATGAGATAAATCTATTACATTAATAATTATAGCAGAGATATTAATACTCTACATCTTTACAATCAAACTTCAAACAATCTTTGCAGCCAATTTTCATATGCACAATAAATTTTTTTTAAAATGGGTTTAATCTAGTAATCAGCCATTTCTTAATAATCAATAAAAGCTTATAAGTTGTTTTCTCAATTCTCACCTCTCACTCACAAAATTTATGTGAGTAAATATTGCACTTTTACAAATTAATTCCCTCAATTATACATTTTATTATTCATTCAATCAATATCACTTTAATTATATACTCATAAAAGTTTTAGAAATATGTTATTTGAAAACACACAATTATATATTATTTATAACTTATATCTCATCAATTACATATTTTCTATTAAATTGATAAAAAGAAAAATAAATAAAAATCTATACAAAAAGATTTCATTTTCTTAGTAGTTTGCAATTTAAATATATACGGAATATTAAAATCAAATCTATTGTGATAATATGATAAATAAAAACTAATGCGTGTCAGGAGTTTTTGACTCCTTACTCTGCCATTGAAAAAGGAAAAATATATATTATTATAGAAATATATATTTTTTTTTAAATTTTAATTTTTTTTTATATAAATAAACCCTCTCCCAAACCTGAATATGACATTTTTTTTAAAAAAAAAAATAAAGAGTACATGATGAAAGAGATATCACCTGGAATTTATTGAAGATGAGGAACAAACACAAACCATTTCATGACATGTTGAATCAATGATCCAGTTTTCTTTTTTTACTGGTTGGTTGAGACCAATTGATCTTTGTTATAGCCGAATCAGGTTGATGAACAAAAGCTTGGAGATCATCAATTAATTGGTCTTCATTCGAAGCAGAGATGAGCATCCTTCGTGAATTTTCTGAAATAAAATTTTGTTCCACGGCTACATCAAGAAAAGTCAACAAACCATCATAATAGTTATTGATATTCAACAAGCCAACAGGTTTATTATGGATATTAAGTTGTGCCCAAAAAACAACATGAAAAATTTCTTCTAAAGTACCAAAACCACCAGGTAAGGCAATAAAAGCATCAGAATTTTCTATCATTTTAGTTATTCTCTCGTACATTGATGAAACTTTCAACTCTTCCCCAACCGTAACACCTGTAATATTTCTTTCAGCTAAAGCTGTAGGAATAATACCCAAAACCTGACTACCTCCAAGATGAGCTGCTGTTGAAATAGATCCCATTAACCCAATATTGCCTCCTCCGTAAACCAAGTGAATTTTTCTCTCTGCTAACTTTTTTCCAAGATTAATTGCTGCATCAACAAATATTTCATTCTTTCCAGTATTAGAACCACAAAAGACACAAATATTTTTCAATTTTTGTGAAGAAGATCCTGTCATGTTTTTTTTTTTTTTGTTTTTTAAAAATATAGAGAGAGTTGAGTGATTTTATAAGGAAAACAAGGAATAAGACAGAAATAGGAATACAGATGTGAACAAAATGATGAAAATAGTAAAAAAAAACAATAATATATAATAATAACATGCATGCATATAAACAGTGATGTGATTGTGGCTCACAGTGTTCCTTCAATATTTATGAGTCGAGGGTTGGCTTACCATCCAATTTTCTTATAAATTGGCAAATAGGATCTTTTTTAGTCAGATTCCTAAGACCATTACCATGACGCTGCGCTTGGAATAGTTTCCATAAACGGAGAAGTTGACCTTGAACATCTCCACTAGAATGCGTCTCAAGAGTCAATGAGATATCATCTAATGACTCTTTACTCAGCCCATTCTTAATGAAATCAATTTTATCTTCTCTATTTGTGGAAACATATCCCAAAGATCTGCATTGTCTATTACAAGTCCATCTGGCACAATTATGACAAACATCTAACCTTTTAGCCCTTCTTTTCTTCGCATAGGTACTTTTACCTAGTCCAGACATATTTCGAACAAGTAAGAATTTTGGAACTTCACCACCTAATCGAACCTTGGCTTCAATTATAAGACAAATATCCTCCGGGATTCCTTTTTGCATAAGCATTCTCAATCTTTCACATCTGCCTTCATAAATCATTCTCAGAACTTTTTTAGAAACAGATGGAAAATATTTACCAAGTTTTTTGATAGCTTCATCCATAATATATATTTATATATATATATATATATATTCAATTATTTTGGGAAATTGAAATAAAACCGACTGAAAGTAGTCACGGAGTACCGTTATCCGCCACTTAACCGGGAAGTGAACTCAATTCTGCAAAAATAAAATAAAAATATAAGTAACAATTAAGTTGGATCATATAAAGGCATAAACTCTTCATTAAGAACTTCATTTTCTATAAACGGTTTAAGTCTTTGCCCATTAAATTTAAATACATTATTATTTTTAGGATTTTCAACATCAACAGCACCATGAGGATAGACAAATTTAACAATAAATGGTTCAGACCATCGCGATCTAAGTTTTCATGGAAACAAATGCAAGCGAGAATTATAAAGTAAAACTTTTTGTCCGATTTCAAAAGATTTTCTCATAATATTTTTATCATGAAATGCTTTTGTTTTATCTTTATAAATCTTTGCATTTTCATATGCATCATTTTTTAATTCTTCTAGTTCATTTAATTGCAATTTTCTTAATTTAGATGCATCATCTAAATTAGTATTAAACGCTTTAATTTCCCAATAAGCTTTATGTTCAATTCAACAGGTAGATGACAATGCTTTCCAAAAACTAATCTATATGGTGACATCCCCAATGATGTTTTAAATGCAGTTCTATATGCCCATAATGCATCACTTAATCTTAAAGACCAATCTTTTCGATTTGGATTGACTGTTTTTTCCAAAATTTGTTTTCTTTCTTTATTTGCAAGTTCAACCTGACCATTCGTTTGAGGGTGATATGGAGTAGAAAATTTATGTGTAATACCATATTTTCTTAACAACGAAGAAAATGATTTATTTATAAAATGACTTCCCCCATCACTGATTATAGCTCTAGGTATTCCAAATCGACTAAAAATATTTTCTTTCAAAAATTTTATCACAACTTTATGATCATTAGTTCTACATGCAATTGCTTCAATCCATTTTGAAACATAATCGACAGCTACTAAAATATAAGTGAATCCAAAAGATAATGGAAATGGACCCATAAAATCTATTCCCCAACTGTCAAATATTTCAATAATCATGATTGGATTTAAAGGCATCATGTTTCATTTTGAAATTGAACCCATTTTCTGACAATTTTCACAAGATTTGCAAAATGAATGTGTATCTTTGAATAAAGAAGGCCAATAAAATCCACATTGAAAGATTTTTGCAGCTGTTTTCTTTGACGAAAAATGACCTCCACATGCCTCAGAATGACAAAATTTAATGACACTACTTACCTCATTGTCGGGTATGCATCGTCGAAAAATTTGATCAGGACAATACTTAAACAAATAAGGATCATCCCAATAAAATTTTTTGACCTCTTTCAAGAATTTATTTTTATCTTGTGAACTCCAATGAGAAGGCATTTTATTTGTCACAAAAAAATTTACAATATTAGCAAACCAAGGCATAGTAGTAGCATAAAATAGTTGATCATCCGGAAAATTTTCATTTATTGGTATTTCATTTTGAGATGATTCAGAAATTATTCTTGATAAATGATCGGCTACTACATTTTCTTTTCCTTTTTTATCTCTTATTACAAGATCAAATTCTTGTAACAACAAAATCCATCTTATTAATCTCGGCTTAGCATCTTGTTTATTCGATAAATATTTTATGGCAGAATGATCAGTGTAAACAATATTAGTAGAACCAATTAAATAGGATCGAAATTTATCTAATGCAAACACTACTGAAAGTAATTCTTTTTCAGTTGTTGAATAATTGATTTGAGCACTATTTAAGGTTCTACTTGCATAATAGATCACATAAGGTTTACCTTCTTTTCTTTGTCCTAACACGGCTCCTACAGCATAATCACTTGCATCACACATTAATTCAAATGGTAAAGACCAATCAGGAGGTTGTAAAATAGGTGATGTAGTTAAAAGATTAATTATTTTTTTAAAAGCAGTTTCATATTCTTGAGTCCATTCAAATTGTGCATCTTTTGTTAAAAGATTTGAAATTGGTTTCGATATTATGCTAAACTTTTTTATAAATCTTCTATAAAATCCCGCATGACCCAAAAATGATCTAATTTCTTTGATCGTGTTTGGTGATGGTAAATTAGCAATAACATCAACCTTAGCTTTATCAACTTCAATTCCTTTTTCAGATATGACATGCCCTAACACAATTCCGGATTTAACCATGTAGTGACATTTTTCCCAATTTAAAACAAGATTTTTTTCTTCACATCTTTTTAAAACTTCTTCCAAATTTTTAAGACAGTTTTCAAATGAGTTTCCAAAAACAGTTATATCATCCATAAAAACTTCCACAAATTCTTCAATCATGTCACTAAAAATACTTAGCATGCATCTTTGAAAAGTAGCCGGGGCATTACATAAACCAA